>NC_056740.1:426333882-426686382 GCF_019279795.1 Protopterus annectens | reverse complement strand
CGTTACAAACTTTGCTCCCTTTTCATAAGCAAAGCATCTTCCTGTTGTCATCATGAACATGCAAGATGCTTAGAATTATATTCCAGTCCACAGAGTTTGCAGACAGTTTATCAGGTTTTGTGCTCAAGCTCCCATTATTAATTCATGTCCTTGCAGTGTGTCTTTCCACTGCACCAAAAGTTTTCACCTTAGCTCTTGTGTTTGCTCACCTGAGAGAGACGAGTATCCACATCTTTTATTACCCATGTGACTTTTTTAGGCTAGTGCTCTGCGAAGCTTACATCTTGTAGGCCATCAAACTCTGCAACATATTTAGATGTTGAGTATCTTCTTTGTTACCAGAAGTCAAGCCAACTACCCTTTGAGGCCAAAAGATTTTGAGGGGCTTTTGTTGAAATCATGTCATTTATGATATTGTTACTCAGGTGTGACTGATAACCTTTGCTGCAAACTTCAAAAAGGAAACAATTGACTGCAAGGACATTTCTCAAGGCTTTGGACTACATGTCTTCTTCTAGCATTGAATGATACCTCAGGAACCATTTTTACAAAATGTACAACCTCTGGAGTATGTCCTCCCTTTAATAGCAACTCTTTCCAATGAGTACCAGTGGTTGTACAAGCAGATATCCATGAGAGGAACTCACAATAGGCTCCTATGATTGTACATCATTCCCCACAAATAACTATGAGCCAGTGGTCTCAGCTGAAGCTGTCTAGCCACAGCTGATCAAGATCAAAGATTCTACTTAAGCTGTGCAGGTTTGCTGTTTGCACAAGACTGCTGAGTGCTTAATCTGAAAGTTTCTGCTTTCCATAAAGTTCTGTGTCTGTGGAGTTACTATAAATTTAGGCGGTAAGGGAAGTTTTCTAATACTTTGGGGGTAGAAGGTAGATTACTCCATGCAAAAAGATTATTTACCTGTTTGAGGATGATTTTAGGAGGTGTGTTATTGATCTGTTGTGCATCAGTCTTACGTATGAGAAACAGTTATGCTTGAGGAACATGCCTGCAAGGTTTAAATGTTGCAAAGTCTATGGCCTTCAGCCTTAGGGAACAACATATAAATCTCAAGAGATGTTGGTTTTTCACCTGGTCCTGACAGCCTACAAAGTAACCACAAGACCAGGGACTGTACAGACAGCCTTAGGTAATGCAACAGTAATGTGGTAGATCAATGAATGTGGAGGTACATATGTGCTTATTATGCCCGCTGGTTATGTGGTATTTTGGCTTATCTGCTAAGGTAACCCAATACTGACCAGCTTTCAAAAGCTCAAACTGCCTTACCTCTCTCTTCTTGTGACACCTGATTGGCTGAACATATCCTGAGAAGGAAGCCTTCACCTGTCACAGGAAGTGAATGTTCAGTCTTTTTTCTGCCATCCAAAGAAGAAAGTCCCCCGACTCTTCACAGGATCCAATGCTGATTTTGTTGGCTTACTTCTCAGATAAACCCTAGTTGGTGACCCCACCTTTCCTCTCATTTTAGTATTAGATTTATTATTCTCTTTCTATTTTTTATGTTTAAAAATATTTATTTCAATATTTTATATCTGTTAGTGTTTACAGTAATTCCTGTTGGAATTTCTGCTTGTTGTTGTTGTTGTTGTTGTTGTTGTTTGTCTTTCGGCTTTTCCCGGTTAGGGGTAGCAGTGTTTATTTGGCTTTTATCTTTGACAAATACTCGTTTGTGCCATTTCTGAGGTAACTTGAAGAATTCTTCTCAGAACTGCAGTGTATATGTGTGCTGTTAAACACTACAGGCCTGTTTCATACAGTCAGAACTGCAAATTAATTGCACCTGTCCTTTACTGCTGTTACTGTGCTTTATTTTCATCTTTTTGACAGGAAGATATTGCAGAACTTGGATTTTTCAACACTTAGACATTATTTACTATACATATGGCCCTGTTCTGTGTGTTTTTTAACACAGGATCATAACTGTACTGCAAATGAAATTATCCGAATGTACTGTGGAGATGTTACTCTCTCTCTCTCTCTCTCTGAGAAGAAAATATAGTTTAAATTGCCATGAAATATTATTTTATGGCAGTTTAATATGGTTATTGAGTGTAGGGCTAATTCTTAACAGTGGTTTGGCACATTGGTTGCTTCTGTCAGTTGTAAAACAATTCTGAATACATTTCAAACTGTTTTTGTGATAATAGAGCAGTTTGGCAAGTTTAGTTGTGTATGCGGCATACTTATTACTAGAAATTTTAAGTGCTTATTGTAGTACATTATCTAGTACTCTCAGTTTATTATTCTGATGGGTGTTCTTCCCCCCTGACATGATGGATACCCCCCAAGTCAAATCTGGTTGCAACTAAAAATAAAAAACAAAATAAAAATATTGCTCAGCCTATGGTTAGGGATTCTGTCAGAATCACTGTTCGGTCTGCAGACAACTTAACTTTTGCCCTATCCCCCTCTGGTGTAGCTTTGCCAGCCACTATGGAACAGGGTTTAAACATGTCCTTTGGGGCTGTTCCAGTACCTGGGGCAGGTGTGGAAGAACCAAACCCTTTAGGTGCAGATGTAGTCAGAGGGTAAGAGACCCTTTGCCAGACATAATACTCTGTCCCTAGATATTTTATCTTGTTGGAGAAGTTCACGAGAGAAAGAAACAGAAGCTTTATTATACAGTTGATGATACAGTTTCTTGAAAAATTGAATTGATCTCTTTTTGAACCTGCCTTTTTGGCTCATATATGGTTCATTACTTCAAAGACCATTTTATAAATTGCTTTGACATCTGCAAGGTGAGTCTCTGAGGTGAAGGGTCTTATGGTGGGCCAACCCTATCTGATTTTTTGCAAGGACAGGGTTGTGTTATGCACTCATCCATCATTCATGCCTAAAGTTGTTTCTGAATTCACCTTGAATCAAGCAATCTCCCAGTGTTCTATCCTGATCCAAATAACAATGGAGAAAATATTTTACATATCTTGGATGCGCACAGGCAGATGAGGTACTACCTTCACAGAACAAGCCATTTACGAATGGTGAACAGCTGTTTGTCTTCTGTACAGGAGCTAAGAAAGGTCAACCTGTTTCTATGGAAACTACTGCACAGTGGTTGTCCTCTGCAATTGTTTTATGTTACTCCCACCATGGTCAATCTCTTCCAGGCAAGGTTAAGGCTCACTCAGCAAGGGCCTTATCCTCCTCAATGGTATATTGGAAAGGGGTGGACTCTAGAAGCATTCTAGAGGCAGCAACCTGGTCCTCTGTTCATACCTTCAGAAAGAACTACAAAGCACTACAGACAGGATTCCTTTTCCAGGTCTGGAGCAGGCTTTGCTGGGATCATTCTCCATGGGCTCATGTATCCTTATCCTTCAGCCACCCAAGTCGGGTAAGCATTGGGAATCTACCTAAAATGCCACTGAGGCTGTGGAAATCATAAACATAGTACAGCTGCATAAGTTCTACTTACCTGTAGAAGAAAATTTTCAAATTCCACTCTGCCTCAGTAGCAGTACCCACACACCATCCCCAAAATTCTGCATAGCTGAGGTGTGTTTCAACCTCTTTGATACATTTGTTGTTGGATTGGATTTGTTTTATTTACGATATTGTGATTGGCTATGAATTTACTGGCTTCAGGTACTTTGCTCTCTTTCACTGTGGAAGCAAAAAAGCTAGAACTTTTACTTCCTGTGACATATGAAGACTTCTTCTCAGGATATTCTCAGACAATCAACTGACTCATTATCAGAGAGGGAGGGGAGTTTGAGCTTTTGAAAGCTGGTCATTATTTGTTTTCCTTCGCAGAGAACCCAAAATTCCACTGAGGCAGTGCCAAATTCAAAAATCTACTATTACAGGTAAGTAGGACTTACACAACTGTACTTTCTGCCCTGTTTAACAGACTTGCAATGATAATCAGGGAACTAGTGATTCAGATGGGATTTTTCATTCCAGGTCATTTGCATTCTGAATCAGCAAAACACACTAGGAAATATTTCAGCTGAGATATATCATCCTCCCATAAGAGTACATTTCCCATGATAAATGAAAAATGGAGCTGCTTGCAAGCAGCTGTTTGCTTCTCATCTCAATCACAAGTTTTTTTCTGTTTGTACTTGGCTCCTTCAGAGCCAAGGGATGAGTGACTGAAGATGTATCCATTGGCTGTCGTTAGGACCTGTTGAAAGCATTTGCTCTAATTTCCTCTTATTCTAAAGGTGATAAGAGTAAGAATAAAAAAGTATCATCCTCAGAGCTCCATACTGACCAAGAAAAGGCAACCATGGTTAACCTTGTGACACAGATATTGCTTGTTCACTAATATACTTACTTCTTCACAAAAAATGCACTTTAATCACCAATCATGCCTACATCAACATAGAGAAGATGAAGGCTTTTGGCCCACACCAGGAACTTGTTCATATCCATGTACCATCCAATATGTCATGTCAACTATAAGCTGAGAAACATTTTGAAAAAATAGCATATTGGGGGACCAGAGAGTAAAAGGGAGGTCCACTTTGACTGTCAGTTAAAATCTGTGTCGATGGGATTGCTCTCAGTTACCTTGGCCCTTTTGCTAAAATATTGTGAGTAATCATGCTCAGTTTTCCACAAAACCTGGTTTCTGAGAACAAATCTTTTCTTTATGCTAAAAGTGACTTCTGAAGTTTTTTTTTTAATTAATGCAATTAATTGTACATCTTCTTTTATAGGGAGAGAGGACAAAGGAGGATGGGTTTGCTGACTCTTGTTATTAACAGTCAACTCAGAATCTATACTGAGATGACTAAACCACTGAGAGAGTTTTATCAACTTTTTGCGTTTTTATGAAAGGGGAAACATAGTCATCAAGTCATGAGCAAACACAAGTATTTGTCTAATATTCTTCCTCTTTTTTTTTGCTAAATACAACATCCAAGTGGCAAAAGAGTCCAGAGATCATTCTATTAGTTGAAAAAGCTGCTACTTCAGCATTCTTAAAAAAAGTATTTACACAAACTATCTGACAGGCTGCTGCTTGAACAATCATTCACATGTTCTCTAAACATTATTGACTGGCTGTTCAGTCACATACTAGAAAATAATTTGCTTCAGATGTCCTGCATGACATGTTGCAAACTACACACCCTTGCTATTTATTTTTATTTATATTTTATTTAACATTTGTTTACCAGGAAAGTGCAACTTGGAACCAGCCAATTGTCAGCGGAGGCCAGTGAGAAATGCTCTAGATGCATGTTTTTGTAACGTGGGAGGAAACAGGAGCACCCAGAGGAAACCCACATGAATGCAAGGAGGATGTGCAGATTCCACACAGAAAGCAACCCAGCCAAGAATCAAACCGGAAAACCTCTTGCTGTAAGGCGACAGTGCAAACCACTGCACCACTGCGCCATCAGTCTTGCATTCCATAGTATGAGTTTCTGCAGCTGTGATCTTTAGGGGAACCATAGTATAGTTTTGTGAGAAAACTTAACAGCAATAGATATTTGAATATTATTTCACAAAAATATTTTCCAAAAAAAAGATAGTTGAAGAATAGAATAATTGCTACCTGTCCTCCCTCCTGGTCCTACACATGGTAGCCTGATGCTCTTTTTATATTGTTAGTTCTTTACCACTTTGAGGCTTTATGGTTTACTGGTTTGTTTTATTGTGTTGCAAGAACTAACTGATGAAATGTTTATTTGTTTTTGTTACCCTCCTTGGTAATTGTTTGGTATTTTCACATTGTATGGATTTTTAGATTGGTTTAGTTTTCTTTTTTCTTTTTCCAATATCTTTATTTGGATTTCCATGACGAAATATCAAACAACTTCTTTAACATGTAATGAACATAAGTAATTAGAGAATGCTTTGTTTATAACACGTTGAAGAATTACCAGAAAAAAGAAAATAATAACATAACAACTATGCACTTAATACAGTAATAAAAGTACACAACAGTATGGTCTCAGAAATAAAAATCAAAGGAAAAAACAAGACTTTAGTAATACAATTTCTCTTTAAGTCAGCTTAACATGTAGACGTGTTTAGTTGAGATTATTGGAGTATGTGGTCAAAATGTGTTTTCCACAATTGTGTGTAATAAGAGCATTTGCTTTTGTTGCTAAATATTAATTTATTAGCCGTTATATGTTTAATTGCCATATGCTTAAAGCCATCCCATGACGCATTTGATCTATCAAGCCAGTTTTGTGAGATATATAGCTTCACCAATGAAAAAGGGTAATTAAGGTATGTAGTTTATGTCTAGATAGACCCAACAGGTGGAAATGTGCAAAAAGAAAGGGCCTTGGTAAAGGTGGTGCTAAAAGACATCTTAAGGTTTTTGCGAGATAACATTCAAGGTATGACAAAGCCCCCTACTCGCCATTTGGCTCATCGAGCTGGTGTCAAGCGTATTTCAGGGCTTATTTATGAGGAGACCCGTGTTGTTTTGAAGGTGGTTTTGGAGAATATGATCCACAATGCTGTTACCTACACTGAGCACACTGTGAACAAACTCCCAGGATGCAGTAGTGTTTTCATACCCCACCTTTTCTAGTCTGGCCCTTAATGAGCACCATAACTTCTGTGAACATTTACATCTCCAAAATACATGCAAAATGTCAACTCTTTAGGTTTCACAGTATAGACAGTTTGGAGAAGATGTGGAATAATATTTATTGAGTTTGACAGGAGTTAAATAAGCATTATTAACTATCATGAAATGGATATACATGGGTTTTTAAAAGGGATTAGTTTTAAAGAAAGCTGAATTGATTGAGATTTCTGGTAACATTGAATTGCAGGTTGCATCTTGGCCCGATAGTCTGCATTTAGGATATTATCTTGATATTTAATAGCTGTAATTAATTTTTACATACTTGTTAGCATTTTCTTTTTAAGTGTGAACATATTCCATAACTCCTTACAGAGATTGATATTATTATTGTCCATTTTTGGATCTTCTAAAAGGATTAATGGCATTTCTTTAATCTATCTTAGTATAACTAGCTAGCTTTTAGGAAGGTTTAATGCAATTCTGAGATCATTAGTAGAAAGTTTTTTATAATAATAAATATCTAATATTTGTATTTCTCTGGTTAAGGGGTAATTGTTCAGATTTAACACAGAGTTACTTAACTTAAGATTTGGATTTAGGTGGAATGTTTGGAAAATGTTAAAAAGGACTTGTTAGATGTAGTGATTCAATAATAATTTGCAAGATAATTATCATATTTTTAGGCAGTTACTTAGTTTGATTGTATCCATGTTTTCTTTATTGAGGAAGAGTAGGGCCCTAGAGTTGATTTTGGAACCAGTTGCTAGATTATACCATATTTTAACCCAAATGGGGCTCCATTTTGTTGTAGTTGGACAATAATCAGAGAGTGCTATAATTCTGTTAGCATTTATTATGTCATAGTAGAGTTTAAAATCTGGGAGACCCAAGCCACCAATCTTTTCGGGATATATCAATTTTTGATGACTAAAATGGATTGATTTGGGTTTCCAAGGAAATTTTAAAAGATTTATTTTAAGGTTTTGAAACATTTTTTAGGGATTATTATATTAGTTGCATTAAATTGAAACAGTAATCTAGGTAGTATATTCATTTCAGTATAAAAGCCACCTTTGACAGTATTAACACACTAATCATGTTTCCTACTTTCAGCACCAAAAAAGAACATATTGCATTCAGTGCAATGCATTTAATACGCAGCACCCCCTTAGTGACCAGAGCTTGTTTTTTATTTTTATTTATTTATTTAACATTTGTTGACCAGGAAAGTCCAACTAGGTTCCACAGATCCTGTTTTCAGCGGAGGTCCGGGGAGAAATGCTCCAGACGCATGTCTTTAGAATGTGGGAGGAAACCGGAGTACCCGGAGGAAACCCACGCGAACGCAGGGAGAACATGCAAACTCCACACAGAAGGCACCCCGGCCAAGAATCAAACCAGAGAACCTCTTGCTGTGAGGTGACAGCATTAACCGCTGCACCACAGCGCCGCCCTGTTATGACAGCAGTATGTCCCTAAGGAAGTCAGACCACTAAAAAATCTTAATGGAGGACTGGTGACTGTCTCTGGCTATGTCCACTTCATATTCTAAATTCCTGAAGCAGCAGTCATACTATCCAAACATCTGTTATTATGGTGATGATGCTCACACAGCTGTACTTTGGCAAGCACACAACCCTACTTTGCTTTTCTTCTGGGAACATGCAGCCTAACCTTAATATATATGCAATGGACAACCAATTGTTGCATACAAATGTGTCAGAAAAGCATTCCTTTTTTGTCATAACCTCACAAATCCATCTTTAGAAGTGACTCATATATGTCTCAGTGATTGATCCCCATTAGAATGAACTACAATAATTCAGCACTCATAATGCATTCTGTGTTTAGACTACTAATCTGTTTTGCCTCAGGAAAAATAAGCAGATACTTCCATTAGCTACACAGGTGTGCAAATAATGTTTGACTCTTATTGAAGGCAGAACAGTAAGTGAGAACTATATCTCAGCTTGCTAGGACTGCTTTTTTATTGCTATATATTTTCAATTTGAACTTTATAAGTGATGGAGTGGTTGTAGCCTGAAAGAAATTCAGTGGACATAAGCTCTCAAAAGAAACATTTCTTAGCTTAGTACAATTCCATAGGTCGCCTGTCAGTATTGGTTAAGATACTAGGAAAGATAAAACCACTAAGATTGCTGATTGTCTACTCACTCCTAAACCTAGCTTAGTGTGACTAAAAATTATAAAACACTACAACTGCACTTCTTGCCACAGTTAATTACTAAAAAGAAGAAGACAAAAGCAGTAAAAGATGTGCAGAAACAACCTTCTGAATGACCCTGCAAAACTGCAGAGATGTTTACACATCTCATGGCCTCGTGGAAGATTTGTAAAATCTGATGTCCCTTTTCATTCTTCCTAACAGATGGGTTTAGATATGACTCTCGGATCCGACTCAGCTGCATAAAAAAGACTTTAGATCCAATTCTAGTACTCCTCCATCTACCCATAATGCTCTCTTTCCCCCCCTAACTTCTCAGATCTTATTTGTCGCCACATAGTAAGACAGAGGTTCAATGTTGAGCATGTAAGTGATATCCTTTTTGTCTAGTTTCTCTTAAATTTTTGAATAAATATTTCCCCTGTTACTGTTAGAACTATTTAAAATGTATTCCCTCTGGTTATCACTGGCATCATGTTTTTTCCTTTTCTTGTTTTCCTGCCATTTTTCTTATGCTGTTGGTACCATTGTTGGTACTTCCTTTGGCTTCTTCTTATTCCATTTTAGGCTGTAACAGTAAATCATAACATCAGTTTGGGTTTATCTCCTTGCTCTCTCTGTATAAATATATATGTATATATATATATATATATATATATATATATATATATATACATATATATGTATATATATATAGGTCTCTGTTATAATGCCAAAACAGTGAAAATGGGTTTCACAAGCACAACTGAGCGAAACTACTTATCATTAAAACGTCACTGCATCGAATCTCAAATCATCAAAATGTAGGGCAGGTAGTGAGACACTATTTAAAGAAACTTAAACAGTGTGGATTGTACATTGTACCTTTAAAAACATGCCAAATGTAGAAGAGTTACCTCCAGGAGTGCTAGGCCAAACATATCAAACAACTGTTTCCCAGAAAGGTAAAAAGATTTTGGTGTTAGATGGATGCACCTATCACCTAGAGAAGTCGACTAAATGTAAAAAGTACTGGTGTTGCACTCAGAAATTGCCTGATAAGTGTAAAGGAAGAGCAGTGACTTTGTGTGTGACAGCAGGCGCAGAGCTGCTGAAATCAGTTTCTCATGACCCTCCAGGTGATCCAACGCAAGTTGAAAAATATAACGTTGCAGTCACTTTAAAAGAAAGGGCTAGTTTGTCACGTGATTCCCCTTGTGTAATAGTGGATGCTTCCACCTCGTTAGAGTATGCGCCTAGTCTTCCAAGTCGACTTGCTTTATTACAAAACGTAAGAAGATTTAGGAAGAAAGGTCACCTCCAACCCTGTAAAGCAGGTCTGATATTGTTAAATGTTAATGTTATGGATTTCGAATTAAAAAGTAGTAAGTTTGTCCAGAAGAGAAAAATGGATAAAAATAATGATAACGTTGTTGTAGTGTTTAGTACACAAAGGAATCTGCATGATTTAGCCTCAGCTGATATTTGGCTTATGGACAGCACATATTTCATTAGAGAGGCACCTTGCCATCAGTTACATAGCATACATCCAATCATGAAATGTGGAGCATATTCAAAAACTATGCCCTTGTTGTATTGTTTAATGTCGAAAAAGAGTTTGAAGTCATATCATTTCATGTGGGATTGTGTGTTTGCTTTGTTGGAGGAGAATAATTACAGTTGTAAAGTTCGTTATATATTGTGTGATTTTGAAATCGCTGCAGTAAAAAGCATAAAACAAAATGTCAATAATATCTGCAAAGGTTATTTTTTTCACTTTAGTAGAAACATATGGGGGAAGGTACAGAGCTTAGGAGTGGGGTCTCTGTACAAAGCTGATATCTCATTTCAACTTGCGGGTTAAGAAGCTGGCTGCGTTAGCATTGTTGGAGGAGAAGGATGTCATTCCTGCATAATACCAGCTAAAGTCTACTTTCCCTGATGATGGTAAAGATCTTTTAAAGTTCTTTGAGGAATGGTATTTATCAGGGAAGCCAAGGTGTTTCTCTACTAGATCCACAAACCAGATTAGATTTCCGTCACTGTTCCCAATTCAGTTTTGGAATGTTTCAATTTTTAATGAACTCTGTTTGCCTAAGACACAAAATGCAGTAGAAGCGTGGCACCGTAGATTTAAGTGTTTGACAGGGAAATCAAACTTGTATCAAACTTGTATACTGTGCTGTCTGCTGTTTGTAGGGAACAGAACAGAGTCGATGAGGCTTGTGTAAGAATGAGTACAGCTTGTCCACAGTCGCCTAAGAAGCGAGCATTACTCCGCCGTCAGCAGCAGTTTAAAACCATATTTTCACATAAAGAGGATTATTCACATATGGAGTATGTTTCTGCAATTGCGAATCTGCTGAAAATGTAAATTTAAGTTGTAATTTTGTGAAGGGACTCACAAGGGATGTGATTGTTTTTCATATTGTCATGTGGTTGCACTTGGGGTGTATGTTCCACATTCGCTATGTTTAATTTCAATATTTTGTGATTCGGTGCAGTGCCGTTTCGATAAGTAGTTTTGCTCAGTTGTGCTTGTGAAACTTGTTAGCCCAAAATCCCAAAATCTTGAATTTCAAAAGACCGAGACTAAAATCTTGAAAGCTCAAAAGACTGAAAACTCCAAATACTTAATCTCAAAATATTGAAAACGCACAGGATAACAACACTTACTATATTCCAGCAGAAGTAGATACAGAAACAAATACAAGACCAGCCATATTACTTTTCTCCAAGTATAAGTAGGGGGCAAGCCCAGCTGTACCCTCCACACCCCCTGCTACTTAAATATATCAACACCCGAGATTGCACTTCACTACACTAGGTAGTCATGAAACATGTAAAGGTATGTTTGCCATTTTTTTCTGTGGAGTGCAATCTTGGAGTTGATATATTTAAGTATCAGGGGGTGTGGGTGCAGGGGGACTTGCCCCCCTACTTATACTTGGAGAAGTGGTAAATGGTTTATCTTTTATTTGTTTCTGTATGTAGTTGTTATGGAATATACTAAGTGTTGGTATCTTATGTGTTTTCAGTATTCTGAGATTTAGTATTTTGAGTTTTCAGTCTTTTGAACCTTCAAGATTTTGGTCTGAGTGTTTTGAAATTTAAGATTTTAGGCTTTCAGGCTTCTGAAGTGAATATATATATATATATATATATATATATATATATATATATATATATATATATATAAAACAGTGTTATTTTAGTGCATTGCTAACCTTTTTCTCTTTAGGTTACACTGTTTGTTTTTCCTCTCCTTATGATGTCCGAGAAGCCTACTGGTTTCAAGAAGTGCACTTCTTGTGGACATAAGATCCTGAAATCTGATGCCCACAAGAACTGCTTTTATTGCTTGGGAGCTGACCATCTTACTTCTTCTTGTGCCATTTGTGCCACCTTCAACCCAAGGGCTCTTTGGATAGGTGCAATAAGTTGATTCATAAAAGCTTTCTCCCTGCTTCTTCTGGAACTCAAACCTCCTGCAAAGTGCCTTCACTTTCTGAAGACTCCAAGAAATGGGCTCTTCAGAAGTCCCTGACAACTTCTTTGGAGCCACTAGAGTAAGAGAGGAAGATTTCAGATACAACCACCTCAGATCTTAAGTAATTTGGGTTGCCTCAGATCCACAGTCCTCCTCAGATCTGTCAGGTTCAGCTCCAGTGGTGGTCTCCCCTTTACATTCTACATCCTTCTCAGATCCTAAGACTTTGGATCTGAAAAGCAGAAGTGGTCCTCTGTAGTACACCTTGAAACCTCTCTCTCCAGCTCTACCCACTCAGCTTTTTCAAACTATGAGGAAACGCTACAGACCAGTGTCTAATGCATCTTCCAGGTCTTCAAGGAGTTTAACAGAGGCAGATGTGGACAGAATGATGTGGAAGTGTCTCAGGGCTTAGATCCAGATGGGGGTCCTGTCAGCTCCATTCCCTAATGGATCTGTGAGTGCACTTGCCAAGCCCACTCTTTCTCCTTCTCCAATCCAACCAGTGGTTTCAGAGTCCCAGGATATGAGATCCCTGAAAGGTTCAGTATCAGATCCAAGGAAAGTACCCTCTTTGAGTCTGATGCTATCCCTGACTGGTTCTGGTGAAATACCCTTAGTTCAGAATGGGTCCCAGATCTGAGAGGTCGGCACCGTGTCTCCGAGCAAATTTAACAAACAACATCTGGGTGCTAAACATCATTTCCAGAGGTTACCATATTCCCTTTTCCCTTCCACATTCAAGACCCAGGAGGAATGTCCTCGATGTGCCACCCAGTCAGAGGGAGTACACCATTCAAGAAGTTCTGAAATTTCTAGAAAAAAAGGGTCATCCAAAGGGTCCTGACCAAACAACAAGGATGCAGAACCTATTTATGTTTCTTTTTGGTGCCAAAAAAGACAGGGTACCTGTGACCAATCCTAGATCTGAGCAATCTGAACCTGTTTATCAAGAAGTTGAAGTTCCACATGGTTAAGGATGACTGGATGTGCTCTATAGATCTTTAGGATGCATACTTTCATACCAAGAAAAACAGGTGCTCCAGGAGACATTTGCACTTCTGTCTGGGAACCAATCATTACCAATTCAGAACACTGCCCTTTGGACTCACCATCGACCCTCATGTCTTTACCAAATGCAAGTCAGTGGTAGAAGCTCACGTGAGACTGCAAGGATTCCTGGTGTTTCTGTACTTGGATGATTGGGTCCTAACTGCACCAACAAGGCATCAACTTCTTCAAGCCACACAGTACGTGCTATAATTCTTAAATCATCTGGGAATTGTGACAAACTTATCAAAGTCAAAATTGCTCCCTGTGCAGAAGATAGAGTTCATAGGAATGCAACTGAGCACGATCATGCAAATAGCATCATTGCCCCCACAGTGTATAATATCTCTGATACAACAAGTTCAGGTATTACTGGATTCATCCACTCCACCTGCAAAGCTAATTTTGAGAGCCCTATGATCTATGTCAGCTGCCAAACTCCTAGTACCGCTAGCAAGGGTCTTCATGCAAGTATTACAATGGACTCTAGCCATTCAGTGCTCCATTCTGTATCAACCACTATCTGTTCCTATCAGACTAACCCCAATTTGCAATTTTATTTCCAATCTCAAATTACCTATACCTGGGCAGACCCTTTTCTCTTCCCTATCCAGTAGCCACAGTGACCACGGACGCTTCTCTGTTTGGGTGGGGGGGCATTATCAGGGAAGATTGGTCCAAGGCACATGGTCCCCAACAGAGACCAAGTTGCATATCAGTGTCCTAGAGATGAGAGCAATCCTTCTGACATTGCAAGCCTTTCATGACTGTCTCGCTGTGGGAATTATAGCAATTCATACAGACAACATGTCAGTAGTCTAGTACATCAACAAACAGGGGAAGCCATTCATACCCCTTGTGCAGAGAAGCCATGAGAGTGTGAGAATGGGCAATCTCTTCAAACTGTTTTCTCACTGTAACGCACATTCCTGGGGAGTTCGATGCTTGGGCAATCAGACTAAGCAAAGCTATCTTGAGTCCAGACAAGTGGTCTCTGAACCAGTCGGTAGTGAAGCAAATACTCAGTCGATGGGGCCATCCTTACTGTGATCTCCTTGCCTCTCCCCTGAACAACAAGTGCAGCAGGTACTTTGCTCTGACCCCCCCAAGCTGGGAGTCACTGAGGGATGCTTTGCTCTGACCCCCCCAAGCTGGGAGTCACTGAGCGATGCTATAGTTCATAATTGGCCTGTGGGTCTCCTGTATGCTTATCCTCCAATACCTCTAATTCCAAACGTCCTGCTGAAAACCAGCAGGTTGAAGAGCACTCTGATCCTCATCACCCCTTATGGCCTTTTCAAGTATGGTTCCCCTTCTTACAGTGTCACATCAGATATCCTCCATGGATACTGGATTCCCAGGCAGGAACTAATTTTCCACCCATCTGAACATCAACATCCCAACTCAGATCACTATAATTAACCACTTGGTTTTTCCACTTCCAGTGATTCTAATAAAGTCCAGGCTTCCCCAGTCTGAAAGATTATTCTTGCTTCCCAGGAGCCTTCCACAAAAAAGGTTTATAATAACAAGTAGAAGAGATTTTCAATTTGAGCATCAAAACAGAATATTGATACCTTTTCAGCTCTTGTTTCGGCTATACTTCTCCTCCTAAGTTTTCCACCATAAAGTTACAGCTGGCAGCAATTGCAAATTTTCATGTGGGGAAAGATTCTACTTTTTAATCCTCTCTTTCAACATCCAGACTATGTAAGACATTTATAAAAGGGGTTTTCCTACTTAGGCCTCCAATAAAAGATCCTTCCCCTCCTTGGGACCTCACCGTTGCACTTCAAGGTCTTACTCAGAAACCTTTTGAACCTGAGTCCTGCGACATGAAGTTTCTGTCTTGGAAAACCATTTTTCTCGTGGCTATTACTTCAGCCAAAAAAAGTGTTTGAACTGCAAGCTCTATCATCCAAACCACCTTATACTGCCTTTTTTAAAGATAGGGTCTCTTTAAGAATGAATCCTACATTTATGCCGAAAATTGCCAGTGAATCAGACATTAACCAGTCCATTCATCTACCAGTCTGTTTTCCCAGTCATTCTAACAAGTGCGAATATATGTTACATTTGCTTGACCTTCATAGACAGTTGCGTTTCTGCCTACACAGAGTAAAGAAACATAGAAAATATGAGCAACTATTCTTTGTCTTCCCACCTATTTAGCTAGGCCAGACAGTGTCCAAATTTACACTAGCAAAAGGAATTACTGATTGTATTACAAGTGTTTATTCATTGAGAGGCATATAGCTGCCCTGTCCTCCAAAAGCTCATTCTAGTAAGTTGATGTCCAGTTCGTCTGCTTTTTCAACTAGAACCTCAATTGATGAGATTTGTGCAGCAGCAACTTGGACCAAGTCACATACATTTATTTCACATTCTAAATTGGATATTGTCTCCAGGAGCAGAGCATCCTTTGGCTCCGCGCTGCTCAGACATATCCTTCTGTGAGGGCCACCCAAGATTTATGTACCTGGGAACTCTGACACATCAGTAAGGAAGAATGATGGACAATATCAGATTTAGAAGTTATGTAGTTCCCATAATTTGGCATCTGTGTTGTCCAGGTTCATTCTTCTTCACGTCTCTCCCATCCATCCCCAATCCTAAGCTGTTGAGAGCTATCTAAAGGAATTTAGGAACCCTTAGGATCCTGGTTTGAGCTCCAGATTATGGTAATATAATTTTCCTTTCCATATATCTTTGTAGATAACTGTCTATAGAGCAGCAAACGCAATCTGAGGAGTTAGAGGAGATGTGAAGCATCATGGGAGATGGAGGAGCTTGCGGCTCGGATCATAAGTCTTGTAAAAGTGGCCAAAATTGATCCAATATCAGATCCTATGAACCCATCAGTGAGGAAGAATGAAATTGGACAACACAGATGTCAAGGTATGGTAAGTACATAACTTCTAATTTTGGGTTGTCCCCAGTATATTACAGCACCCCTATTCATCTCCATATTTATCATGCTTGGTATATGAATACTTTTTCTCTTTCTATTTTAACACAGTATTACAATCCCAGCCACCAGTCCATAAACCACTTTTATCATAAACGTTTTCAGTATCCAATGCTTCTTTACACAAAGTTTTCAGATGTTCTTTCAAAGTCTCTTTCTACTTCTCTTTGAAATTGTACATACTTTTTTTTTTGTTTGTTTCACTGTTAAATGCTTTTATTGTATAAAGATTCCACAGGTTCTAGTCTTTCTTTTTTCATATACTCCAAGAAAAATTTCCATTGAAAAAAACTTTCTAAAAGATAATGTCACAAATATTTGTTAATAAGAATGAATGCTCTTACCTCATGTGCTTTTACACCCACAGAAGCTATTAAATTGTCCCACAATTCATACCTGTGCATTTATTTGTCATAGTTACTTTAAATCCTTACCACATACTTCTCTTTTTCATTTTTTATGCCATTTTTGCTGCTACTCCTGTTCTGCCTTCTTTTACTTTCTCTACATATGATTTCTTTTCTATCTCAGCACCATTCTTCAGGATTGTCTCTGCATCCTCCTTTTGTATGTTCTCCATAATGTCCCCCCCCCCCCCCCGGGAAACATCTCCTTCATTTTCTTGTTCACTCTGTATCACCATTTCATTAATTAAATCATCCTGTAACCCTCCTGACTGGAGGGTTGTAATTATATATCCATCATTTGCTGACTCATCTCCATCAATCACATTTCTTTGAAACACCTCCTCAGGATCCTGTACACAATCTCGGTATTTGCTTTCTCCTCCATTTCTCTACCCTCTCCGTTATTTCCTTCTCTCTTCATCTGCCTCACTGTTTGTCAAGGCCACCTCTATACTGGGAATGGAAACAGGAAGTGCTCCTGCAAAATGGTCCCACTTGCAACAACGAGTAGGGGAAGTTCCTACATATCCTGGCTAAATGTCCTAACAGTATAAATACCACCTTGGGTCTCTGCTGAAAAGAGGCTACTAACATAGTGGCACTTATCCAGTCAGCAAAAAGATAAATAAGTAAAAACATAAAGCCTGAAAGTCAAAAACACATAAAAGAAGTAGGCTTTACTCTTCAAATGTTACACAATATTAAGCTCCAGAGAGTTATAGACACTGTTATAATGAAAGGAAATGTATGGGTCTGAAACTTAGAGGGGATATGTTGCATTCTTTGGGTGTCCACTATTCATGCTGGCATAATAATAATAATAATAAATTAATATTCATAAACTTAAAACATGGATTGTCTCCTCTGTATTCATATCACAGACACCAGTTTTATCCTTTTTCACTCACACTTTCTCATAGTCAAATATGGCCTCCCTGTTGGATACACCTGTTCTTATGTGTGAAGAGGTTAAATAAAGCAGTGAGGATACATTATCACACACATCAGACCCCCACACATACACAAACACACTCACATGCACACAAAATGGCTCTGCCTTGCCATGCCAGATCAATGACTATTTTGATGAAACAAGTGCAATAGCCAGACACTTTCAGCCATAGTCCACTCTCTAACTACAAATTATCGCTACTTTTTACTGTTTATACTTCATATGTCTGCTTGTAAGTAAATAAACATATATATATATATATATATATATATATATATATATATATATATATATATATATATATATATCTGTATAGAGTGGTATCAACTCCCACTCGCCCACAAACTAGTAAACCATCCACTAAATGTCCCATCCCTCCAGAATCTACTCCAACCCTATGGCACCACCAGACCACTAAGATCCAGCAACAAAAATCACTTGCAGATCACTAAAGCCAATAACTCTGCTAGTGAAGCACTATTCTCTTGCACTATAGCCAAATTATGGAACTCCCTCCCACCCACAATTACCTCCATACCATCATGCACCCACTTCAAAACTTTACTAAAAGCGCACCTAAAAACATGCTGGCTATGCCCTTTCAATTCCCACTCTAATATCACCCTCCCCATCCAACCACTACCTTTCTTTCCACTCCACTAACTACCTTGATTATAGCAAGCTCACATGCTCATAAGCCTAGTACTTATACAGCAGGAACTTCTTCTTGTAACATTTGTTAATGTCTGTTATGTACTTCACAGATAAAGATTCTAGTTGTCTACTGATGTACTATGTTCTTCATCTGTAAATATGTTGTAAGTAATTGCTATGTTAAATTGTTAATCGCTATGTAATCCAATGTAACTACTGTCTGTTTATTTTAACTGTGGAGCTTTTCTCCCTGGGCCTCTGCTGAAAATGGACCTACATCCAGTCGGACACTCTCAGTCAACAAATGTAAATAAATAAATAATATATATATATATATATATATATATATATATATATATATATATATATATATATATATATATACACACGTGTGTGTGTGCGTGTGTGTGTGCGTGTGTGTGTGTGTGTATAAATAATAATAATAACACCTTCTGCATGGGAGGCAGTTCTAGACTTCTGGTCCCCTCTGACAATGAATTCCAATAGCAGTCTCTCATTGATTGGAAATATTAGCATGGCTAGTTGTATCTTCCCTTCTATGACTTCTTAGATGTTGAATTTCTGTTCTTTGCTCAATAAAAAAAAATACAAAATTATGTCAACCTCTGAAGGAGAGCGAAATGACTGCAGATAAACCCACCAAGTGTAAAACAATAAATAAATAAAAACAACATACAGTAAAAGCCAGATGCTTTGTTCAGGATTTTCAGCATTAAGAGCTTTCTTTCCTAACAGGAACTTCATCAGAATCTGTCATTTTGGTCTCTATCAGAGGTTGATGGCATTTTCTATTTGGTTACTGGTCTTATACTCCCTACGCTGTGCTTTTGGGGATTTTTGTTCTTTGCTAAAGCTGACCCCCCCTCCCAAAAAAAAAAATCCATTCTGGCACTGAGACACTCACTGGGGAATACATAATCACAGCCTGGGCATGTGCCCTTGTGTGCATCAGTGTAACACCACAACAGTGAAAACCATGTTATTTGGAACTATTATTAATTCATCATCATCATCATCATCATCATCATCAGCGCCTTTTTCCCATTTTTCTACATGGGGTCGGGGTATCATGTTAACTGTCACCAATTCTCTCGATTCAGTGCCACACTCCTGCCTTCTTCAACACTCGTGCCTGACTGTCACAGATATTCTTTGCACAATCCATCCACCTCTGTCCCAAATCTTCCTCACCAGATTGTCTTCTGGTTTTCTACATGTGCCCAAACCACCATAATCTGTTCTCTTTGATCTTGTCTGCAATTGGAGCTACTTTGGCTTCTGCTTTTATGTCCTCATTTCTTCTTCTGTCCCACCTTGTGTATCCTACCACCCTTCTCAGGCACTTCATTTCCATCACCTCTAGCCTCTTCAGCTGTTCTGCCTTCATTGCCCAGGTTTCTGCATTATACAGTAGTACTGGTCACACCACTGTCTTGTACACTTTACTTTTCAACTTCTTTGGCATTCTTCTGTCATAGACTACACCTGATACTCTATGCCAGTTGGCTGCAGCTGCTCTGATTACAGCTTTGACCTCTTTGTTCAGACTACCCTTCTCCTCAACCACCCCTCCCTGATATGTGAATCTGTTTACCTGTTCCACTATCTTCCCTTCTATCTCCATTCCCAGCTTCTTCTGATTTCCCCAATTTGCTGCCATTGCAACCATCTTATCTGTGCTTAGTTTCCTCACATGTGCCTTCAGATTTGCATTACATTCTCCTATCCTTTGCTGAGCGTTTAGCTCAGAGTCTGCCTGTACTGCCACATCATCTGCATACAGCAGCTTTGTTGATCTGTCCCCTCCAACCTGTTTGCTAATGTAGTTCATCACCAGTATGAACAGCAGTGGGCTCAGAGCTGAACCCTGATGTACACCCACTCCCATTGGGAACCCCTCTGTGAGGCCGAACACTGTTTGTACTTGAGTCATTGGGTCCTTGTACATAGCCTGCACTAATTCTACCAGTGTTTCTGGGACTTCAAACCACCTCAGTATTGCCCAGATCAGCTTTCTTGGGACCTTGTCATATGCTTTCTCCAAATCTAGGAATGCCCAGTTGGACTCTCTCCTCATCTCTAGCTTCTTCTCGAGTGTCTGTCTCACTGCAAACATCGGGTCAATTGTGCTGCATCCTGATCTGAATCCAAATTGCTCATTTCCCATCTTACATTCTACTACTCTGCGTATCTGTTTATCAGTCACCCTCTCCAGGACTTTCATGCAATGTGATAGGAGTTTGATGCCTCTGTACTACCCACAGTTGTGGATGTTCCCTTTGTTCTTGTACACTGGCATGAGTAAGCTTATTCTCCAGTCATCTTGGATACGCCTTTCACTCCACACTGCTATTAGTACCCTCTAGAGCCATTTCTCCAATATCTCCCCCAGTATCTTTATCATATCTGCTGTAACCTCATCTGAGCCTGCTGCTTTCCCTGCTTTCATCCTTAGTGCTGTTCTTACTTCTTCTAAGGTGGGCTCCTCTTCTCCTCTCATCGTAGACTGTCTCTGGGACAGTACAGCTTCTGTAGGGTTTTCTTCATTCAGAAACTGCTGGAAATACTCCTTCCATCTGCCTTTGATGACCTTTGGACTGGTGAACAGGTTGTTGCTGGCATCCCTTATGAAGAGTGTCTGACTATCTTCTTTAACTTTCTGTCTTTGCCTTGCAACCTGATATAGTTTCTTCATGCCTCTTACTGAGTCACTTTCTAGAAGTTGGTAGCCAGGGACCCTTGCTAACGGTTACTATTAATTATTATTTATTTATTTGTTTGACATTTGTTTTCTGAGAAATTCTGACTGGGCGGGCAACCATTTTCAGCAGAGGCCCAGGAAGAAAAGCTCCAGAGACAATTAGCATATTACATTAACTTACATTACCTTATTACAGAGCAACAATGACTGTTTTCACATACAAGAAAGAATATATAATAATGAATGGCACATTGTTTTTACATATATTAGATGAAACATGCTTGCACATCAATTACAGACATTACATATTATTAAGATGGCTATATAAGTGGTCTTTACAATTATATGATTCAGATCAGTATGAATTTGCTTTATAGATAAATAATTTTGTTTATTATAGTTAAATCATTTTGTTTATTATACCATGCTTAGAATATATTATATGTCTTGCAGTACAGGGTTGAGAGACGAGGGGAGTTGCAAGACAGAGAAAGCAGGAGATAGAAACGTATGTGTTTTGTTAGTAAAGTGTGGGGTATGGATAGGGAAGAAGCAAAAGGGAGAAAGAAAAGTTAGGGGACTGGATAGTGATAATAGCAGTGCTAGTTATAGGTAAAAGAGGCAAGATATTGTCAATTGTATAAAATACAATAGCAAGATGAGGGAAATGCTGTTACAGTTACAAATTAAGGAACTGTTTGAGTCAGGGTTTCAGAGGTTGACCTAAACAGAGGACAGAGATCATGACCAGAAGTATGAAATTCATAGTTCTGTCTTAGCCTTTACCTCTGAGTAGTAGATGCCAAATATTGTTGAAATACATTCCATTGGTTGGTCAATTAGTGAACTATTTTTAACCCATGAGGGTCCAAATGATAATAATATATGAAGTTCATGTTACATTTTGTGATATAAATCGCTAAGTATAACTTTAAATACATAAATAAATGCAGATCAATAAATATTTATTTCAACACTATTTAAATGATGGAAGTATGGTAAAGCAGATGATTCTGATGAAGTCTCCGCCTTAGGAGATGAAAGCGCTAAATCTGTTTTTATTTTTATTTTGCTTGGTTCATAATAAAAGTTTGTGTATGTAACTTGGTTATCACTTTTTGGAGTATACACGTTTGATAAGGAGGACAGCCTTCATTGGTACCTGACAGTGTTTTTTTCTTGAAGGTGGTTGATGGTGACTGCATTTGTGAACATTAAATAATAAGCATTTTTATTACCAAATGAATGCTAATTTAGCAGTTCTTAAAGAATACTCTTTAGAAAGTTTTCAACTAACAGTAGCAGATCCAGGAATTTGCAGAAGGGGGCAGTTTAAAAAGGTAGGTAAGTGAAAAAGGGTTGGAAAGTTAAACACTGGGGGTTGGGAACTGTTGAATGATCACTTTGAAATGCTCTGAGAGCATGTATGAAAAGGTCATTTATGTAGTTTTTGCTCTTGGGACCAAGCTGCATTGAGATAGAGTTACAAACCCTTTCTTGCTATTACTTCACCACTGTTTTTTTTTTCACATTGCGAGAGCTGAAGTTAAGCTGTTGATCAGTGTGCAGCCATCTTGGAAAGTCCTAGACATTAACCCTTGTGAAAATAGAGAAAATATCTTAATTATTCATATACTGTAGTATAATCAGTGCACTTTTACACCCCACCCTAGCAGCCCATGATCACAGCATATTACATTAAACTTGCTTTTGCCCAGCCTTTCCTCTCTTGCTACACTCTAAAATGTCTTTCAGTTTTTCCCGGTTAGGGGTCACCACAGCAGAGCACCGGTCCACTAATGATTGGCAGTGGATTTTTACAGTATCAAGTTGCCAGCACAGCACCCAACCTTCAAAGAAGACACACCCACACACTCATGCACCTACCTACATGTCTTTAAAGTTCACTGTACCATGGGGAGGACATGCAGACTCTGCACAGAAGGCACTCCATTTGAGAATCAAACTAGGAAACCTCTTGCTGTGAGGTGACAATGCTAACCGCTGCACCACCGCAACCATCCTCCTCTCTTGCTATACTGTAAAGCCTGTATTTCCTACAACAGAAAAAAGCACTTATTGACTTTAATAAAACTGTCACAGAAAAGACTCCACTCACATGTAAAATATCCCTGACTACACTCTACACAAATCTGCTTTACTGTTTATGGTTTGTAGTTTATGTCATTAAATGTTTTATAGAAATAATAATAAGGAAAAAATTGTCTTACTTAGTTAACTGTTTCCCCCTTTTAGAGTCCATCTAAACATTAATGATATAAAGTAGGATATATGCTTTACAGGCCACCCACAAGTGTTAACAAAGTCAACAAAAATCCAGTCTTTTTAGCCACTTTTTCTTGCAAAGCTGTATTTCACAAATAAGATTGATGATTTAGAGTCTCTCATTTATTTACTAATTTCAGAGTTGGTAGTCTTCTTCCTGTACATCTCCATCTCCAAACAGCAGACTCTGGTTCAAGTCCAAGGTACTCCTAATTTTTCTTCTCAATTCCTGTGTTCTTTTTGGTTTCCCAAGCATTTCCCTTTGGAATATCAGAACAGTTTTCACTGGAAAGTCTCTCTATGAACCCTACTGTGAGAAGAATGAGAAGCAGAGTCCATTTCTGCTTTCTGGCTCTCTTTTTGTTGGATAAACATTTTTATTTCTTTTTTAGTCTGTTCTGCATCAGAAAATGACTTTGATCCTCTGAAGACAGTTGGATAAAGCAGCTTGAATATTACATCTGCCTCTCAACACTATCTGATTGCTGGAATAAGTTTGCTTCTGTTCTGTATGGTGTACAGTGTATAATTATTTCTTGAAAACACTATGATGTCTGCAGTTTTTAATACTTGCCCTTCTGGCACAGTTTTGTCAGGAACAACTTTTACTGCTGGTAAGATTGCATCTTTACTAATAAAGGTATTGGTTGCTTTCTCACGGCCATCTTTGGAGCATGCACTCACTGTGCCCTTTCAGTTAAAAAATCCTGGTGTGGAACACTAGTCCAGTTGCTTATTTATGGTTTTATAAAATTAATGCATTCTTTTTCTTTCAGTCTCTCAGGTGCAGTAGAAAAATCTCAGGTTTTCTCTATGCACTCTGTCTTCTAACTGTATTTTTTTTGAAACAGCTATTCTTGAGAAACACCATATTCAACCAGCTTTTTTTTCATGTCAGCCTCTGATTTTTGTAGTTTTATTATAGGTTCATTGATAAGTACTAGACAAGCTTTCCTTGTGGTCCTTTTTAAGCCTAGTCAGCTTCCCTTTTTGTGCTCAAATTAACCTATCCCATTTGGTTAGTGAATCGCTTTACCCATACCATGCTCAATAATTATATCTTACCCCTAATGAGAATAACTTGGATCATACTGTAAGAAATTTGAGGGGACCCATGCATGGGGTTAAGCATTTAGGAGCTACCTCTGTCCATTAATACTTACTGGGGCAATTCTAGAATAAATTTTCTATTTCCCATCCATAAATCCAAGTTGTGCTTTAATATGGACAGGGATGAAATTTGTTTTATGTGGATAGGAAGTAAGTCTGTTGCAGAGTAGTAGTAACCTCTGTGAGATATACCTGTCTCTCCAAATTATTCTGTTATTGTTGCAAAAGAGGTTTAGACCCCTAGACTGAGTATTTCTGATGACTTACCTTTGTGCAGCAAATCCATCAGTGTTGAGTCGGAGTATACCTTGTATGCCAGAGACAGGTCACTTCTTAGCAGTCTGTAGGATACCGAGTATAGCAACAGAGCTTTAAGTTGGTCCATGTAGGACATGTTGTTTAGACCTTGTATCCTTTTAATAATGTATCTCTGTGGGCTTTCCAGTTTTTGCATGTGCCTGGACAGATGCAAGTCAAAGAGTGCATTATATTAAATGATTGGGCTAATGAGGGATGAGTAAAAGGGAAAAATAACATCCATAAATCTAGACAAATCCCTTTGTTTATAAGATGAGCAATACAGAAGAACTTTCTTACAACAATGGACTTTTGTTGATCAAAACTTAGGTCTCTATCCACATAGGTTCATTAATCCCAAACAACAGGATCAACTCTTAGGGGTGTATTGTCAGTGTTGTAGGTCCAAGGTTTGTTGTATTGTGAGTGCTATTAAAGAACTGCTGCTACTTATTTTGTAAGTAATCATATAGCAGTACTGATAAACCTGTTACAATAGTCCTGTCACTTTACCCTTAAAGTTGATGTTTGAATAGTGTGAGCTGTGATGTCATTTTGTAAAATCTTATTTTGATCATATAGACACACTGTGCATGCCATACAAGTAGGCTGGTAATGCTGTTAGAAATGTATTATACTGCCATTAACACCATACAATATATCCTGGATGACCGTTACTTTAGATGCAGACACATACAAATGTAATTTATACTACATGTAACCTTATTTAATATTTATTACTTTTTGTTTTGGTGTCTGTTAATGATAGTAGAAAAATAACTTTAAATATTCAAATGCTCTAACAATTTTACACTGATGCAGTTCTATGCATGTTCGACTATACAAATATTGTTACCACTTTACACTGACACAGTTGTATACCCATTGTATTACAACCATGTCTGTATAACTGTTTATGTCAGGACTTGGAATAATATTTACTAAATTTGACACTCATATAACTTTGTTACATTACGAAGAGTATTGTCATATTAACTCTTCCCCACACCTTTCTTACTTTGTAACAAATCAAGAATATAAAGTGTGTGTATGTATATGTATGTATATATATATATATATATATATATATATATATATATATATATATATATATATATATATATATATAGGCTTACTAAGTCGAGTTCACTGTAGATGAATTATCGTGTCTATGAAATATAAAAACATAATTCATTACAGTTCAAATTCAACATAATTCGAACATTCACCACACTTCTGGGAACAGCATTACTGTGTGTTCCACAGTAAAGAACCCCTGCAACCCTCATCCCCCACACCCCCTGCTACTTAGATATACAAACTCCGGGATCGCACTATAGTGAGGGAAAGGGTACAATTCTCGAACCCCACTATAGTGCGATCTGCATCAAAATGTAGAAATTCACAACAGCGAATGCTGTATTTCATTAGCTGTTGCAAATTTCTACATTTTTGCATTCATTTTTCCGATTCTGCCAAGCAGTAGTTTTGCACTAATGTAAACCGCACAAAGTGAGCTCAAAAAAGATAGTAAAATATATATATATATATATATATATATATATATATATATATATATATATATATATATATATATATATATATATATACACACACACACACACACACACACATATATATATATATATATATATATATATATATATATATATATATATATATACACACACACACACACACACACACACACACACACACACATACATATATATATATATATATATATATATATATATATATACACACACACACACACACACACACACACACACACACACACACAGCAACAGAGTTTTCTCCTTTGTAAACTATGATGTCTGCTCCTCACTCTTTGCTTAGAAAAGACAAATCGTCATTTAGTGGAAATGATTCTTGAAGTTCAGAAAGCTGGTGCTGGGGAAACACAGATTCTGTAGAAATAAATCAGTCAGATGGCTCAGATTTAAAGCCTTAAATTATGTTACTGAAATTGGACATTCTCTTCCTTCTCAGAAAGTAAACAGAAGCCAAAAATATCTGTTGTTCATTGCCAGGGGAGTGTAACTAATGTCATCTGTAAAATGTCCAAAGAAAACTTGATGACATGTGGACAATGCATATTAACTTACAAAGGTTGACCAGGAAGCAGCCAACATATATTTACTGCTCAGGTATTGAACAATGTGTGTATTTTACAAACTGTTTCTGTTAACTTTTCTGATAAAAACTCAAGTAAGATTCATCTGGTGCTTTTTAATTTATTGATGTCTGTCTGGAATAAAATGTACTATTCATTTAATGGACAGTTTCCACATAGCATGAGGCACTTTTGCGAATTACAGAAATGTACATGCACCGTCTCAAAAAGTAAATTCTTTTCAGGGAAATTAGAATCACGTGCACTTTTTCTGGAAAGTAAGTGTAACTGGATTGTTATAGAAAAGTATACATTACTCCAAAATTATGAACTCTGTTTTCAAAACAGCAACCATATATCTAATCACATTCATGTCCCATCACCACTTGAAGACTTTGATAAAAAAAAAATTAGACATGACTGTTTTTTTTTTTTTTTGCTGGTTACCGTTTGGTATTTACTGTAGAAAGTTCTCAGAATGAAAGTCATTGCCCCCTATATTTCACTGCATATCTGTACTTCTTAAATTTATTTATTTTTTTATTTTATTTTACATTTGTTGACCGGGCTAGTCCAACTGGATACATGTCCATTTTCAGAAAAGCTCCACATTCCAGAAAAAGATCACAATAGCATAAGTACATTACAAGATTTAACAAGTTTAACTAGTAAATACATTTTAGCTAAGAGAATACTAGTAAATACATTTTAGCTTAAGAGTAAATATAGTTTAGCTTAAGAGTAAGGAAAAAGTATTCTAAGCTAACAAATCATATTTGGATATACATACAACCAAAAACAGTAGGTAAGTAACATTGAGCACTATTTGAACTTTCAGTTGGTTTTACAGACAAAGATGTTAATAGAAAAGGAATAGCTAGTTGTGTGTGAGTGAGAAGAATAGGGTCAAGGAATTTTGCATTATTAAAATTCCTGTCTATGCAGCATACAGATGAAACATTATATAAAAGCTAATCAGACTTACTTGAAACATGGAGAAAACTTATAATTTCTTGAGGTCTGATTACGTACATTTATTTACATATAGTTACTTATGAAAAATTTGTTTTTATTTATTTATTTGCATTTGGCTACAGTGAAGGTCTGACTTGAACATGTAAAACACCTCTTCAATGCATTCCTGATGAAAAATGCTCCAAAAACATGTTTAATGAAAGTATAACAAACAGATTTAGCAGACCCATTGTGAGTATAAACAATGTTTGAAATATATTGCTTACACATTCAAAATAGTGTAGGTGAATATGACAAGTAGCAGTTGTTAAAGAAGGAAATGTAATTAAAAGGGGGATTGCAGTTCATTAAATGGTTAGGGTTTGCAGCTGTAGAAGAAAGGGAACAAGAGAACAACATGAAAAAGAACTAAACGTGGACAGAGATCCATATACTAAAATGTGTGCAAATCTAAAGGCCTGAGTATAAAAGTGAGTGAGGGGGGGTTGCGTTATTAATCTGTATGCTCAAGACTCTAGAAATGACAAGGTTTAGGAGTCACATAGATAGTTATGAAAAGAGCACAGTCCTAGGGTTACCGATGAGAAGAGAACCTCTGCAGCTTGAGAAAAGGAAACTATAGAGTTACCGATGAGAAGAGAACCTCTGCAGCTTGAGAAAAGGAAACTATAGAGTTACCGATGAGAAGAGAACCTCTGCAGCTTGAGAAAAGGAAACTATAGAGTTACCGATGAGAAGAGGACCTCTGCAGCTTGAGAAAAGGAAACTATAGAGTTACCGATGAGAAGAGAACCTCTGCAGCTTGAGAAAAGGAAACTATAGAGTTACCGATGAGAAGAGAACCTCTGCAGCTTGAGAAAAGGAAACTATAGAGTTACCGATGAGAAGAGAACCTCTGCAGCTTGAGAAAAGGAAACTATAGAGTTACCGATGAGAAGAGAACCTCTGCAGCTTGAGAAAAGGAAACTATAGAGTTACCAATGAGAAGAGGACCTCTGCAGCTTGAGAAAAGGAAACTATAGAGTTACCGATGAGAAGAGAACCTCTGCAGCTTGAGAAAAGGAAACTATAGAGACCAGAGAAGAACAATAGGGGCAGTGTTTTAGGGCATGCGTATGGAGCTATGTCAGAGGGAAGATGTCAGCTGGTTCCAGAGTTTGGCCACATAGCATGAGTACAAGGCTTCTCTGTGTGCATTTGAGGCCTTGTCCTGGTAGACAAGGTAGAGCAGAGTTTTCTTGTGGGACAGTACCACTTTATCAATGAGATTAGGGGAGGACATTTAGGTGGTTGGTGCAGAACAGAGTGAGCTACATTCAGCTGGGCATATTGAATATGAGTGGGAAATTCCATCCACTTGTTTTCATATAGACAATGCAGTCATGCAGGAATTTTGTTGTATTGCTGTAGCATTGCTCTAGTCTTTGTTGTTGAATATGAAGGTTATTGTAGATTGAGGCAGCACAGAGCAGACTGGTTAGGAGGTAAGGACTGGCAGTACCATTATGGGCTTTTTCTGAGAGAAAGGTTTTAATTCTGTACAGGGAATCTACTTTTTTTGCACTGGATATATGGGTGTCAATTTTTAATTTATTGTCCAGGATAACTCCAAGGAGTTTGGTATTTCGGACAGTATTCACGATAATATTATAGGAAAAGGTGTGAATTACTATAATTGCATTTTTTATTTAAATTACTAAATTGTAAACTGCTTTTTCATACTGAGGCTTGTATTTTCTCTTTGTGGGTGTTCTTTCTATGCTTTTAAAGTGAGGTTTCTGTGTTCTACTCAGGTGGCATAATCTTGATAGAAGCCTGTTGTCTAGGCTGGTAGTTTTGTTTGAGTTTCTTGTGTTTCTGGCAGCCATTTTCTGCTGATTGTCTTCATTATTACTGAGAGTAACAAGGCCTCCTGAACTTCTGTAGTACGAGAGATTGGGTAATAGCAGGGGCTGAGTATTAATCTCATCTTCCAACTCTTCCACTCTTACTGCTATATAAACCCTGTGTCTTATAAAGGTTCTGCTTGTATTGTTAGGCTCTGGATTGCATTGCATAAGTGGAAATTCCTTAAGATTCCAAGAGCAGGATAAGTTATTTCTTACACTTATTTCACTGAACTGCACTTCTGAAATGCTTATAATTGTGCTATACAGTTGATCTACATTTTGCACTGTTATAAAGCTTTTTTATTGTTTCACTGCATTTATATACTGTTTTATACTGTTTTAACATTACTTAACTGTAAACTGCTTTTTCATACTGAGAGTTGCATTTTCTATTTGTGAGTGCTCTATCCAAGCTTTTCTGTGCATTTTTGTCTGTTTACAGTTAAAAGCATTCTCGAGTCTGCTCCTTGATCTACAGCTAGGAACTGTAATTTTTCCCACCCACATCCCTAGTGTTGTGTGTTCTTATACTTGGTGGCTTTGCAGTTGCCTGCCCATACTGTATATTTGATCTGTGACACTCCTCCCAGTCTAGTGTCATTAGTTCACTCAATCTAATAGAGAACATTTGTGAAAGCCAACCCCCACAGATTCTTAATGTTGAATTAACTTCTGTTCCAGCTTTCTCCATTTCCACTTTACTGGAAAAAAAATTCTAAGTTTGCTTCCCCCCTTTCCTGTGGCAGGTCAGATACGGATTTGCTGTGTTCAGGACTATTTGTGAGCTCCTAAGCCCCCCCCCCCCCCCCACTTAACTGGGGTTAAACTATTCCTGGCACCATAAAGTCTGTTCTTCAAAATTTCCCTTGCAACTAGCCAGCTTTTTAGTTTTAGCACTCATCTGTTTCTTTGATCTCAGCACTTGTTCAGAACTCATTGTAAGCACTAAATAAGTTACAAATTACTACAGCACTCAACTTTCCTCACTTGTCTAGAGGAAAACAGTTTTTAGTACTTAATAAATAAGCACCTATTCAGGCATGTCTAAAGGTCAGCTCCCAGTGTTTTCTCCTGTCTACCTGATGAATCTGGGCATCTTGGGACAATGAAGCAATTGCCTCATGTGCACAGACAACCCTCTCCTACCATCCAACACTACGACCTGTGAGAGACACACTTATATAGCCAAACTGGAAGCAAAGCTCTCTTCACCAAAGACTGGCCTAGACAGTCAAGAGGAGAAGGTAAACACTTGCACCGCACCACACTCATCACATAGTCCTTCAAAACCTACACCACCAAAACACACACACAGAAGCACAAAACACACACCTACATTCGCAGAGGCTCTCAGTACAAAACTCCTCAAACAACAGAGACCTCCAAAGAAGAAATGCAAGCAACCTCCACCCCCCCAACATAACCCAAATGACACATAGCCCACATACTCAGTGTGCCACTCAACTACAGCCCATAAGGCATAACGCATCAACACTCTAGTCATAGGTGACTCTATAGTCAGGCACACTGATGTTCAACTCACCAGGCTAAACAAGGAAAAAGTTACTGTCAGCTGCCTGTCAGGTGCCAAGATCCACCACATAATGCACACACTCAGGTCACTCCACAACAAGTACAAATATGACTCTGTCATTGTCCATGTTGGTGTGAATGACCTGAGATGTACCTCCCTGGACTACATGGAAAGAGACATGGAGGAGCTCTCCGATCTTGTAGCCCAGGCCGGTATGACCCTAGTTCTGAGTAGCATCCTGCCATCACCCAGAATGACACCACAGTACAAGGACAAAATGATTGACTTTAACAATTGGCTAAGCTTCTGGTGTCATTCTAAGGGAATCCAGTATCTGTCTACCTGGGATGACATGATCGACAGACCACGCTGCTTTGCCAGAGATGGCCTGCACCTGTCGCCCTTGGGATTCCGGATACTGGCAAAGGCTCTGCCACCCCTATAGTGCCTTTTTTAGGCAAGGTTCAAATGACAAATTCACCACCGTAACAGGTACAAGCAAGCAAAATCTGAGGGTAATGCTACTCAATGCTAGAAGTCTAAACCTCAAAATGCATTCACTCGAGGCACTCCTTAAAATGGAGAACATTGACATCTGTGCAGTGACAGAGACCTGGTTCAAAGTGCCAGAGAGTACCCCTGCATTACCAGGCTATAATTCATACCACACCTTTTGGCCACCAAACCCAGACCGAAACACTAAAGGTGGAGGCGTGTCCATATTCATTAAGGATATCCACACCTCCAAGCTAGTGGCTCAGCATAATGTATCTGAGATTATCCAAGTTCAACTAACTCTGGGCAAAACCGCAATCCAGATTGTAGCTTGCTACAGACCCCCCCACCATGCCCCAGGATTCCCACTCCTCTTTTCTTGATACACTGGAAAATATTAAGGTACAACCCAACACTCTAATAATGGGTGATTTCAACTACCCTACCATTAACTGGGAAAACTACTCATGTACCAACTCTTTTGCTCAACGTTTTCTGGCAATCATCAATTCCAACTCCTTGGATCAACTTATTGACACCCCCACCAGGGGCAGCAATATCCTAGACCTGGTCCTCACCAACATGGGTGACCGGTGTTCCACACCAGAGGTCAGCTCCTCATTGGTCAGATCCAACCACAAGCTAATCACCCTAGACATCCACATCCCGCTCCCACCCCCTATTAGGAAAACAACCATAAAACATTTCTCCAAAGCCAACTTCATGCTTCTTAAGACAGAAGTGGCAAACTTCACAACACCCATGCAGATGGACAATAGAGGTACGACTGCTGAATCCTACACAAATGCACTTTATAAGCACTTACACGAGTGCATGGATCGTGCTATCCCTAACAGAACCAAGATGCTATCCTCCAAAAAAATGAAGCCAATCTGGTGGTCTTCTGCCATAAACAAACTCTACAACAGAAGAAAGAAACTGTTGCAAAAAAGAGCAAAATCCCATGATTGGTGGAACTCCCTGGTCAGCCTCAGTAAGAAGCTGAGATCCCTCATAAAATCCTCCAAAACTAGTTATGAAAACAAAATTGCCACTGATTCTAAACACAACCACAAAGCATTCTACAGCTATGTCAAAAATCTCAATGGCAACACTCAGATCTGCTCTGAGTTACCGCACAATGACACTAAATATACAGAATCAACTGATATTGCCAACATCCTGGCAGATAGGTTCAGTGCTAACTTTACCCCCCTCTCACCCTCTAAAGGGCCCATCTTTATACCGGAAGAATGCAAAGTTCCTGTAATCATAGCTGCACAAGTAAAAACCTCACTCTCCAAAGCCAAGAACACAGCATCCATGGGACCTGACAACATCCCAGGCTGCCTTCTACATGAACTACAGAATGAACTGGCACCCCACCTAAGTACCATGTTCAATCATAGCCTCACCTCAGGCTTTGTGCCCATTGAATGGGACACCGTGACAGTTATCCCACTCCACAAAGGGGGGGACCACAACAGACCCCGGGAACTACCGCCCCATTAGCCTGACAAGCCTCGTCTGCAAGGCCATGGAACGTATCATCATGGAACTCATAAACAAAGACATTGGAGATTTCCAAACTCTGGACCCCACACAGTTTGGGTTTGTAAAAGGCAGATCATGTCTCCTAAACCTGATAGACTTCTTTGAAGTAGTCACCAAAGCCATAGATGAGGGTAAGGTGGTTCACACAGCCTATCTAGATCTCGCCAAGGCATTCAACACCATCCCCCACTCTGGAATTATAGATAAACTCACTAAACTAGGTATAAATCCCTATGTCACAAGATGGGTTGCCAACTGGCTTACTGACAGAACCCACACTGTGAAAGTAGCAGACTCCAAATCAGACTTCAGACCAGTGACAAGTGGAGTACCACAGGGTTCAGTCCTGGGTCCTCTCCTGTTTGCTATCTACTTCTCTGAAGTGCAGGCTAATATAGAAGGTCTTTGGCTAACTAAATTTGCAGATGACTGCAAACTAGGAGCCATAATCAAAACTCCTAACGATGTGGACATTCTACAAAAGGGCCTCCCTGAGACAGATGCCTGGTGTCAAAGACATGGTCTCAAGCTCAGTGCCAAAAATTGCATTGTCATCCCCTTTGGTAAAAACTCTGTACCCATTAACTACCACATAGGCGGTAGTGTACTTAACACCGAACGTGTGATAAGAGACCTTGGGACACAGGTGGACAGTAGTCTCTCCTTTGATAATCACATCACCACAGTGGTCAAGAAATCCTTCTACGTGGCACACCTCATCACAAAAGGTTTCTCATCCAGAAAAAAGAGGTCATTGTTTCCCTCTACTCATCACTCATTAGACCCATTATAGAGTACAACGCCCCTTTTGGTATGTACCTTACAAGACATCTACAACAACTGGAAAGGCCGCAAAAATACCTCACAAAGAGGATTACTGGCCTCAAACAGATGCCTTACACAGACCATCTCAAAAAACTCCAGCTTTACTCCGTCGCATATCGCCTACTCAGAGGTGATCTCTGCCTAACATATGTCAAACCCAGAGCTGTTGGACATGCTCCACTTAAAGAAATCCTAATCCCTCTGAGCTACATGCCCTAGGGACCTAAACCTTGTCACCACAATAAACAGAACATGCTGGAGGGATTGATTCCTGTCCCAGAGACTTCCCATACTCTGGAAAAGACTACCTATCTATGTTGGGCAGGAGCCTCCTCATAATGCTATTGAGAGAAGTCTTGACAAATGGATGGGAGATCGTAGAGTTTACGGTCATCTCTGTGTCACTACCAGACAGGGCTGCAGTAAACTAAATCCCTAAATGGGCATAGTGTTCTGCTCATCCTAAGGGGTGGTGAAATTGACACACACACGCCAGCTGGAAGGCTTATAAATGCTAGGGCAGATAGCCTAGTACAAACCTATGAACCTATGAACCAAAAATACACACACAGAAGCACAAAACACACACCTACATTCACGGAGGCTCTCAGTACAAATCTGCTCAAACAACAGAAACCTCCAAAGCAGAAATGCAAGCAACCTCCACCCCCCCAACACAACCCAAATGACACATAGCCCACATACTCAGTGTGCCACTCAAATACAGCCCATAAGGCATAACGTACTCAACACTCTAGTCATAGGTGACTCTATAGTCAGGCACACTGATGTTCCACTCACCAGGCTAATCAAGGAAAAAGTTACTGTCAGCTGCCTGTCAGGTGCCAGGATCCACCACATAATGCACTCACTCAGGTCACTCCACAACAAGTACAAATATGACTCTGTCATTGTCCATGTTGGTGTGAATGACCTGAGACGTACTTCCCTGGACTACATGAAAGAGACATGGAAGAGCTCTCCAATCTTGTAGCCAAGGCAGTTATGACCCTAGCCCTAAGTAGCATCCTGCCATCACCCAGAATGACACCACAGTACAAGGACAAAATGATTGACTTTAACAATTGGCTAAGCTTTTGGTGTCATTCTAAGGGAATCCAGTATCTGTCTGCCTGGGATGACATGATCGACAGACCATGCTGCTTTGCCAGAGATGGCCTGCACCTGTCGCCCTTGGGATTCCGGATACTGGCAAAGGCTCTTGCCACCCCTATAGTGCCTTTTTTAGGCAAGGTTCAAATGACAAATTCACCACCGTAACAGGTACAAGCAAGCAAAATCTGAGGGTAATGCTACTCAATACTAGAAGTCTAAACCTCAAAATGCATTCACTCGAGGCACTCCTTAAAATGGAGGACATTGACATCTGCGCAGTGACAGAGACCTGATTCAAAGCTCCAGACAGCACCCCTGCATTAGCAGGCTATAATTCATACCACACCTTTCGGCCACCAAACCCAGACCGAAACACTAAAGGTGGAGGCGTGTCCATATTCATTAAGGATATCCACACCTCCAAGCGAGTGGCTCAGCATAATGCATCCGAGATTATCCAAGTTCAACTAACTCTGGGCAAAACCACAATCTAGATTGTAGCTTGCAACAGACCCCCCACCATGCCCCAGGATTCCCACTCCTCTTTTCTTGATACACTGGAAAATATTAAGGTAAAACCCAACACTCTAATAATGGGTGATTTCAACTACCCCAAACATTAACTGGGGAAACTACTGATGTACCAACTCTTGTGCTCAACGTTTTCTGGAAATCATAAATTCCAACATCTTGGATCAACTTAACCACGCCCCCACCAGAAGCCGCAATATCCTAGACCTGTCATCACCAACATGGGTGACCAGTGTTCCACACCAGAGGTCAGCTCCTCGTTGGTCAGATCCAACCACAAGCAAATCACCCTAGACATCCACATCCTGCTCCCACTCCCCATTAGGAAAACAACCATAAAAAAATTCTCCAAAGCCAACTTCACGCATCTTAAGACAGAAGTGGCAAATTTCACAATACCCATGCAGATGGACAATAGAGGTACGACTGCTGAATCCTACACAAATGCACTTTATAAGCACTTACACGAGTGCATGGATCATGCTATCCCTAACAGAACCAAGATGCTATCCTCCAAAAAAAGGAAGCCAATCTGGTGGTCTTCTGCCATAAACAAACTCTACAACAGAAGAAAGAAACTGTTGCAAAAAAGAGTAAAATCCCATGACTGGAGGAACTCTCTGGTCAGTCTCAGTAAGAAGCCGAGATCTTTCATAAAATTCTCCAAAGCTAGTTATGAAAACAAAATTGCTACTGATTCTAAAGACAACCACAAAGCATTCTACAGCTATGTGAAAAATCTCAATGGCAACACTCAGATCTGCTCTGAGTTACAGCACAATGACACTAAATATACAGAACCAACTGATATTGCCAACATCCTGGCAGACAGGTTTAGTGCTAACTTTACCCCCCTCTCACCCCCTAAAGAGCCCATCTTTATACTGGAAGAATGCAGAGTTCCTGTAATCACGGCTGCACAGGTAAAAACCTCACTCTCCAAAGACAAGAACACAGCATCCATGGTACCTGACAACATCCCAGGCTGCCTTCTACATGAATTACAGAATGAACTGGCACCCCACCTAAGTACCATGTTCAATCATAGCCTCACCTCAGGTTTTGTGCCCATTGAATGGCGCATCGTGACAGTTATCCCACTCCACAAAGGGAGGGCCACAACAGACCCCGGGAACTACCGCCCATTAGCCTGACGAGTCTGGTCTGCAAGGCCATGGAACGTATCATCATGGAACTCATAAACAAAGACATTGGAGATTTCCAAACTCTGGACCCCACACAGTTTGGGTTTGTAAAAGGCAGATCATGTCTCCTAAACCTGATAGACTTCTTTGAAGTAGTCACCAAAGCCATAGATGAGGGTAAGGTGGTTCACACAGCCTATCTAGATCTCGCCAAGGCATTCAACACCATCCCCCACTCTGGAATTATAGATAAACTCACTAAACTAGGTATAAATCCCTATGTCACAAGATGGGTTGCCAACTGGCTTACTGACAGAACCCACACTGTGAAAGTAGCAGACTCCAAATCAGACTTCAGACCAGTGACAAGTGGAGTACCACAGGGTTCAGTCCTGGGTCCTCTCCTGTTTGCTATCTACTTCTCTGAAGTACAGGCTAATACAGAAGGTCTTTGGCTAACTAAATTCAGAGATGACTGCAAACTAGGAGCCATAATCGAAACTCTTAACGATGTGGACATTCTAAAAAAGGGCCTCACTGAGACAGATGCCTGGTGTCAAAGACATGGTCTCAAGCTCAATGCCAAAAAGTGCATTGTCATCCCCTTTGGTAAAAACTCTGTACCCATGAACTACCACATAGGTGGTAGTGTACTTAACACCGAACGTGTGATAAGAGACCTTGGGACACAGGTGGACAGTAGTCTCTCCTTTGATAATCACATCACCACAGTGGTCAAGAAATCCTTCTACGTGGCACACCTCATCACAAAAGGTTTCTCATCCAGAAAAAAAGAGGTCATTGTTTCCCTCTACTCATCACTCATTAGACCCATTATAGAGTACAACGCCCCTTTTGGTATGTACCTTACAAGACATCTACAACAACTGGAAAGGCCGCAAAAATACCTCACAAAGAAGATTACTGGCCTCAAGCAGATGCCTTACACAGACCATCTCAAAAAACTCCAGCTTTACTCCGTCGCATATCGCCTACTCAGAGGTGATCTCTGCCTAACATACAAAGCTATGTCAAACCCAGAGCTGTTGGACATGCTCCACTTAAAGAAATCCTAATCCCTCTGAGCTACATGCCCTAGGGACCTAAACCTTGTCACCACAATAAACAGAACATGCTGGAGGGATTGATTCCTGTCCCAGAGACTTCCCATACTCTGGAAAAGACTACCTATCTATGTCAAACAGAACTCCTCATTAGCACTCTTCAAGAAAAAGCTTGATGATTGGATGGGTAATAGGAAATTCACCCCGGGGATCACTTCTGTGGTTCTGCTTGACAGGGGCACAGGAAAATAATTTTCTTGGGTGGCGAAAGCCAGGGTACCTTTTTGGCTAGGCTTGTATAGGCCCTAGGGCTAATAGCCTAGTACCTACCTATGAACCTATAAGGTAATAAAAAAATCAGCATGTGTGACAGGACTGGATCTAGGTAGGAAGAGCTGACTTTTGTCTTATTAGAATTCAGTATTAGGTCTTGTTGTTACAGCCTAGGTTCAATTGTGGAGTATGATTACTGGGTTATGATTTGCACTTGCTTAATGGATCAGGAATATCAAACAAGGGTGGAGTCATCTGCATATCAATAAGTGAGGAGATGCCAGAAGAGGTACGTAGATTAAAGATAAATATATTAAACAGCAGTGGGCCCAGTATAGAGCCTGAGGGACACCTATGTTAACAGGAAGGAAGGAGGAGTTTGATGTTTGCCATTTGACACATTTCTGGGAAGTCAGTAAAGTACCTAGCATGAGTTGTATTTCATGCAGTAGAAAGACCATACTTCCAGAATGCGATAATTTTGCAATTCATAGTCATGGTAGCTGTGATGAGGTAAGACCTTATTATCAGCTAATTTGCATGTCTCTGAGTCACATTTTTCACCTCAACACACACACACACACACACACACACACACACACACACACACACACACACACACACACACACACACACACACACAAACACATCACAGTCCCTGTACCTGTCCCTAGCCTATCGATCCTCCAGCATTTGCCTCCTCCCCCATAATAGTTGGAATGCCATTACAGCACATATCTATTAGGTCATGGTGGTCTGTTTTGTGTTGCATTTACCCTCCCGGTCAACAAATGTAAATAAATAAATAAAATGTACTAATGTTGCATTTACTAATAAGTAAGGTTACCATACATTCAGGTTTCCCTGGACACGTCCTCTTTTTCAAGCTCCTGTCCGGGCTGTTTTTGAAAATTCTGCTATTTGTCCGGGTTTTAAAACCTGGACAAATCGCAGAATTTTCAAAAAGCAGACATCCCTATTTCGGAGTTTTTTCTCCGCTTTGTTTTTTTTTTTTTTTTGATTGGTTCGTATATTGGTATACGAACCAATCAAAAGACGAGCTCTATTCAATGCGGAACTGCTTGATGTTCCACATTGAACAGAAGAGGGTACGCTGTGCGCGTTTTTGATTGGCTCGTATTTTTTTTTTGCTCTTCAACCTAAGAGGACGAAATAATTTTTTTCGTCCTCTTTCACATATAAAGAATTATGGTAACCCTACTAATAAGACAGATCAGAGATGAATGGTTATGCTAGTCAACACTAGCAAAGGGCTATCCGTCTTCATTTCATGTTACCAGGTGAGATATAATTGTGATATAGTAACTTATTCCAGAAAGTACTAAACTGTATCACTGCATACAATATTTTGTGCTTTGGAGCTTTTACTAGCATATTCATTCTGTCTGCTTGTGGACAGCTTACCTGAAGTATCAGATTTATTCAAGGACGTGTTAAATATATTGCAGAAGCATTATGTATCACAACTGTTGTTAGGAGAAAGCATACAAAACCAGTTTTAAAGAAAGGTGAATATTACAACTCACATGAAAATAAAGACATTTAATATAATCTCACAGTCTGCTGATCTGGAAATCATATCTTGATTTCAAAAGCAGAATGCTATTTCTCATTCCAAGGACAGATGTTGGCATCAGCCAGACTGTTTTGTGTGTGTGTGTGTGTGTGTGTGTGTGTGTGTGTGTGTGTGTGTGTGTGTGTGTGTGTGTGTGTGTGTGTGTGTGTGTTTGTGTGTGTGTGTGTAACAAAAATGTGATTCATCTAAAACTTCTGTCAAACACAGTTTATCTACATTTTTTTTTATTTGTGTTACGGAATAATAAACATTTTGTCAGTTCATTGTTTGAAGAGTTTATTGGTTGATCTCTAGTAAAGCAGACATCTTTTTCTTATTAAAACCATGCCGGTCCATCATTTATTTTTTTTTGCATTTCATTTGCTAAGGCCATGTCAGTTTGCTATAGAAGTAACAATTTCCTCTACATTAATTTGCACTGCAAATGCCATCAAATCAATGGGGATAAAGCAGTTATTTTCAAGTTCTGAAGATAAAGTTTCTGACGTTTTGAAGATTATCGGCTGATAATCTCCCCCCATACTGCCTCAAACTGGCTGCTAACTCAGTCGCCTACTCAAGCAGTATCCTTATCAATAGGTCTTTATCGGAATCAGAAGTACCTACCATATGAAAACAATCTCACATAACCCCATCCATAAAGGAGCCAACTCTTGATCCATTCAATTTCCATCCGATATCAATCTTGTCACTATATCCAAAATTCTCGAGAGAGGTATCCATCAGCACGTAATGCAATATCTATTGCAAAACAACCTTTTAACCAAAACCCAACATGGCTTCCGACCTAGACACAGCACAGCTATAGCCCTATTATCTTTTACAGACACTGTGAACAAAGCCAGAGATGTAGGATGCTATACAGCCTCAGTATTCCTTGATGTCTCCAAGACCTTTGACACAGTATCTCACCCCTTACTGTTAAACTCACTGTCTAACTTAGGCTTCTCACATAACACAGTGAAATGATTTCAGAGCTACCTCAAGGATCGTAAACAAGCAGTGAAATGGTCCAATGAACTCTCACCCTTTCTCCACAACCCTACTGGCGTCCCCCAAGGCTGCATTCTAGGAGCCCTACTCTTCAACATTTTCGCAAACAACCTTCACACTGCCTCTCACCCTGGGACCCTCATTCAGTATGCTGATGATTCCACCATAATCTGCACTGCTCAATCACTACCAGAACTACTTTCAAAAACTCAACAGTCCTTTACTGCAGTCAAATCCTGGCTAAGAAATACCTGACTCTTTCTTAATCCAAAGAAGACAAAACTTGTACTCTTTCATCCCAAAAACACCTCCCTGCCACTGATCATTTCAACATCCTTGCATCTGACAACACTGTCATAGAAACAGTGCAGGAAACCAAACTTCTAGGTGTTATCATTGACAATAAACTTTCATTTGACCCCCATATACAGCAAAATATAAAGAAAACTCATCAAAAACGGGGACTCTTATATAGAAACAAACATTTCTTTAATGCAGCAACCAAACTATCCTTGCAAAAACATTTTTACTTCCCTCCCTTCTTTATGGTGCCCCTATCTTAACTAACATACAAAATTCTACCCTAAGCAAGTTGGAACAGTGCTACTACAAAGTTGCAAAGTTTGCCACAAACTCTAAATATCGCACACACCACTGTAAACCACGTCTAGAATTAAACTGGCTTGAACTCCCCAACCATCTTGCCTTTATTCAGCTGTCCACCTTGCACAACCTTATTTTCAAGTCTACTGCTTGTCCTGCACTAGCCAATCTAGTCACACCTTACACACCAAATCAATCCCTGCGATCAGAAGACAAAAATCTCTTAGCTATCTCAAAACCCACAAGAAATCCTGCTCACTCTCTGTATTCATACTCTGTCTCTATACATTAGAATTCACTACCTCTAGCTACCAGGTTTATTCCTGGCCTAACCCATTTCAAAGCCTCTTTAAAAAATCATCTCAAAAATACATGTCTCTGCTCCTGCATAAAGCCAGCCTAATGCTCAGGTCTTCCTCTTTTCTCACATTTCAATCCCTCTCAGACTGCAAGATCATAAAGCTCTTCTAACTCCTTCTCTGCTTCTATACCATATCCTTAAGCTGCTGCTCAGGCTTTATTGCTTCTATGTGTCTGCATCCCTAACTTTCTGGCTGCTATTTTCCAACTGAAACTAACATTTTATTTTGTTTGTACTACTACAGTCAATGTCACACATTGCACTACCTACGTAGTACGTTTTTGAACAATGTCTACACCATGTATGGTGAGAGTGACTATTATTGTCAGTAATGTTTTAACTGTATAGAACTGTCTAGCTGTGTAGTAATATATTTCAACAACTTGTAGCAGCTTGTTCTTTCAACTTATTTTTGTAATTTTTCTGGAAAAGCCAAAAGACACAAACAAATTTCTAATGTAATCTTTATTGTATTGATTTATACCGTATTTGTATTGTACTGTATGTGGAGCTTTTCTCCCCAGGCCTCTGCTGAAAACGGGTTCTGTAGACCCAGTCAAACCAGCCTGGTAAACAAATGTGAAATAAATAAATAAAATTAGTAGTCACCTTGAACCAGCTGTAAGCCAACATAATATGTAGCCCTATATCTCTGCAGACAGTAGATGGAAGTCTATAATTTCAGCATTTTTTTTACCTCTTTAGCATCAGTTCTTTACAGTTGGAGTTTACACACATTTAGTTATTGGCATTCTATTGTTGCACTGTATAGCATTAAATGGATGAGATCCATGATTCTTTTCCTGTTTCAGCTCCTCCTACTTCCTGTTACATCTCTGTTAGTGGGCAGATTTCTGTACATGCACACTTAGGTTCATAGGTTCATAAATTAGTACTAGGCTAACTGCCCTTGCGAGCCATTTGATTTAAGCCTAGCTAATTATCCTTTCTGAGACTCAAACCCTGCAACTTTTGTTTGTAAGGTAAACATCTTAACCATTTGGGCAACCACCCAACCCATGTTCAGAACACACTAGTTTAAAGGATATTTTTTCCAGATTAGAGCTTTATTTTTTCCAAGATTTTGCAGAAACAGTCCTTATTCAAATCAGTATAAGCTATAAGCTGTTCACAATGTACAGTACATTTTATCACATTTAGGATATCTAGTATTAGCAGTATTAGACTGTTTCCCAATTTCAGTATATTTTTAGTTTAGAAAAAACACATGAAAATCCGCCAATTTAAAGATACAGATATACATTACGTACTCTCAGAAAAGAATGACAAGGTCATCTGTATCTGGCAGGTGTGTCCAGCACCAGGCTAATAGCCTGACGTGAACTGTGAACAAATTGATATGAAAAGGGCAGCCAGCACTTTATTTGTAATACAATCCATCATTATTTCACTGAAGCAGTGAATTAACTGCTAATACACAAAATCTATAGCTACAATATTTAGAAAATCCCAAAAGCTATAATGTACCAATATCCACTAGAAAATCACTCATTGTGTACAAATGACGAAAGATAGCTATTCCTCACCTTTCATTAATAACCCATCATTTACTGTCCACTCTGAGTCTCAGGTCAGCAAAGTTCTTGCGCAGCTAAAGGTTTCCTATAAGATTTTCAACCAACTTTCTTTAAGAGAGGTGACCTATAGCTATAAATGTTTTTCTAAGAGTAGAATATGATCTTTCAATTATTCTCTCAAAATAGTGCTCTATGTCAGTCTGGTGAGAATGTAATTCTCAGATTCATTACTCTAACTAACGACAGAGATATCTCTATAAATAAAAACAACTGGCTTCCTATTTCTGCTAAGATTACATTTCTTCCTAGTTCTTTTAATATCCTCAATTAAAGGTACTGTCCACTCACCATGGTAAACTGACCATCAGAGATCAAGAGCGCTCCCTTAGGTGCTTCGACTACATATACTAAGACCTTCTTGCATCTATCTATCTATCTATCTATCTATCTATCTATCTATCTATCTATCTATCTATCTATCTATATATTTTGTGTATTAGCAATTACTTCTATCTAACTAGTTATTGTTAACAGGGGGAGTAGGCTACTATAGAAAGAACCCTTTTCAGCTTCTTCATGAGCCATAAGGCAGAGACATTACATCAATGTACATAAGGTAAAAACAATACAGTGGCAAACCTTACATGTATTCAATGCACTGTACGGTAAGCAAAGATAAATGCGATGAGCTCCTGATTCCTGTGGAAAAACATTCTCCAAGATTTTTCCTACTAGCTAGAATAACATTCCTGAAACTATTAAGATAATTCAGCAACTTAAAGATTTCCAGAAATCCCTCAAACGATATCTTATTAATGAAAATAAGCACAACTGTTTTAGACTGCTGCTAAATAAGTTCCTTTTTCTGTACTTTACTGTAAACCAGTACCTTTTTCATTCTCTGTTATTATATTGTAGGATTTAGGGTGTGTGGCTACCTACTGGTGTTTTGTGTGAAGTTAATTATCGGCGCAGGAAGCTTAGCGACACTTATTCTCAACTTCATATTGCAGTCCCCTCTACTACAAACTGGGGAGTTGAGTTTGTTATATTTTTATTAAATGCACTTGAAATATTTTGTTGCCTCTGCAGATGTTAGTATGCTTCTTTATGGTTACAGTTTATATGCCTACATGTTCAGTTTTTTATCATTATTTTTTTCAAATGACAATGTGTTCAGTTTTGTTGCATTATTTTACCATCTTTTTATCATTAATTGCTTACTTAACAGTTATGTTCTACTTGTTGTGTTTGCCTACATGGCCCAGATGGTGGCTGAAAAACTCCATCGATTAGTTCACATACCCAGTCAATAAATGTTAAATTAATCTGGTTTGGTTAGAACTTTCTTATTTTTTGCTGTTTTGCTTCCACTTGTGTTGTGCATCATAAGATGTTTTTGATTGATATTACTGCAGATTGCCCATGTGTGCATGGGATTTGTGACAACAGACCAGGAAGTAAAGGTGTCTGCCAACCCTCGTCTTGCAAACCTGGCTTCTATGGGGAATTTTGTGACAGAACGGCTGTACCCTGTGGACCGTCTGGGCTGTCTGTATACTGCCACATAAATGCAGTCTGCGAACTCTTGAATTCTACTACTAGGTATGTACCATTTAATAAATGACAAATATTTGTGATAAAGGCATTTACCCTTTGCACTTATTACTGTTCTCATCATAATTATTAAAATACTAACTGAACTTATGTATTTAACCCCAGCCAAGAAAATAATTATTACATAATAAGTACAGAACACTGCTGTATGGAAATGTCATTATAATTTACTTTAATAATCAGCTTATTTAAACAGACTGAAACTGTATGAACACACATTTACAAAGATTTCTGTTCCTGATATTTGGCATGGGCACTGAGATAAAGATAGATGTTCATGCAAAAAATCTCTTGAGCTTGTTTTGGTTTCAAGTAAATGTTAACATTTGTTGAAGCAGTTAGCGTGTTAGGGGATTTTACATGATTTACGTGATTTTTATGGAGGATTTCTAGGATTAGTTGATGTTTTGTCATGTAGCTAGTTGTTTTATATATATTTTTGGTTTTAATGCACAAACCTGATGAAGGCCAGATTTAAGAATGAAAGTATTATCTGATAAGCTTTCATATTTTAATAAAGATTTGACCTCAGTTTTATAACTACTGCTGCACAATTTCATTTTTTATTGTTTTATGAACTTTTAATTTATTAATTTTCAAATATAGTATATTCAGAAACAAGATCATGAATAACAAGTTTTACCATTTTCATAGGTGGAGAAGGAAACCACACTTCACTACAATTCCAGTCACATAGACCTACCAACCACTCAGCAAACCAAACACATAAACACACAAAACAAACATCTCCGATAAGGCTAAATAAAAAAAGCCTAAGCAGAGAGACTCCAGCAGACACCCAGAAGCAGCCGCTAAAACAAAAAAACAAAACACATAACACACAATGCACAGCCAGTGTGCAGAACAGACAGCCAGCCCCCCTAGGCTAAAACAGGATACACCTGATACTGTAATAGGGTGACGTCATCACAGGCACACTGACGCTCCCCCGGCTGCTGAGCTGAACAGGTCACCTCACCAAGAATGATGCCACAATATGAAGACAAATGATCAATTTTCACAAATTGCTTAAGTATTATTGGTGGTAGGGGGGGATCCAATGCCTGTTGGGGATGACCTGATGCTAGATGCACGTTTCTCAAAATCTCGCTTAGCATGGAACATCGATATCTGTGTGCAGTAAACCTGGTTGGTTCAAGGCCCGCTTTAGCACTACCAGGTTATGCCTTATACCATCATATTATTTAAAGCCTGAGAACCGAAACACAACACACAACAGGAGGGGAGATATCAAAGATACCTTACCTCCAGTTCACAACAGTTGGTGGCACAGCACTAAGCATCAGAGATGTGCAACTAAACTATGGTAAAATAAAACTCCAGTTTATAAACTGGCTACAGACCACCCTCCCAAACCCAGGAACCCCTTGGCCTTTGCCCTGACACTGGAAAATGGCAATCCTGAGGTCTCTGCAAACCATTATATTGGGGTGACTTTAAATCACCCAAACATAGATAGGTAGTATTACTCTAGTTCCAACTCCTATAGCCCTAAGGTGTTCACAGAATTTATAAACTCTATGGAATTATGGAACAACTTTGGTACCTCCACAAGAGGAAAACATACTGGACCATCACATCACCAACATAGGGGACTCTATGCTCAGACCAGTATGCTGTCCTCACTGATCAGACAGACCATAAAACTAACTGATACATCCGTTCCGGCATCCCACCCCCACCCACTGCCCGAAAACAACTTAAAAAACTTTGGAACAGGTGGAATCCTTCAGCCCGGGCCTGTGGAAAATCCCCAGCCCACAGAAAATCCGGCGCAGCCTTCATCTATGAACACCTTCAAGGCTACCATCACATCATCGTCATAAATGCAAGACCAAATCAATCCAAGACCAAGACCTCGTCCTGTGTGGTGTACCCCAGCCGCCAAAGCAAATATACTACAATAAGAAGGGAGAAGCTACTACAGGCCATGACGGAGCAAAAAATCAAGGTAAAATATCTCTCTGATCAATATTAGCAAAAAAACTACAAAAACTCACGAAAATCGTCTAAAGGCCAGCTTGAGAGAGGACACTAAGGATAACTGCCAGATAATTTTTAAAGGCACTGCTTGGTTGGGAATGAACAGATATGCTGGTTCCCAATCCCCAAATGACTTAAAAATACACCAACAAAAAATACACCAAACCCACAGACATTGCCTGCAGGTAACATCCCTCTGACCAGGTTCAGGCAAATATCTCCCCCTCCCACCAAAGGGCAAATATCTGTCCCAGATTGCCCCTGAAGGGTCAATCTCCAAGGATGCTTCAAGCATTCCAAACCTCTCCAAAGCAAATCAACACTGCAGCATCAATGGGGACCCAGCTGGTGCCATGAACTCCATAACATCCTAAACAGAAAAGGCTAACTACTAAACATAAAACTACTGTTCAATCTCAGCCTTACGGGATATGTACCCAAGTGGTGGTTGGTCCCTCTCAACTCAGGTGGTGGTGCCTCAGCAGTCCTGGAAACTATCACACATGACCTGACTGGCTGGGTGCAAGCATCATAAAGGATCATATGGACCCCTCATAAATAAAGATATTGGGAGTGACAGGACACTGGATCACCTCCGAGATTCCAGCTTTGGATCCTTTTTCCCTCACCCTCTCTTAAACCTTTGAATTCTTGGTCAAGGGGTCACAAGGCCATTGTGAGGAAGGTGGTCCTCCCAGCCTACCCGGAGAAAACAAAGCCTTCATTACAATACACTTGGGCATTATAGATAAGCTCACCAGCTTAAATATAAACCCTATGTTACTTAGATGGTTACTGTAAACCTTGGCTGAAGGACAGAAACCCCACAGAATTGCTGGAGCCATGTAAGACTAGACTCCAAACCAGTTACAGTGGCATCAAGGCTCCTGGGATCCAGGACCTCTCTTGTTAGTAGTTCTGAGAGGCAGGCCAACACGGAAGGAGGCTCAGGCTGATCAAGTACGCAGATGACTGCAAACTGGGCTGCCGTCGACTCTTGGCCGCTGACACACAACTCCATCCCAGAGCCATGAAGCTAAACACCTCAGGCCCATAATTGAGTATAATGCCCCTTTTGGGATGTACCTTAACAGACACCTGCAGGAGACTTGAACCTCAGCTCAGCATTGAAATAAATAGGACATGCTGGAGGACAGAGCAGAGTCCTCCTCTTCAAGAGGAATCTTGATGAGTGGATCCCTGGTATCACTTCTGTGTCACTGTTAGACAGAGGCACAGTATACTAACCAAAATTAATTTGGCTAGGCTTATAAATGCCCTAGGCAGATAGCCTAGTATGAACCTATGAACCTATGAACCTATTAAATAGTAATACTTCAAGTAATGGAAATATGAAATACCAAAACTTTTTCATAGGTTCATATAATAGTACTAGGCTAAGTGCCCTTTTGGGCCATTTTAAGACTAGCCAATTACTCCATGTAAGAATCAAACCATGCACCTTGTGTTTGTAAGGTAAACACTTTAACCATTATGCCAACCCCCCACCCTTGCTTTGAGCAAAATCAGTATGATAACAGATAAGTTTAAAAACATTTAATTATTTTTATTCTTAACAATACAATAATCACATAATGTACTTTCCTCTTATTTAAAAAGATAAATCATATACAATTTCTTCTACACATTATTTTGCTTAACAAGAAAACTTGCAAAATGTTTGGATACCTTAAGAACTTGCACCAAATAATCTAATATGTTTACCTAATCTTTGTGAATTATAGTTTTCCTTTTAATCCTTTGTTTTCTTAGCACTGTTGTTAACCAGAGACAAAATTATGTCTATTGCAGTTAAATTAGAGTTTATTTTCTTGTGGGGCATGCAAGAAATACAAGGCATTGATAAAGGCCCAGTGATAATACATGATGTTAATAATGTTTGAGATGACTTATAGCAAAATTTGCAATGCTTTTACATTTCTGCACGATAGTTCTTTAAATTGACAAAGAAAATATTTGCTAAAATTGCTGATTGTTATGAACCAAAGTTTTTTCCACAGGTTCTTTAACACTTACTCACCTAATTGTCAATGAACCAGTGCCTTTAGATAAAATGGGCAAATGTTTCTACTCCAGAATGTTTCTTGTTGCAAAGAAAAGGTTTTCATGTAGACCAGTTCTAGATCTTTCCTTTCTCAATCTGTATGTGAAAGTATCAAAATTCAAAATGCTGACCCCTTGGTCTCTTGTTTCCTCTCACTCCTCCTTTGGGTGTCATTGTAAAATTAGATGTCCTTATCACTTTTGCAGTATTCTTCTGGGATATCCTTACAGGAATAGTTGAATGTCCGGCCAGCATACCAATCTCTTTACACCTTCCAGATCCTGTACATCGTATGTCCAACATGCAAGGCATAAGGTACATATGTGATGTATGAGAACTTAATCCTCAGAACCTCATTTGCTGCCAGTCTCAACACTGCTTTTAAATTCAGTATGCAAGCAGTTCATCGAGTTGATTCAACTACAGGACTTTCTAAAGATAAGTGCCGCACTGGGGTCTCTTCTTTCCTTTTTTTTTTCTTTCTTTTTAATTTAGTTTGCATGTCATCTAGGAAAGGAAAATGTGAGTGTGAGAGGCAGATTCCCCATAAAGATAGACATGGGAAGTGTCTTTTTTGTTTGGTAAATGCATGACCCTACACCATGTGAGACTCTCCATGTGTTTATCACTAAGACACTCTGCAGTCATCTGCCATCTCTTTCCATTTATTTGCAAAGCCAAAAGCTGTAGCTTTTGGTTCAGGGTGCCGTGGTTGAATCTGTCTGCCTCGATGTTCAACTGCCACGTATAAAGAAAGCCAAAAGGGCAGGTACTGACATTGCTGTCCAGTCTCTACTGGCCATAGCCATTGGATTGGATGAAGAACCCGAGTACTGTCCATTGCCAATGTCAGCTCTCTCTGCTGTGACCCAGTTGGGGGCTGACACAGAGCCGTCTACCTGCACATCCTCTGTGGCTGTGACTATGTCATTGGAAGCTGACACAGAGCTGTCTACCCACACATCCTCTGAGGCTTTGGCTATGTTGTTGGAGGCTGACACAGAGATATCTATCTGCACATCCTCTGAGGTTTTGACTATGTCTGGTGCAGATATGGGGGGGACCATGGTTGATTATACTGGAGGGGCCAAGGGGGATTCCCCATATACTTGCTGGGGAAGAGGTGCCTGGTACCCTCATTGAATCTGGATAGGAGTTTGAGCAACCTAGATTTGTTAAAGTTGATGTTCTTTTAAAAAAATAAGCAGAAAACTAAATGTGTGACCCCTGTAGCCAAGGATAGCCATTCATCAGGGGTTTTCAATGCTCTTATGGCTCTAACACCTCCTCAAGTATTACCTGTTCCTGCTTATGTTCCCTGGTCTTCCAATCCTTCAAAATGTACTAGGGATTCTGATTCATCTGATGAAGAGTTAGACTCTGGTAAGGAGTCATTGGCGTACTCTTCTCAGATCTACTTTCTTCATGCCCTGGAGTCTGAAGGAGAGGAGTCTCTTTTTCCTGACTCCTCCTGTGGAAGAACTGTCCTTTGGGGATATAGTAGTTCATATGATGGAGCATTTCAAGAGAGACTATGCCCACTTTCCTGATGTTCAAAAAAGGATATTATGAACTTTTGCAAACCGTTTCTCCTTGGCCTTCTGCAGTCCCTCCAGTGCTAAATTCCTTTTTGAGACCTCTGATTCTCAATCACCTACCCCTAAGAAGCTGGATAGGTTCCATAAAGCTCCTGAAGCTCAAGTATTTTTGAATATAACCACTTCCTCACAGAATCTGCTGATATGTCTTGTGTCACTGATAAACCATCCAAGTTGCTTCCCTCTTCTAAGCTTTTATCTTCTGGTAAGGGCAGCTTTGCAGTGGGCAGGTATGGTAAAAAAGTTTATACTTCTGATGCCTTAACTTTCAGGGCTATTAATTACTATTATTTACCAGACATATATGACTAGGCTCTTGTCTTCAAACTTGGGGACATTCTGGCTTACGTGCATGATTAGGAAGGTAAGGCTTCTGCCATTTCCCTTTTGAGCTGTGCTTCTCAGGTGCCTTGTTATTTCATTAAATGCAATTATGATCCTGATGGTGCCTCCTCTACATCAGCTGAATCTGGATCTGTAATGAGGAGGTGTTCTTGGTTGTGCCTCCACGCCCTGCCTGAAGATATCAAGGATGAATTATTAGACTCCCCCTTAGGCAACCAGAATCTCTTTGGCAGTGCTGCTGCTGAATTGTTTAAGACCTTTCATGATAACAGTAAAGTTATACAGGTTCACAGGTGATTACTAGGCTAACAGTACAAGAGCCTTTACAAGCCTAGCCAATAATACCCAGGATATGACAATACTATATCTTAATGCCCCAGATATGGGATGGGGTAGTATCAGGGTAATGGGTCTTTGGGTGTTGGAGCCCTGAGTCATTTTACAGACTGCCTCTGTCCATAAGGGACATGATCAGTACTCTGGGAGTGAATTTATGGTTCCCCATCCATTTATCCAAATTCTTTTTTGAAGAATGTGAGGGACAGGCTTTGTTTGTTGAAGATTGAAGTTTATTCCATAAGCGAAGCAGCATTTGGGTTATGAATCTGTTTCTCCAGCAAGTTCTGTTAGAGTCACATATAAGGTTCAGGTCCATGGAACAGGTAACCCACACATAATTTTTCTAATAGGATCGCAGGTGAAAGGATTGCATGCAAAAACCCAGGATTAATCCAGGGACCTTTAGATCCAGTCTAATGTTCTCCCTACTGAGCTATTTCTGGAAAACATCCTTTTCTCTCCTTTTCCCAAGTTTCAGAGAAATTATCCATCTAAGTGTTCTTTTGTCTTTAGGTAGTCTAAACAGCCTTCTAGGGGTAAGAGGGCTTCTAGGACAGTTTTTCCAGACAAGTCTTTTCAGAGTTCTAAGGGTCAGAAACCTCCTTTCCCTAACAAATCTGCTTCTCTGTGACATTCAGCCACTCCTACCCCTTGGTCAGATTCCTCTGTCCCTCAGGTTAACTCTTTCTTTTCCTGTTTGGGAACAGGTAGCCACAGCCGCTTGGGTGCTTTCCATTATCCGGAATGGTTATTTTATGGTCTAAAATTCCAGTTCTTCCTCAGCCTCCCCCTTGTCAGCTCCCACATTTTCCATGGTTGTTCAGGATCTGTTGGTGCAAAGAACCATCCAGCCTGTTCCCTCTTCTCAGCAGGCAACAGGTTTTTTATTCCAGAATGTTTTTGGTTCCCAGGAAGAAGGGGTCATGGAGTCCCATTCTAGACCTGTCTTTAATAAATACCTTTCTCAAGATTCCCTCTTTCAGGATGTTGTCTGTTCCGTCACTATTCCCTCTACTGATCCAGTATTCCCATTCATTGGAGTATCTAGTTCCTTTCTTTCCTTGTCTCAGGATTGAACTCCTCTGGTAGATTCACCAGATCTCTCTGAATCCAGGTCTGCATTTCCAAATTCCTGTCTTGTAGGTGACTCCCTTTTGGCCCAGACAGCACTGTTTTATCCTTATATTTCATCTGGCCAGGGGCAGTCATCACAAGGTAACTCATAGGATGGATCTTCTCACACAAGACAAGACAAGAGAGCTTTCATTCACCCTCACTTGACACTTAGGTGATGGGGTTTTGATTCATTTTAGACACCATTTTTCTAAGGATGTACCTCACATTTTATAGGATGCCAGAAAACCCACTGCTAGAAAATCCTGTGAGACAAAACTGAAAATATTTTCTATCTGGTGTCTCAAGCATGGCCTGGACCCTTTTTCTGTGGTATTCCTATAGTCCTTTCTTGTTTGTGTGAGTTGCTCAATTCTAGCTTGGCATATTCACCTGTTAAAGCACATTCCTCAGCCATTTATGCTTGTTTGCTTCTGAATCCACCTCTGGTTTCTAGTTTTGAAGTCAAACAATTTCTGAAAGGTGTGCTTGATATTCAGCCTTCAAGAAAGCCAATTCCTCCTTCTTGGAACCTTAGTTTTTTTTTTTCTTAAGAAATTGACTCAGTCCCTTTTGAAGCTGCAGTTTCCTCTTCCCTACAATATTGTACTTGGAAGACTATATTGTTGGTGGCTCATAGTTCTGCCAAGACGGTCTCTGAACTTGAAGCGTTTGTGGCAGTTACATGGCTCTTAGTTCTGCAAAGGCGGTCTCTGAACTTGAAGCATTTGTGGCAGTTACACTTTTTTTTCACAGGGACAGAGCACCTCTTTGTTCCAGTCCTTCTTTTATGGCCAAGGTGGTTAATGATTTGTCCTTAAATCAGTCCACTTGTCTTGCTTCTTTATAACCTTCTCCAAAGAATCCTACCGAGAGGGTTCTTCACACCCTGGATTTACACAGGCAGCTCAGACATTACCTAAAAAAACAAAATATATCCAGAAATCTGACAGACATTACCTAAAAAAACAAAATATATCAGGAAATTTGATAGACATTACCTAAAAAAACAAAATATATCCGGAAATCTGACAGACATTACCTCAAAAAACAAAATATATCAGGAAATCTGACAGACATTACCTAAAAAAACAAAATATATCAGGAAATCTGACAGACATTACCTAAAAAAACAAAATATATCAGGAAATCTGACAGACATTACCTAAAAAACAAAATATATCCGGAAATCTGACAGACATTGCCTAAAAAAACAAAATATATCAGGAAATCTGACAGACATTACCTAAAAAAACAAAATATATCCGGAAATCTTAGCTGCATTTCATTTCTTTTCATACCATAAAATTGGGTTGGGATGTCTAATCAAACCATCTTCTCCTGGATTTCTAAGGCCATTTCTTTGTGTTACTCTTTTCATGACAAGCAGCTTTCTGATTCTATTCATTCATAGGTTCGTAGAAATTACTAGGTTAATGGCTCAGGAGCTCTTACAGGACTAGCCGTTGCTACCCAAATTTTACCTGATTTTTGATCTCTAAGGGCTTGAGGATTGCTTATGTTTGTCTGTACCTTTTAGTGTTTTACAGACTTCCCCTGTCCAAAAGTAACATGGATGCTACCCCAGGGGTGAATTTATGATTCCCCATCCATTCACCCAAACTGCATTTGAAGAGACTCAGGGAAAGTCTCTGCTTTATGTGACTAGGCAGCCTGTTCCAGAGAAGGGGTAATCTCTGAGACACATATCTATCTTTCCAGTATGTTTTGTTCATATCACAGACCAAGTTTAGATCCTCAGATTGGGTGGCCTTTGTATAGTTTGTCATGTGAATTTATAACAGTTCCATCAGAGCTGGATTTGAAAGTGTCTTGTAGGCTAGGCATAGATCACCCCTTAATAGTCTGTAGGAGTAAAGAGATAGGGTTTTAGTTCATCTGCATAAGATATGTTGTTTACACCCTCTATTCTTTTGTAAGTAACCTCTGAGGCTGCTCCAGCTGTTGCAAGTGTCTATTCAAGTACATGCTGAAAGATGCATTGTATCTGATTATTTATTTTTAAACACACCTTTATTGAATTATTACTGATTATTGGACTGATGAGGGCCAAGTACAGTGGGACTAAAACTTCCTTAGATCTAGATGCCATGCCTTTACTTATAAGCTGTGCCACATAGAAGGACCTCATCACCACTGTGGATATATGGCAGTCAAATTCAAGGCTGCTATCTGTCTGTCTACCTAGATCTCTCACCTCTGAGTGCACTCTTAGGAGTGGTCAATTAATGCTGTAATTTGCAAGGGTATTTGATTTCCCCAAGTGTATAATTATGCATTGTTTTGCATTTCGTTTTAGGCCATGGCTCTGGCACCAATCATTTGTCAGAGCCAGACCCTTCTAAAGGATATCTACATAACTGGGGGATTTATTGTCTACCCCCAGCTTGTAGTCATAGCAGACTTAGTCAGCCAAAGGCCTTCTACATTAGCCTTGACTTCAAGGAAGTATATTCCAAACAGGAGAGGTCCCAGCTCTGAGCCCTGTGGTACACCACTAGTAACTGGCCTCTTGCTGCATCTGGATTCTCCCACTCTAACAATATGCATGGATTTATAACCAGTTTATCTATTATGCCCAAGTGGGGAACTGTGTCAAATCTTAGCCAGGTCAAAATGGGCAGTATGTACTGTTTTGCCTTCATCCATAGCCCTAGTGACTTTCTCAAAGAAGTCCACCAGATTGCGTAGGCACAACCTGCCCTTGACAAAGCTGAACTGGGTTGGACCCAGTATTTGGACATTTCCTATGTCGTTATTTATCAGGTCCATGATTATTCTTTCCATAGCCTTGTATATATGACTAGTCAAACTTATGAATCTGTGATTTCCAAGGTCTGTTGATGGTCCCCCTTTATGCTGAAGGGTAACTGTTGCTGTCCTCCACTCCACAGAGACAAAGCCAGTGTGGAGGATGTGGTGAAACAGAGATCCTAGTGGGCCTGATAGGCCCTGTTTCAAGTTTAAGAGGCATCCTGGGATATTGTCAGGACTCATTGAAGACATGTGTTTAGCTTTAGAGAGCGCAATGCTAACATGTTCTTTTGTAATGACTGGTAGAGGAGTGGTGGAGGGAATTTCTTGAGGGGTAACCGGAGGTGATGGGGAGGTGAAATTTAAGTTGAATTTATTGGCCAGCAGACTTGCTGTATCTTCTGGCTGAGTCATGCCGTCTACAACTAACTCTGCACAACAGTGAATATTGCCCTTAAGATTGCAGACATAACTGAAAATGCCTTATGATTATCTTTATCTTGTGAGGCTATTTTTGCCTCAAAATTTGCTTTTCATGGCTTGACAAGTCCCCTGATTTGCTTGTTTAGACTAATGGGGGAGTTTTTGCTCTGTTGTGCACATTATCTCTTACTTCTACATAGGATTTCCTGTCTTTTGTTGTGCAGCCTATTTATTCCAGGGGTCCACCATGGTTTCTTGTTTTTGTGGTTTGTACTTGGTTTATTTCAGTCTGGTACTGTGGTTTCTATGTGGCTGTTTACATAGTCATACATGGATTTTGTGTACTTCTCTGCATAGGCTTTGGGAGTTTTCTTTGTTTGGAGAAGCTTGGAAATTAGCTGTGCTGTCATTTAATAGCAGATAGTTTGCTTTAGAAAAGTTTTTAAAGGTTTTAGGGTTAAGTAGAGGTTCTAGTTTTATATTTATTTCAAGATAAACCATTTTTTGATCTGATATAACCAGCAAGGACATTACAGTTGGGGGGATGCAACACTCTTCCATATTTCAAGTACAAATTCTAGGATATTTGTACCCCTAGTGGCAGTATAGATGAGCTGCTCCAGGGCATTTGCATTGACAAAGTACAGAAATCTTTACGCCTGCATTTAGTGGTCTTCTATGCCTCCCTGTTAATGCAGGGGTAGTTGAAATCAGCCATGAGTATGGTATTGGGCTGAATGGTAAGTGGTTTTATTACATTCAAGTATGAGGTATGGTTTTCCTGATTCATGTTGGAGGACCTGTAGCTAGCAAGGATATGGTAAGGGATTTTTCCTTTAGTTAGCTGAACATGGAGTAACTCAAGCATGCCATATTGTTTGACCAGTCTTGAGTTGTGTTTATCCTTTATGTAGATGGATACACCTCCATCTTTTGCCCTTTCATGTGCAGTGGGTGGTTAGAACATGAGAAAGGCATTACAGCTTTGCACTGCTGGAGTGCATCCTGTGGCTTTGAACAATGTAACTGCACAGGTGTCAGCATTTTCCTGGGTAAGAAGTGCTTTCAGGGAATGTAGTTGCTTATTCAGACTCATAGCATTGAGCAATAACACCTTTAGCTTATCCTGAGTGCATTTTGCTGTCTTGGAAGGTTTGTCTCTTTAGCAATGCCTAAAAAACAGGGTTGGATAATGTTTTGACCAATATCCAAAAGCCTAGTGATGACAGGTGAAGGCCATCCCTGGCAAAGCAGCAGGGCCAGTCAATCATGTTCTCCCAAGCTGACAAATATTGGACCCCTTTGGAATGACACCAGTAGCTAAGCCAATTATTAAAGGCAATCATTTTCTGTTGGTATTGTGACATCATTCTTGGAGAGGTAGAATGCTCCTCACTGCTAGGCTTATACCAACCTGTGACACATATTCTGAGAGTTCAATCATGTCTCTCTTCATATAGTCCAGGTAGGTACATCCAAAGTCATTTACATCCACATAGATTATGTCTGAGTCATACTGGTATTTGGGGTTTAATGACCTGAGGGCTTGCAAGATCTGGCAAATCCTGGCTAATAACAGGCAGCTAACTGTAACCTTCTTCTTATCCAGCCTGGTGACAGGGACATCAATGTGTCTAATAATGGAGTCTCCTATGACCAAAATATTGGGTTGTGTGGTGTTACGTCTTATGGGCTTGGTAGCTGAGACACTATGAGATGTAGTTTTATGTGTTGGGGTGGGAGTTGTCTTGTTTTGTGTCCTTCAGGAGTGTCTGAGGCCTTTGAGGTTTGGGTAAATTACATTTGAGCACCTCCAAATATGTGGGTCTTTGTGTATGGTCCTTAGTAAGTGCGGTGGGCATTGTATGTGTATCACTGACAAGTTGTTTGGTGTTTTTTGTGTCTGTATGTGGGAGTCTTGCATCCAGTGACATAGGTCCATAAAATCATAGGCTAACGACCACTAGGACCCATATAAACTTAGCTGTACAACTCAAATGTGACCACAAATTTCATTTATGTAGGTGGTGATTTACTGACTGTCTCCATCCATCAAAGACATAGGACCCAGACCAGGGTGAATATGAAATGACCCATCCATTGGTCCAAGTTGCTATTAAAAAGGGATAGGAAGGAACTCTGCTTCACATGATTAGGGAGCCTGGTCCAGAGAGTGGGAATTCTCTGAGAAACATATTTGTATCTCCAACATGTCCTATTTATGTCAAAAGGAATATAGGTCTTTCAGTCTAGTAGTTCTGATGCTGTTTGTTTTGTGGATGTGTAAAGGTTCATCAAAACAGGGACCAGGGATGTAAATTTGCCAGGCAAAGATCACCTCTCAGAAGTCTGTATGACATTGAATAAAGAGACAGGGCTTTGAGGTGATCAGTGTAGGATATTGTTTTTACTCCCTTATCCTTTTTGTAAGGAACCTTTGTGTAACTACATCTCTCACATACTGTATTCATATTTTCAGAATTAAGTGATTGTCAGTGAGCAGGAGGCAATTGCTGCATTGCCTCAGGATGAATGTCCATTAAGCTAGATGCAGAGATTGCAAGAAAGTGTCTATCCATAGTTGTAGGTCCTTAATATGTGCTTCACAAGGAAATAGACTGGAGTGTGTTTGCAATGAGGATGAGGAATGGTTGCATACATAGTGTAATCTACAGCTATCCTATGCAATGAGGCTGCCCAGTGCAAAAACAGTTGCTCTTTCAGCAGCAATTGTTCTCAGTGCTGTAATAATGTAATCTAGTGCTAGCTAAGTGAGGCAGTGCTGCTTAGCACACAAACTAGTTGCTTTTTTAGCAGCAATTGTTCTGAGTGCTGTAATAATGTAATCTAGAACTAGCTAAATGAGACAGTGCTGCTTAGCACACAAACTAGTTGCTCCTTGAGTAGCGCAGGACTGTGGAAACTGTCGGGCAGCTTTTATGGGGAAAAGTACAACTTCTAGTGATTGTGTAGACACAGGGCACCACTAACCTCCGCTAAAAGGAGGAGCAGTGTTGGGCAAATGCGAGGCATATATGCAAGCAGAAAAAAGCAATTTTAAATATACGCATGCCAATTAGGTAAGCACACACTAAGATTTCCGTTAGCAATTACCAGTTCATATAGGTGAAATCAGCCTTCTCCTGCCGCAAGAGGGAAGGCTTTGACCCTCTTGATGTAAACTGACTGGTCTGGAATGGAAGTGTTAAGGAACCACAAAAATAGATACCAAAAGCACTGAAAACAGCAAATACAATGTGGTTTGAATATTGCAGTTGCAGAACAGCAGCCCTTACAGCAGTGGAAAAAATGCAACTTGAAACTCTAAGCAAGTGCAGGAAAAAACTTTAAATAGTACAGAAATCTTAGCGAATGCAATGAAAACAAGCAGTTCAAGTGCTAAATAATACTTAATTTAATTTTTCTTGGCAAGGATGACTTCAGAAGCAAGCAAAATCTCTCAAACTCTCTGGTATCACTGCCAGGTGAAGAGCAGCTTTGGCTAACTCAGCCAAGACTCCTGCAAATGCGAGGCTTGTATACAAGCGGTTTTAAACTAAATATGCCCACAGGCCAATCAGGCAAGCACACAGTAAGCTTCGCACCAGCAGTTCCCAGCTTGGATAGATGAAATCATCCCTCCTCCTGCCACAAGAGTGCAGACCAACCCTCTTAATGTAAAATGACTGATGTGGAGCCTAGTGTTAGGGGAACCACAAAAATACATGTCTAAAAGCACTGAAAACTGCAGATACAATGTATTTAGACTACTACAATTGCATAGCAGCAGTGGAAAAAATGCAACTTGAAACTCTAAGCAAGAGTAGGAAAAACAATAAATGGCTAGAGAACAAAAAAACAGTTTATGTACAAAAAATTCCAGATGTTTTTAATAGCCAGACAAATCAGATAGAGCAGTTTGTTGTTCACAGAGTTAACGTGTGCCAAAATGTTCATGCTAATTCTACCAGGGCAGTAGACTCTGCTGGTGCTTTTTCAAGGGTCTGGATACTAGATCTATCTTGAAAGCTGCTACTTGGTCTTCTGTTCACACTTTCACCAAATATTACAACTCGTGCTATTTCTAGGGCCAGAGCAGGTTTTGACAGGGCCATTAGAAGGCTGTTCTGTGGATTTGTCAGAACAGTTAGGTTGGAATGAATTATGCAAGCAATAATGCCCGACAGGGTGTGTGTTGATGTGTGATTAACACCCACCCAGCACTCCTGGAAGGGCATTAATTACACATTAACACACACCCTGGAGGTCATTATTGTGCTTTGAGAATGGGCTGTCTGTAAGGTCATTGTGTTCTACTTGCTTATTTAATTTTTAAGTACTATATTATCTTTTTTATATATTTTTAATGTAAAATAGTTCCTCCGTCTAATGTTTCAGAGTTACTGTAGTATATGTTAATAGTGATGGAGGAAGCATTTTATATTAAACATATATAAAAATAATAATAGTACTAAAAAATAAGCAAGTGAAACACAACAATTTTACATACAGTCTGTTCTCTTTCACACACATACATATACACACACACTGTCTCCTCTGTTTTCATACATGCATTCACTCATAGGTTCATAGGTTCATAGGTTTATACTAGGCTATCTGCCCTAAGGCATTTATAAGCCTAGCCCAAAGTTTTGTGGCTTACGCCACCCCTTATATGAAAAAATACTGTGCCCATTAGTTTGTTGTGCCTCTGTCCAGCAGTGACACAGAGATGATTCCCGGGGTAAATCTACGATCTCCCATCCACAGGTCAAGATTTCTCTTGAACAGAGCCAGCGAGGTGCTCTGCCTCACATGGACCGGGATTTTATTCCACAGCATAGGGAGTCTCTGAGTGATAAATCTATCCCTCCAGCACGTCCTATTTATATCCGTGCTAAGGTTTAAGTCACTTGCTCTAGTGGTTTTGGTGGATTTGGATTTTTTGAGGTGGAGCATGTCCATTAATCCCGGGTTGGACATGGCCTTGTATATCAGGCACATGTCACCTCTGAGCAGACGGTATGCGACTGAATAGAGCTGGAGTTTCTTCAATCTGGCAGCATATGACAGATTTTGGAGTCCCTTTATCCTTTTGGTGAGGAACTTTTGGGGTCTCTCCAATTGCTGCAGATGTTGGGTGAGATACATCCCGAATGGGGCATTGTACTCGATCATTGGTCTGATAAGTGAAGAGTACAGGGGAACAATGACCTCACTAGATCTGGATGTGAATCCCTTCATGATCAGGTGGGCAATGTAGAAGGTCTTTCTAACCACTTTAGAAACGTGAGTGTCAAAAGAAAGGCCACTGTCAACCTGGGTCCCCAGGTCCCTGATAACCTCTTCTGTGCTTAGTGGATTGCCGCCTATATGGTAGCTTGGGGTTACCTTGTTTTTCCCAAAGGGTATGACTATACATTTTTTGGCGTTTAACTTCAGGCCATGGCTCTGGCACCAGCTATCTGTTTCCGTGAGTCCCTTCTGAAGGATATCCGTGTCCGATGCACTTTCCACTATGGCGCCCAGTTTGCAGTCGTCTGCAAACTGTCAACCAAAGTCCTCCCATGTTGGCCTGTACTTCTGAGAAGTAGATGCCGAACAATAGGGGGCCAAGGACCGAGCCCTGTGGGACACCACTTGTGACCGGCTTGGAGTATGACAAAGCGCCAGCAACTCTAACCCTGTGGGTTCTGTCCTTAAGCCAGTTTGCAACCCATCTTGTGACATATGGGTTTACATTTAAGCTGGTAAGTTTTTCTACAATACCCGAGTGGGGTATTGTGTCGAAAGCCTTTGCAAGGTCAAGGTAGGCTGTATGGACTGCCTTTCCCTCATCAATGGCCTTGGTGACTGTTTCCATTATGCTCACCAAGTTCAAAAGGCATGATCTGCCCTTGACGAAGCCAAACTGGGTCGGGTCCAATGTCTGCAAGTCCCCTATATCTTTGTTTATGAGCTCCATTATGATCCTCTCCATAGCTTTGCAGACTAGACTTGTTAAGCTTATGGGGCGGTAATTACCAGGGTCCGTAGAGGCACCGCCTTTGTGGAGTGGGACCACAGTTGCTGTACGCCACTCCTTGGGCACGTATCCTGTGGTAAGGCTGAGATTAAACAGCTGCCTTATGTGCGGGTTTAATTCCTCATTTAGCTCGTGTAGCACACAGCTGGGGACACCATCCGTCCCCTTGATGCTGTGTTTTTTGCTTTTGAGAGAGCAGCCTTCCCCCGCGCCTTTGAGATGTCTGGGGGGCTACACCCCGCTGGGGTAGTTATCTCTCCTTTAGGGGAGGGGGGTGAAGTTTGCACTGAACCTGTCTGCCAGTATGTTGGCAATGTCTGTGGGTTCAGTGATTTTTGTATCATTTTGGACTAATTCTGAGCATATCTGGGAGTTTCCACCCAGGTTCCTAACATAGCTGAAAAAGGCCTTATGATTGTCCTTTGAATCCATGGCAATTTTTCTCTCAAAATTGTCCTTAGTTGATTTTATGAGTGCTCGTATTTTTTACTAATAATGATCAGGGGTGACTTCCCTTTTATGGATTTTGTTCTATCATGTAATAGCTTTCTCCTCTTATTGTAAAGTTTGTTAATGGCTGGGGTCCACCAGACTGGACGCTTGCCCTTTGTGGAAAGAGTCTTGGTTTTATTTGGGATTGCCTGATCTATGCAGTCCTGGAGGTGTTCATAGAAGGCATTTGTAAGGGCTTCCGCAGCTTGGGTTGTGGTTTCCACTGGCTCAGGGGCCTTGAAGGATACCACACCAGTCTTGAGTAGTGTGAAGTTTGCTTTAGAGAAGTTCTTCACTGTGGTCTTTTTGTTTGGGGTGGGGGCAGGATGTGGATTTCCAGTGAGATTAGTTTATGATCAGATCTCACCAATGAGGGATATACTTCCGTGTGGAGCATTTTGTCCCCATGTTTGTGATAATGAGATCTAGTATATTTTCTCCTCTCGTGGGAACAGTGACTAGCTGTTCCATGGCATTTGAATTTATGAACTCCAGGAACCGTTGGGCTAGAAAGTTAGGGCTTGAGTAATGTTCCCAGTCTATATTCGGGTAGTTGAAGTCACCCAATATGATGGTGTTTGAAGATACATTTATACCCTCCAGTGTCTTCAGGAAGGCTGTGTGGGGTTCCTGAGTTTGAGAGGGTAGCCTGTAGCATGCTACAATTTGTAGAGCAGTTTTGCCTATGGTTAGTTGCACCTGGATGGTTTCCGAAGCTTCGTGCATTGCCACCAACCTGGAGGTGTGGGTATCCTTTATGAATATGGATACACCCCCTCCTTTTGTGGTGTGGTCCGGGTTTTGGGGCCGGAACGCATGATATGAGGTAAAACCTAATAGTGCCGGGGTGCTCTCAGGAGCCTTGAACCAGGTTTCAGTTACAGCACAGACATCGATTTTCTCCATACTGAGAAGGGCCTTGAGTGTGTGCATTTTGAGATTTAGACTTCTGGCATTGAGCAGCATTACCCTCAGTTTCTTCCCATTTTTGTTTTCTAGGGTGGTAGGTTTAGAATTTGAGCCTTGCCTAAAAAGGCACTATGGGGTGGCAAGAGCCTTAGCCAATATCCGAATCCCAGGGTGACAGGTGCAAGCCATCCCTTGCGAAGCAGCGTGGCTTGTCAAGCATGTCATCCCAGGCAGACAGACACTGGATCCCCTTTGAATGACACCAGACATTAAGCCAATTGTTAAAGCTGATCATCTTGTCTCTATATTGTGGCATCATTCTTGGTGAAGGAAGGATACTGCTCAGGGTCAGGGTCATACCTGCCTGGGCTACATAATCAGAGAGCTCCTCTATGTCTCTTTTCATGTAGTCCAGGGAGGTACGCCTCAGGTCGTTCACACCAGCATGGACAATGACTGTGTCATATTTGTACTTGCCGTGGAGTGACCCGAGTGCTTGTGTTATGTGGCGGATTCTAGCACCCGATAGGCAGCTTACTGTGACCCTCTCCTTGTTCAGCCTGGTGAGTGGGACGTCAGTGTGTCTGACTATGGCGTCACCTATGACAAGTATGCTTGGTGTTGTATTTGGCCTTAAGGGCTGTGACTGCTTTGCACACTGATTTTGTGGTTTATGTGTTGCTTGTGGGGTGTCTTGAGGTAGCAGTTGTTTGGGTGTCTGCTTTGGAGGCCTCTGCTATTTAGGTAAGTTTTTGCTCAGAGCCTCCGAGTATGTCTTTGTGTGTTTATGTGTTTGATTCAGTGGTGTGGTAGCATTAGGTGAGGCTGGTTTTGTGGTGTGTGTAGTTGCCTTCTCCTCCTGTCTGGTCTTGCCAGTCCTGAGTTGAGAGAGCTCAGCCTCCAGTTTGGCTAAATAGCTGCATCTCTCGCAAGTATTTGTGTTATGTGGGAGGAGGAGAGAGTTGTCTGTGTACATGAGGCAATTGTAACATTGCCTCAATATTCCCAGATTCACCAACTGGGCAGGAGAGGATGCCAGCATCTGGCCCTTCGACATGCTAGAAAAATTAAGAAGTTAGGTATGAGACTGAATAAGAGAGGACTTAGTAAGGAAGTGGGTACTCCTGGGGGGGTTTCGCAAGTGAGGGACTTTGTATAATATAGAAGTGACAAGTGCTGAGCTTTTTTTTTTTTTTTGAGGAAAAAAAAAAAACTTTTAGGAACAAGTGCTGCGCTTTTTAGTCAAGGGATATACTGTTTAGGTTACTAGTAGAGCAGTTCTAAGGGAAAGAATGAAGAACAGACTTTATGGAGCCAGAAAAAGTTTAACCTTGTTAAACCAGCGCTGCCTGATGCTGCTCTAGTGGCAACTCCGCGCTAAATCGCGCTAAAGCACGCTAAAGCGTGCTTTATAGCAGGGGGCTGGAAAAGGCAGGAAATGACCCAAAATGGCCACTGAACTACAAGTTACTGTCTTAAACCACTCCTCTGAGGACAAACAGGCAGCTCAGTACTCCCCACTCCCACTGGTGAGTAAAGAAACTTCCCCCTGACCAAACAAAGAAAATGGAGAAGTACAGAAACCAAGACAAAGCCCAGGGATCAGCAAAATCTGATCACTGGAACAAACTAGCCAGGAAAGTTAGGAGAACAAGAACATTTTTTTTGTTTTTTCAAGTTTTTTTTTCACAGACAGAACAGAAAACACAATAAATTCTTTGCTTTTCGATTAAATGCTATCAAAAGCTAGTACACTTGAGTGTATTAGCCTGTAGTTTAACTTTTAAGCAAACTTAAACTAAGAATTGCAACCAACAATTAAAGCTTATAAAAACAGGAAAAACAGGTAATACCACTATAAAATAGACAGAAACAGTCGTCGAATAACACAAATGGTCGAAAAATGCAAGAAAAAATACTTAAAATCTGGAAAGATTGCTTTTTCCTTTCTCTGCTGCTTTAGGAACTCTGCTGGATACCACGAGGAGCTGTGCTGAGTTCTCTACAGCCAGAAAAGCCTGCCAAAGCGTGCTTTATATCAGGGGGCTGGAAAAGGCAGGAAATGACCCAAAATGGCCACTGAACTACAAGTTGCTGTCTTAAACCACTCCTCTGAGGACAAACAGGCAGCTCAGTACTCCCCACTCCCACTGATGAGTAAAGAAACTTCCCCCTGACCAAACAAAGAAAATGGAGAAGTACAGAAACCAAGACAAATCCCAGGGATCAGCAAAATCTGATCACTGGAACAAACTAGCCATGAAAGTTAGGAGAACAAGAATATTTTTTTGTTTTTTTCCAAGTTTTTTTTTCACAGACAGAACAGAAAACACAATAAATGCTTTGCTTTTCGATTAAATGCTATCAAAAGCTAGATCACTTGAGTGTATTAGCCTGTAGTTTAACTTTTAAGCAAACTTAAACTAAGAAGTGCAACCAACAATTAAAGCTTATAAAAACAGGAAAAACAGGTAATACCACTATAAAATAGACAGAAACCGTTGAATAACACAAATGGTCGAAAAATGCAAGAAAAAATACTTAAAATCTGGAAAGATTGCTTTTTCCTTTCTCTGCTGCTCTAGGAACTCTGCTGCTCTAGGAACTCACACAGGATCATTGTCACACTCTCTCAATCTCTGTCTGATACAGAGGTCTTCTCTGTTTACATACATGCATTCAGTCACACATCATTCTCACTTTCTCTCTCAGTCTCTCCATCTCTCTCTCTCTCTCTCACACACACACACACACACACACACACACACACACACACACACACACACACACACACACACACACACACACACACGCATACATACACACATAGTCTCTCTGCTTTCATGCATGCATTCATGCACACATGCAGACAGACACAAAAACACACACTTTTCTGTTTAGCTCGATCAGTCACATCTCTCTCTCTCTCTTACTCTCATACATGCATGCACTCTCACACACATGCTTTATTTTAATTTTTTCGGTTTTATTTTACACTCGCTAAACAGCAAAAGCGCTGCTTAGGAAGTGTAAAATAACGGCTCGCTTGCTCTCACTTTCACTGACATGCACACATACACTCAAACACAGTCAGAAACACACACACACACACACACACACACACACACACACACACACACACACACACACGCACACGCACATACACACACTCACACACATACACACACACACACACACACACACACACACACACACACACACACACACACACACACACACACACACACACACACACACAAACCTATCTTTTTTTTTTTAGTTGTCTTCTTTTTTATATTTTACACTCACTAAACAGCAAAAGCGCTGCTTAGCGAGTGTAAAATAATGATGGCCATTCCGTTTTCTCAGTCCAAGCTCCATGGTGGCTTGATATGCTGCCGTAAAGCAGCAGACTCATCCTTCTCAGCGGGCATTACTTGTGTAATGTCCTGCTGGAGAACGCTCATTCTCCAACCAGGGTACTGATGTACAGTTTGTCCATTGTCTAACTTATATTAAAAGCAATGCATTTGTCTGTGAGTCAGAAAAAGCTGGCTCAAGACTTATTTGTCTCCCTTTCCAAATTCTATTGTTCTAGTTTACAATCAAGCCAAAATTAAAACAGCTAACATGCACTAAGTTGAATTTTGTATAAAAACTGAATTCATTAGCAAATAAGAAATAAATTATTAACGTAATTTTGTTTTGGCATCAGTTAATAAAACTTAACGTGCAGTACAGAGTGAGTCAGAAAAACACCAAATTACTTACAGTGGTTCTTGGCAATATGGAAAGGCATGCAACATACCAAGTTGTCAAAACAAATTTAAAGAGTCCAGGTTTAAGTCTTTTGGTCCTCAGTAGGCACCATGGAATAGTTCTGCATTTTCTGTACACTCTGTCTTTGGGGAGCTCCACAAAACAGGTGATAATTCCTGGCACCTGGATGCTGGCTCCTTTAATAGGTTGAAATCCAGTTCATTAGCTGGGAATCTTGATTAAATGATCCTGTCTGGCACACTTCATTTTCCCCCACTGAGAATGGATCAACCATTTTGGATTTGCCAGTCCCAGTGTTTGCAAGATACAGTATCTCAGTCTGGTTCCTTCTCCAGAGTGTGGAAAGCTACGTTAATCCTTCCGCTGGGCCCTGTCAGCAAACAGCAGGCAAGTATGACTGGGGCAAGAAGATAAAACATCTGAAAGTCAGAAGTCTGTCTCTGGCTGAATCCAAGTCTGATTCTGCCTGACTGCCTCAAAATAACTGACCAAATGACAGTCAGAAAAAAGAATGATGGAATAAGTCCAGTACCACTGCACTATATATATCTTTGCAGGACAAAGAGGGCTTGGAATTTCTTTTGTTCTGTTTCTGATGAAGTCTAGCTTTTGCCTTAGCTGTTTATCTTACTATAGTACAATATCTCTTTGATTAACAACACATCTTGGAAAAGGAGGACATAACAGAGATCACTTGCTGTACATTGAGTTTATTAACGCTTTCAGACTTCTTGACATATTTATGCCCGAGAAACAAGATGGCACATAATTTCATGTATCATCTCAGTAGTTTTATGTATATATGGCACCTGTTTGACTGTGCAGAAGACAAGGTACTCACTTTAGATTTCAAGCTGAGGTTAGCAGATGGAGCCCTATGTTTCAGACTCATATAGCATATTTGTTTTTGGACATTCCAGAGGCCTCTTTGCTAGGCAAAACAGCTGTTAATTGCATGCTGTTTGTTGAAGCAGGATGTATCTTTTAAATGCCTTATATATTTTAGTATTATTATAGGATATGGCAGGAAATAGCAAGATTCATAGATTATTGCTAAGCTAACTGCCCTCATGGAACATTTTTTAAGCCTAACTAATTACCCCCTGTGAGATTCAAACCTTGCACCTTGTGTTGCTAAGATAAGCACCTTAACCATTACACCACCCTCCAGCCCTGTGATCCAGGATGAAAACAAAACCATATAGAAAGGCAGAGTAAATAAATGTGATCAAGACACCGTAACAAAGGCACTGTATATGCAATACTCGATACTCAATGGTATTAGCAACAGTGAAGGATGTAGCAATAACAGCAATTCTAATGACAGCCATAGCTAACAATATCAGTAATACATGCATTTATTTTCCTTTTCTATTAAAAGAGCTAATCCTACAGCTTCCTCCCCTCACACTTTCTAGTAGCTTCTGTACTCTCCCAAGAGTGAAGAATACTACAGCAGTGATAAGGGCAGACATAGTACAGTTGTGTAAGATCTTACCATAACAGTAGATACACACACACACACACACACACACACACACACACACACACACACACACACACACACACACACACACACACACGCACACACACACATATATACACATATGTAAAAGTTAAAGTAAATCCTTTACTGTTTGTCTTGAGTATTATCATTGCTATTACTGCAGTGTAGTGCTTCTGTTGTTAGTTTCTTTGTCTTAGGTAAGGATGTTTTGTTGACATACCACTCAACTGTCCCTGATTTTCAGGGACATCCCTGATTTTAACTCAAATTTTAACTCTGTCCCTCTTAACCCCTCCTAAAACTAGTGACGTTTGGAGGAAAGGTGGTGAATTACACTTAATGAATAATGACAATAATTAAAAGTTATAAACTTCTTTTATTTCAGATAATGTGCATTAATTCATATGCTCTGATACTGTCAGTGTTTCAAGTTAATAGCACTAATATTTTAAAAGTGTCCCTGATTGTTCCTGATTTTTTCTTGACTTGTCCCCGATTCTGTTGAAATTTGTCCCCAATTGGTTCAGAGGTCTGTTTGTTGACCCTTTTATTTTTGTATAGTTACTGGTCAGTGTGTTGGACAGAGTTACAAGTTTCAAGAAGTGTTTAGACTGCAGCCACAAAATCTGCCTCAGGGTCCTCATTGTCTCCTACTGCCTGTGGTAGCACACGTGGATACTGATTGTGAGGCATATGCACTTTTAGGCAAGAGCACTTCGTGGGTGTAGGGACAAGTTAGTCCTAAAGAGGCTTCTTCCTGCCCAAACGTGCACTTCTGCTCTTTATTCCTCTTTTGAGACTCCTTCCCTGGCTAAGAAAACTGAAAGACCCACACCATCCAAGGAAAAGAAGGCAAAACCCAATGAAAAAAGAAGTAGAAAAGAAACTCAAGAGATCCAGAAAGTGGTTACAGTATCGAACAGAACTTTTAGGTCCAGCACCAAAAACTCCAAAGTGTTCAGATCCAGGAACTATTTGGAACTATTTTGTATCTAATTTTAGACACTTCATCACCATTTCTCACCAGAACCAATGAGTCCTAGGCTTCACTCTCCCTTCCTGTAGGAGAGGCATTAATCTCAACCACCTTCAATGGCTTCACCTTTGAGATCCTTCCTTTCTATGAGGACCCTTACATAAGCAGATGTCGACAGGATGATGCAAAGTTTCTTCCAAAAGAAGATTCAACCGGAGATCCTGCCACTGCCTTACCATTCAGGTGCCCTGTATATATTTCCATCTGCCCCTCCATTGCCTTCTCCTGTTCTGGTGTGACCTTTGAATGTGAAGCCTTCCCTGAGCACTGATATCACAGCTGAAAGCCCTTTCACCTTCGGCTCCAGTGCTATCCCTTACTTCTGGTGTGACCTTTGAATGTGAAGCCTTCCCTGAGCACTGATATCACAGCTGAAAGCCCTTTCACCTTTGACTCCAGTGCTATCCCTTACTTCTGGTGTGACCTTTGAATGTGAAGCCTTCCCTGAGCACTGATATCACAGCTGAAAGCCCTTTCCCTTCCCTGAGCACTGATATCACAGCTGAAAGCCCTTTCACCTTCGGCTCCAGTGGTATCCCTTACTTCTGGTGTGACCTTTGAATGTGAAGCCTTCCCTGAGCACTGACATCACAGCTGAAAGCCCTTTCACCTTCGGCTCCGGTGGTATCCCTTACTTCTGGTGTGACCTTTGAATGTGAAGCCTTCCCTGAGCACTGATATCACAGCTGAAAGCCCTTTCACCTTTGACTCCAGTGCTATCCCTTACTTCTGGTGTGACCTTTGAATGTGAAGCCTTCCCTGAGCACTGATATCACAGCTGAAAGCCCTTTCCCTTCCCTGAGCACTGATATCACAGCTGAAAGCCCTTTCACCTTCGGCTCCAGTGGTATCCCTTACTTCTGGTGTGACCTTTGAATGTGAAGCCTTCCCTGAGCACTGACATCACAGCTGAAAGTCCTTTCACCTTCGGCTCCGGTGCTATCCCTTACTCTCTCAACTTTAATTTTGCTGGATCTGCTGGAGTCTCTGAGCAGAAGCTTCAGGACCAGGACTTCAGGGATGGGTCAACTCCAAAGGTTTTGGATCTGACTTTCTCCCTCAGTACTTCAGGGCCAAATAGCTTGGCTTCATTGTCATCCTTGGAAGGAGGGTGGGACAGACTATAACCTGCCCCTCATATCTCCTCTACAAATCAGAGTAGTGCTCCTTCAACCCTAATATCATCCCTTCCATTCAGGGATGCTTCTTTTCTGGCATGGGTGGCATTTCAAAGGGAAGACTGTTCAAGATTCTTGGTCACTCACAGAGGCCAGTCTTCACATCAGTGCCTTGGAGCACCTACACACATTGCCAACATACTGGCCGACAGGTTCAGTGCAAACTTCTCTCCCCCCTCCCCCCCAAAAGGAGAGATATCTATACCAGAGGATTGTAGCCCCCCAAACATCTCCAACGCCCAGGTGAGAACTGCTCTCTCCAAGGCAAAAAACACAGCATCCATGGGACCGGATGGTGTCCCCGGCTGTGTGCTCCACGAACTCAATGAGGAATTAAACCCGCAGTTAGGACAGCTGTTTAATCTTAGCCTCACCTCAGGATGGCGACTGTGGTCCCACTTCACAAGGGCGTGCCTCATTAGCTTGACAAGCCTTATCTGCAAATCCATGGAGAGGATCATAATGGAACTCATAAATAAAGACATAGGAACTTGCAGATTTTGGATCCAACCCAGTTTGGCTTTGTCAGGCAGATCATGCCTTTTAAACTTGGTTGACTTTTTGAGACAGTCACCAAGGCCATTGATGAGGGAAAGGCAGTCCATACAGCCTACCTTGACCTGGCAAAGGCCTTGGTATCATCGAAAAACTCAACAGCTTGAATGTACACCCATACATCACAAGATGGGTTGCAAACTGGCTAAGTGACAGAACACACAGGGTCAGAGTTGCTGGAGCCATGTCAGACTCAAAGCCTGTCACAAGTGGTGTCCCACAGGGCTCAGTCCTGGGTCCACTCTTGTTCGGCATCTACTTTCTGAAGTACAAGGAGGGTTATGGCTGACAAAATTTGCAGATGACTGCAAACTGGGCAAACACATCTGACACAGATATCCTTCAGAAGGGCCTCACAGAAATGGATAACTGGTGCCAGAGCCATGGCCTAAAGTTAAATGCCAAGAAATGCATAGTCATACCCTTCGGGAAAACAAGGTTACCCATAGCTACCATATAGGTGGCAATCCACTGAGCACAGAAGAAGTCATCAGGGATCTAGGGACCCAAGTTGACAGTAGCCTGTCGTTTGACACTCATGTTGCTAAAGTAGTTAGGAAAACCTTCTACATTGCCCACCTGATCATGAAGGGATTCACATCTAGATCAAGGGAGGTCATCGTCCCCTGTACTCATCACTCATTAGACCTATGATTGAGTACAATGCCCCATTCGAATATATCTGACCCGACACCTGCAGCAGCTGGAAAGGCCCCAAAAGTTCCTCACCAAAAGGATAAAGGGTCTCAAAATATGTCTTATGCTGCCCGACTGAAAGAACTCCAGCTCTATTCAGTCTCATACCGCTTGCTCAGAGGTGACCTGTGCCTGACATATAAGGCCATGTCAAACCCAGATTTGATGAATATGCTTCACCTCAAAAAATCTAGATCCCTCAGAACCACAAGGGCGGGAGACTTAAACCTTGACACGGTTATTAATAGAACGTGCTGGAGGGACAGATTCATCACCCAGAGACTCCCTATGCTGTGGAACAAAATCCCGGTACATGTGAGGCAAAGCACCTCGCTGGCCTTGTTCAAGAGGAATCTTGACCAATGGATGGGAGATCGCAGATATACCCCAGGGATTACTTCAGTGTCACTGCTTGACAGAGGCACAGCAAAATAATAGGCATAGTTTTCTTCAAACTAAAGGGGTGGCTATGGGCTAGGCTTATAAATGCCCTTGGGCAGATAGCCTAGTATGAACCTATGAACCTATGAACCTATGAGATGAGGGCAGTCTTCCTAGTATTGCGGGCCTTTCAGGACGCTCTCCTTGAGGTTGTGATCTCTAGCCAAACAGACAACATGGTGGTAGTCTTCTATATCAACAAGCAGAAAGGAACCCGATCATATCCATTTTGCTGGGCAGTCAAGAGAGTGTGGCAGTGAGCAATGCATTCTTATTGCTTTCTCACTACAATGCACATCTTGGGGACATCTAGTGTTCTAGCAGACAAGTTGAGCAGATCCGTTCTTCTTCCTCAATAGTGGTTCATAGGTTCATAGATTAGTATTAAGCTAACTGCCCTTGCGAGCCATTTTAAACCTAGCCAATTATCCCTTGTGAGACTCAAACCCTACACCTTGTGTTTGTAAGGCAAACACCTTAACCATTAGGCCACCCTCCCAACTCTGGGAGTGGCCCCTCAGTCAGATAGTAGCAATTCAAATCTTCAGTCACTTAGGCCAACCTTGCTACAGTCTCATTGCTTTGTACCTGAAAAACAATGCAGCAGCTACTTTGCACTGACCCTCTACACGGTCAGTCACTGAGAGTCCACTCCACAGTTGGCCCCCAGGTCTCCTTTATGCCTTTGTTCCCATATGCTTTATAACAAAATTTCTTCAGAAAGCCAGACGGTGCAAGGCTAGAGTAATCCCCATTGCCCCGTTTTGGCCCTAGCAAGTTTGTTTTCCCTTCCTCTGGCCTCATCTAGTACATCCACCCTGGATGATGAACAGTCATCCAAATCTTCTGAGTTATCCACCTGGGAAGCCTCACCCAGATCTGAAAACCATGAAATTAACTACATGGTTCCTCCAATTCTAATGATGACCAGCGATGTCAGGCTTTCTGCTCTGGCGGTGTACATTTTACCTGCCTCACAAAGGTCAAATACTGGAAAGTTTATCTTAGCAAGTGGACAAGGCTTACTATATGGGTCTCATCCAGGGGGGGTGAATACATTTTCAGCTCCTTTCCATCTATCTTAAATTTTTTTGTCAGATATTTTCTAAAAAGGCTCCAGTTTTTCAATCATCAAGGTACAGTTATCAGCCATTTCTGATTTCCACATTGGGCAAAATCAAAATCCTATTGCTTGCCTAAAGATTTCAAAAGCCTTTTTGAAGGAAACCTTCCTTTTTAGACCCCCCTATTAGGAATCCAGTTCCTGTGTGGGATATTACTACCATGCTAGAGACCTTAACTCAAGCCCCTTTCAAGCCAGCAGCTTATGTGGACTTAAAATACCTTCCCTGGAAAACCCTTTTCCTGGTGATTGTTAGTTCTGCAAGGAGGATTTCAGAGTTGCTAGCGTTATCCTGTACACCTCCATAAATGGTCTTTCATAAAGACAGGGTGTCTTTGAGAACAAATTCCCATTTATTTCCAAAGGTGGCACCTGAAATGAACCTCACTCAGACTGTCAATCTGTCAGTATTCTTCCTGAAATTTTCTAACAAATGAGAGTATACTCTACAATTACTAGATGTTCATCGAGAACTCAGATTTTATTTACACAGGGCTAAGGATTTTAGAAAATGCAATCAGCGTTTTGTTGCTTTTTCCAAAGTGAACATTGGCTAAGTGTACTGACAATCACTGTTTATAGGTGGCTTTCTGACTGTATACGTTTGTGTACAAGAAGCTGGGACTATCCTTAATGAACAGACCAAAAGCTCATTCTATAAGGGCAATATCCATGTGTACTGCCTTTATAAGCAGAGATCCGTTTGGTGAGATTTGTGCTGCTGCTACATGGTCTACTGTGCACACTTTTGTCTCTCACTATAAGCTGGATGTGCAGTCCAGTTCAAAATCAGAAACATACTTGATTTTCCTTGTATTTCTGCACTGTCCCTTGTAAGATCTCATCAGTAATTAAAAATAAAAATATCAACAAAAACAGTGAAGGAAATTTGCATCTATAGCTTCTCATACAATGCACTGATGTATTGTGCAAGCATGGGACCGTAAGTCCCATGAGCAGGCGAAGTACTTAGGTAAGCAAGGAAGAATGTGCAGGAACATGACAGTGTCCTTATGAAAAGACATCATTTAAGAAATGTAACCAGTTTCTTTCATAAATAATGTCATTGTATAACAGCAATAATCTTCTCTTGTTTGTGAATATATCAGGATTTACCAATGGTTGACTATGTTTAATTAGTTGGGTTTCGCCCTTGTGCTCAAACTACACCAACCATGGGTAAATATTGATATACCTACACAAAATTAAATTATTCCAACAACCAGCTCTATCTCCCAAAAAATAAAGCCTAAATATCACTTAATTCACGTCATTTACTTAATATTTAAACGCTTTAGTCTTAGCTTACTTCTCACAGGTGAAACACATCCCAGCCCAAGTCCAGTCACTTGCTCCACTCTTCCTGCCCATGCCTGACCCCCTCCCTTTCCTCCTCTCAAACTTACTCCTCCACAGCTAACAAAAACTTAACTATACTATCCCTCAACATTAAAGTATTCTAAACAAAGTCACTGAACTACACTCCTAGGTATCCCTCTACACCCCCACCATTCTCACCATCTCTGAAACCTGGCTAAAACCCCTTATAGCTGACAGTGAACTCAACCCCCAGCTACAATATCATCTGCCAGAATAGACTTAAGAAAAAAGGGGGCGGTACAGTAATACTGTACTCTGAACCTCTCCCCCTCTGCCCTATATCATTCTCACCTCCCAGTCTCCACCCTGCAGAAGTCCTCATAGCAAACTGCAAATGAAATAATCATAAAAAGATTGACATTGCTGCCATCTATATTCCTCCTGGAAATAACAACCCTACCCTTGAACTCTTTCTCTCTTGGATCTCACGTACCATCTCCTATAAAAGTATTATAATGGGGGATGTTAGTATTGATTGGAATTCTCTAACCTCTCACTCTCCAAATGTCAGCATTAACCTGTTTGGCTTCTCCCACTTGTCCGAATAAAAAAAGTAATACCAGCTCCACACATGACTGGAATCTCATTTCCAACCCTATCCTATACCACAACCCCTTCATACTTCCTGATACCCTAAATGACCACCTTCCAACTTTTATTCAAGGATACTCCTCCCAATCGTGCAAATTACATTAATACAAAAACTGTCACAAACTTTCTAACTTTAACCCAGATACCTTTAACCATATGCTGTCCTCAATTAACTGGTCCTTCCTCCATGATCTCCCTGTAGAAGAAGCCGTTCTAAAATTTAGCAACATCCTCAACATTCTAAACTCCCTTGCTCCCAACAGAAACATCAGAATAAAATCAAACTATGCTCCTTGGATATCTAACACTTGCTCCCTTATGTACAAGACAGATAATGCCTGGCAAAACTGGATAAAAAACAAGACCTCTTCCAATCTTCAATGCTACAAAGAACTTCATAATTTAACCAAATACAAGTCAACCTTGACAAAAGAAATTTCTATCTAAAGTTACAAAACAACCTCCACTCCAACCCCCCAAAAAATCTGGAATAATATTAACAAAATTTTACAGCCAGGTAAGTCCTCTGCAGCCTCCCCTCCCCCCAATACCTCTGACTTAGACATTGCCTCTCTTCTTAAATCTTTTTTTATTGACTCCATAAAAAGTTAACTAAAAAAGGCACAAGTCCATACCCTTCTACTTCCTCCTCTCCAAACTCCCACACAACTTCCTTTTCTCTTAAGCCTGTTCCCACTACCTATATTAGATCACTTCTCAGCAAACTCAAAACATGCTCCCCCTCTGTTGATAACTTACCTCCTCTCTTTCTAAAACTAGCTGCAGATTCTACTGCATACCCCATCTTCATAGTTGTAAATAGATTTATCAAAGCATCCATAGTTCCAGATGTTGAGAAGAAATTTTATGTAATACCCTTACATAAAGGAGGTAAATCCATGGAACCCTACAATTTCAGGCCCATAGCTATTCTCTCTCTCCTATCAAAGATTTTTGGAAAGTGCATTCACAATAGCTCCTAACTCGTCTTTTTCAAGAAAATCTCCTAATCCCCACCCAACCTGGGTTTTACCCTAACCACAGTACTTCCACTGCACTTATATCTTTTACACAGGCTATCTCTACCTCCTGTGACAATAATAATCTCCTGCCTGTTCCTTGACCCCTCCAAGGCCTTCAACACCGTTTTCCACAATCTACTTCTGTCTAAACTATCCAGCATCAATCTCTCTAACTCTACTCTTTCCTAATTCTCTAGCAACCTCTCCAACAGATTTCAGTCTGTAAAATGTCTCTCTGCATTCTCCCCCTTCCTTCTAGTCCAAACAGGGGTTCCCCAAGGCACCATCCTTGGACCCCTACTATTTAACATTTTTACTAACAACCTTTATACGTCCTGTCCTCACTCCTCCCTAACACAATATGCTGATGACTCTACAATAATTTCCTCTGCAGACAGTATATCTCAACTCCTCACCCTTACCCAAAACTCTCTCCACTCAGTTGAAAAATGGTTAACAACCAACTCCCACTCAACCATAAAAAAACTAACCTTCTCTTGTTCCTCCCAAAATCTCTGCAACACCTCAAATCTACTTTCACAGTCTCTTTCCTTAACAACACAACTATCAAGTAGAACCCCACACTAAACTTTTGGGGGTCATAATTGATGACCAACTAAAATCTGATCTGCATATCCAACATTCCATTAAAAAGCACATCTAAACTTGGCCTGCTGTACAGGAGCAAAGAATTCCTCACTAATAAATCTAAACCCTCTCTTGCAGAAGCATATCTTCTACCCTCCGTTCTCTATGCTGCTTCAATCCTTCCTAACCTACAATCCAGTCTTTAAACTAAATGAGAACTCACATACAATAAAATAGCCAGATTTGCAACTAATCAACCATATCACTCACATCATTGTTTATCCCTAAAAAAATGACAGCGTCTAGAATTATGCCAGCAGCTCCTCCTGCTTCAGTTACATTTGACTCACGCCATACTTAATCGACTCTACTCTCTTGACTCTCATATCCCCCTACACTCCTAACTGCACCCTCCATAGTTCTGACCAACACCTCCTTGAAACTCAGAAGGCCAAAAAGAAAATCATTGTCAAACCTCTCTATAACCACTCTGTTACTATTGTATGGAAACAAGCTGCCCTATATATAAGACTGACTACAAACGCTAAGTGTTTTAAACACACTTTAAAAGACTACCTATTAAACTCATGGACCTGCCCTTACCCCAACCCTATTTAATCTTCCTCTTCACTCTGCTACAATTAACCTCATCCTGCTCCTCCTGATCTTTTTGCTTCCCTCTCTGTTATCCACTTTTTTTATTTATTTTATTACACTTGTCCTAAAACATAGAATATACTACTGACACCCTGGTATTAAAGTGAGGTTTTATTCTAGCCCAAACTTACTTTTTACCATATATGTAAGCATCAAAGCAAATTGCATAATGATTTTGCATTGCTATAATACTTTATTCCTTTTGTCACTTTAAATCATGTAAATCTGCATGCATCAAAGGAATTGTATTGTATCATGTATGTGAAGTTATTGTATGTGATGCCTATAATAATACCGTGTTATCTTTTGTCATTTTATATCACATATCTATCCTTTGGAGCTTTTCTCCTCGGGTCTACACTGAAAAAGGCAAATAAATAAATAATATGCCTATGCACAGTTGTTGATTACTGCTTAATTATACCATCTTCCCTAGCAATGCGTGGAAATCCAATGTACTGAGTTGCCTTTACAGACTTCTCAGTTAATCTGTTTGCAGTGAAGAGTAACTCATATTTTGGAACTGATGTTTTCAGTTTTCTGCCAATTTTCCTAGTAGCGTAAGTACTCGTGGGAGATGCAGTTAAGCTATTTTACACTTAGAACTGTAGTCCTAAAGTTACAAGCACATACACTGTTGACAGCAACTATATTTCTTAACATCTGCAGATGTATTTCTTCAGTTTTGGAAGATGCTTCTTCTGACTTTTGAAACCATGTCACATCAAGAAGTACAATAAATAACGTTCAGAAAGACAAACTGTGGTCTAACCTCCATGAGGTGCACATTCCGACTAAAACAGATTTCTTTGAAAACAAGGGTCCAGCAGATTTAACTAGAAAAAAGGATGTATTACATGGCATGCCTATTCCTGTAACTAACTCATCAATATTTAAGCTATATACCCATGTTCTTATAGGCATATCCAGATATCTATGAGCACAATATACAGGAATTTCCATAATGTTCTCTTTTGATGAGAATGAGGGCTATAACAGTGGTTTTATATGCTACCAAAAATCATGCACTGTAAATCAATGGCTGTGCTTTGTGTGTCCAGTCCATAACATCTGACATCACCATCGTGCAGAACATTACAAGATGTTATATCCTGTAATATTTTCAAGGTATACCTTCTGAGATTTTATGAAAACAGATTTATTTAAACTTCATGTATGTATGTGATTTAATTTACACAGCTAGACACGTCACATCATACATAGGTAAGCCCTTATTGGATTATGCCGTAGAGCTCCATTTCACATGATTACTCTGCTAACAATCTGAAATTAAAATGATTGATTTAAATTAAATTAAATGATATTAAATTACTAGATGTGAGTTTGTACTTTACACTGTGGCTTACTTCAAAAGTGTGATCATGGATTGTTTTATATGTCTTTTTTCCTTGGCTTACCTTCCCTTTTTTCACAAAAGGTGTGTCTGTGCAGATGGATATGAGGGAGATGGATTAAGCTGTACTCCTGTAGACCTCTGCAAGCAGCCTGATCGAGGTGGTTGTGCAGAAAATGTAAGTAATATACTATATCTCTACACTGACAGACTTGGCGAGTGCTTCCTATTATTACAGAGCTCTGTTTCTTCTTTGGAGGTCACATGGTAACTTTCCCTAGTTGAAATCTTTTTAGTGCCATTCACATGTAGTTTTAGTGCCTAGCTATCTACAACATACATTTCTTTCAATATATATACACGTGTGTGTGTGTGTGTGTGTGTGTGTGTGTGTGTGTGTGTGTGTGTGTGTATGTGTGTGTGTGTGTGTGTGTGTGTGTGTGTGTGTGTGTGTGTGTGTGAGATTGTGATGGCAAGGAAAGAGTCCATTCAGGCAGTTGTTGCAGAACCTACTAGAAAAAGTAGGACAAAATAAGTTAGTGTTGGTAATGAACAGACTGAATGTTCATATTCGGATAAACAGAACTAGATAGGAGGACTGACTGGGTCTACATGGGTGGGTCAAAAAGGATAAAGAAGGACATTACATTCTAGAGTTCGATTTTTGAAATGGCTTGAAAGTGGTGATTCACCAAGCAAAAGAGAGTCACAACTTTAAATACAAAAGTGCTCAACATGCAACTCAGGCAGACGCCCTCCTAGTGAGAAGGGGCATTGGGGTAGAATCAGAAACTATAAAGTCATGACATTGGTCAGAACCAAAGACTACAAATTCCTCCCCAGAGAAATTGTCTATCCCCCAATGTAAACTACTGGTGGTCACAATCAGGCACAAGCAGTGGCCAGAGAAGACCCTAAAGTCAGCACAGACTAGGCAGCAGTTCAAGGAAATACTTAGGGCTGTAGCATCTCAGGAAAAAAGAGAAAGTAGGTGGAGACAAAGACAAATGGCAGCAGCTCGAAACATTATGTATGAAGACTGTAGAACAGACGTGTCTGAGGCAGGTATGGAAATAAAGGACATAAGGAAAGCTGCTGGTGGAATGCAAAAGTGAAAGCAATTATCAAACCAATGAAGAAGGGCCAGGCTATGAAATAATACTGGCAGACTAACAAAGAGGCTAAAACAGCAGTCACAATGGCAAAGAAAAAGATGTCAGAGAAACACTACAGCTTCTGGAAATGACTCAGCAGCTGGCACAAAGAAACTATTTTTATGCTGCAAGGCAAAAACAGGAAGATAAAGAAACTAGACATCAGACATCAATCATAAGATTAGTTTCTTGCAAATCAGCAGGAATTCCAAACACATCTAAGAGAATGTCTGCCAACATCCTGTCTCTGTAGTGGGACATCTCCAGGAGCAGTGCCACATCTGAGAACATCTGAAAACATCCTGTCTCTCTAGTGGGACATCTCCAGGAGCAGTGTCACATCTGAGAACATCTGTCAACATCCTGTCTCTGTAGTGGGACATCTCCAGGAGCAGTGTCACATCTGAGAACATCTGCCAACATCCTGTCTCTGTAGTGGGACATCTCCAGGAGCAGTGTCACATCTGAGAACATCTGTCAACATCCTGTCTCTGTAGTGGGACATCTCCAGGAGCAGTGTCACATCTGAGAACATCTGTCAACATCCTGCCTCTGTAGTGGGACATCTCCAGGAGCATTATCACATCTGAGAACATCTGTCAACATCCTGCCTCTGTAGTGGGACATCTCCAGGAGCAGTATCACATCTGAGAACATCTGTCAACATCCTGTCTCTGTAGTGGGACATCTCCAGGAGCAGTATCACATCTGAAAACATCCTGTCTCTGTAGTGGGACATCTCCAGGAGTAGTGCCACATCTGAGAACATCTGTCAACATCCTGTCTCTGAAGTTGGACATCTCCAGGAGCATTATCACATCTGAGAACATCTGTCAACATCCTGCCTCTGTAGTGGGACATCTCCAGGAGCAGTATCACATCTGAGAACATCTGTCAACATCCTGTCTCTGTAGTGGGACATCTCCAGGAGCAGTATCACATCTGAGAACATCTGAAAACATCCTGTCTCTGTAGTGGGACATCTCCAGGAGCAGTGCCACATCTGAGAACATCTGTCAACATCCTGTCTCTGAAGTGGAAGTGGCACATCTCCAGGAGCAGTGTCACATCTGAGAACATCTGTCAACATCCTGTCTCTGTAGTGGGACATCTCCAGGAGCAGTATCACATCTGAGAACATCTGTCAACATCCTGTCTCTGTAGTGGGACATCTCCAGGAGCAGTGTCACATCTGAGAACATCTGTCAACATCCTGTCTCTGTAGTGTGACATCTCCAGGAGCAGTGTCACATCTGAAAACATCTGTCAACATCCTGTCTCTGTAATGGCACATCTCCAGGAACAGTATCACATCTGAGAACATCTGTCAACATCCTGGCTCTGTAGTGGCACATTTCCAGGAGCAGTGTCACATCTGAGAGCATCTGTCAACATCCTGACTCTGTAGTGGGACATCTCCAGGAGCAATGTCACATCTGAGAACATCTGAAAACATCCTGTCTCTGTAATGGGACATCTCCAGGAGCAGTATCACATCTGAGAACATCTGTCAACATCCTGTCTCTGTAGTGGGACATCTCCAGGAGCAGTGTCACATCTGAGAACATCTGCCAACATCCTGTCTCTGTAGTGGGACATCTCCAGGAGCAGTGTCACATCTGAGAACATCTGTCAACATCCTGTCTCTGTAGTGGGACATCTCCAGGAGCAGTGTCACATCTGAGAACATCTTTCAACATCCTGCCTCTGTAGTGGGACATCTCCAGGAGCAGTATCACATCTGAGAACATCTGAAAACATCCTGTGTCTGTAGTGTGACATCTCCAGGAGCAGTGCCACATCTGAGAAAATCTGTCAACATCCTGTATCTGAAGTGGAAGTGGCACATCTCCAGGAGCAGTGTCACATCTGAGAACATCTGTCAACATCCTGTCTCTGTAGTGGGACATCTCCAGGAGCAGTATCACATCTGAGAACATCTGTCAACATCCTGTCTCTGTAGTGGGAACATCTCCAGGAGCAGTATCACATCTGAGAACATCTATCAACATCCTGTCTCTGTAGTGGCACATCTCCAGGAGCAGTGTCACATCTGAGAACATCTGTCAACATCCTGTCTCTGTAGTGGGACATCTCCAGGAGCAGTGTCACATCTGAAAACATATGTCAACACCCTGTCTCTGTAATGGTACATCTCCAGGAACAGTATCACATCTGAGAACATCTGTCAACATCCTGGCTCTGTAGTGGCACATTTACAGGAGCAGTGTCACATCTGAGAGCATCTGTCAACATCCTGCCTCTGTAGTGGGACATCTCCAGGAGCAGGATCACATCTGAGAACATCTGTCAACATCCTGTCTCTGTAATGGAACACCTCCCGGAGCAGTGTCACATCTGAAAACATCTGTCAACATCCTGTCTCTGTAATGGAACATCTCCCGGAGCAGTGTCACATCTGAGAACATCTGAAAGCATCCTGTCTCTGTAGTGGAACATCTCCAGGAGCAGTGTCACATCTGAGAACATCTGCCAACATCCTGTCTCTGTAATGGAACATCACCCGGAGCAGTGTCACATCTGAGAACATCTGCCAACATCCTGTCTCTGTAATGGAACATCTCCTGGAGCAGTGTCACATCTGAGAACATCTGTCAACATCCTGTCTCTGTAATGGAACGTCTCCCGGAGCAGTGCCACATCTGAGAACATCTGAAAACATCCTGTCTCTGTAGTGGAACATCTCCAGGAGCAGTGTCACATCTGAGAACATCTGCCAACATCCTGTCTCTGTAATGGCACATCTCCCAGAGCAGTATCACATCTGAGAGCATCTGAAAACATCCTGTCTCTGTAGTGGAACATCTCCAGGAGCAGTGTCACATCTGAGAACATCTGAAAACATCCTGTCTCTGTAGTGGAACATCTCCAGGAGCAGTGTCACATCTGAGAACATCTGTCAACATCCTGTCTCTGTAGTGGGACAGCTCCAGGAGCAGTGTCACATCTGAGAACATCTGTCAACATCCTGTCTCTGTAGTGGGACATCTCCAGGAGCAGTGTCACATCTGAGAACATCTGTCAACATCCTGTCTCTGTAGTGGCACATCACCAGGAGCAGTGTCACATCTGAGAACATCTGTCAACATCCTGTCTCTGTAGTGGAACATCTCCAGGAGCAGTGTCACATCTGAGAACATCTGTCAACATCCTGTCTCTGTAGTGGGACATCTCCAGGAGCAGTGTCACATCTCCACCTTTGTCATCCTCTGCAGCTACACCTCTGCTCGCCTTTACTTTGTTACCAACTATCACTCTGTCTTCATCCACCCCCCACCTTCTACCTGTGCCACTCTTATTTGTCTTTTACCACTCATTTCATTTATATTTCAAAAATAAATCAACCTTTTGCTATCTATCCTTTGTAAATACCTCAGTAGCCTGTATTGTGACATCTATCCTACTGCATAGTTATTTATCTAAGTATATCTGTATATAGTATAATTAGAATAGTACGCCTTGCTACTGTATGTACAGCAGCTATCATAGTGTATAATTAGTATAAGAAGCCTTGGTGCTGTATGTGCAGCTGCTATCCTAGAGTATAATTAGTGTAAGAAGCCTTGCTGCTGTATGTATGGCTGCTATCATAGAGTATTAGTATAAGAAGCCTTATTGCTGTATGTGCAGCTGCTATCAAAGAGTATAATTAGCAGAAGTCCTGCTGCTGTATGTACAGCTACTATTGTAGAGTATAATTAGTGTAAGAAGCCTTGCTGCTGTATGTACAGCTACTATCACAGAGTATAATTAGTATAAGAAGCCTTGCTGTTGTATGTATAGCTACATCATAGAGTAGAATTAGTATAAGAAGCCTTGCGCTGTATGTACAGCTACTATCACAGAGTATAATTAGTATAAGAAGCCTTGCTGCTGTAGGTACAGCTACTATTTTAGAGTATAATTAGTATAAGCAGCCTTGCTGCTGTAAGTACAGCTGCTATCATAGAGTATAATTAGTATAAGAAGCCTTGCTACTGTATGTACAGCTGCTATCATAGGGTACAATTAGTATAAGAAGCCTTGCTCTTGTATGTACAGCTACTATCATGGTGTGTAATTAGTATAAGAAGCCTTGCTGCTGTATGTACAGCTACTATCATACAGTATAATTAGTATAAGAAGCCTTGCTGCTGTGTGTATCACTACTATCTTAGAGTGTAATTAGTATAAGAAGCCTTGCTGCTGTATGTACAGCTACTATCATAGAGTGTAATTACCATAAGAAGTCCTGCTGCTGTATGTACAGCTACTATTGTAGAGTATAATTAGTATAAGAAGCCTTACTGCTGTATGTACAGCTACTATCATAGGGTATAATTAGTATAAGAAGCCTTGCTGTTGTATGTATAGCTGCTGTCATAGAGTATAATTAGTATAAGAAGACTTACTGCTGTATGTACAGCTACTGTCATAGAGTATAATTAGTATAAGAAGCCTTGCTGCTGTATGTACAGCTACTATCATAGAGTATAATTAGTATAAGAAGTCTTGCTGCTGTATGTACAGCTGCTATCATAGGGTATAATTAGCATAAGAAGCCTTGCGCTGCATGTGCAGCTACTATCGTAGAGTGTAATTAGTATAAGAAGCCTTCCTACTGTATGTACAGCTACTATCACAGAGTATAATTAGCATAAGAAGTCCTGCTGCTGTATGTACAGCTACTATTGTAGAGTATAATTAGTATAAGAAGCCTTGCTGCTGTATGTACAGCTACTATCATAGGGTATAATTAGTATAAGAAGCCTTGCTGTTGTATGTATAGCTGCTGTCATAGAGTATAATTAGTATAAGAAGACTTACTGCTGTATGTACAGCTACTGTCATGGAGTATAATTAGTATAAGAAGCCTTGCTGCTGTATGTACAGCTGCTATCATAGGGTATAATTAGCATAAGAAGCCTTGCGCTGCATGTGCAGCTACTATCGTAGAGTGTAATTAGTATAAGAAGCCTTCCTACTGTATGTACAGCTACTATCACAGAGTATAATTAGCATAAGAAGTCCTGCTGCTGTATGTACAGCTACTATCATAGAGTATAATTAGTATAAGAAGCCTTGCTGCTGTATGTACAGCTACTATCATAGGGTATAATTAGTATAAGAAGCCTTGCTGTTGTATGTATAGCTGCTGTCATAGAGTATAATTAGTATAAGAAGACTTACTGCTTTATGTACAGCTACTGTCATAGAGTATAATTAGTATAAGAAGCCTTGCTGCTGTATGTACAGCTACTATCATAGGGTATAATTAGTATAAGAAGCCTTGCTGTTGTATGTATAGCTGCTGTCATAGAGTATAATTAGTATAAGAAGACTTACTGCTGTATGTACAGCTGCTATCATAGGGTATAATTAGCATAAGAAGCCTTGCGCTGCATGTGCAGCTACTATCACAGAGTATAATTAGCATAAGAAGCCTTGCTGTTGTATGTGCAGCTACTATCATAGATTATAATTAGTATAAGAAGCCTTTCTGTTGTATGTGCAGCTGCTATCATAGAGTATAATTAGTATAAGAAGCCTTGCTGTTGTATATACAGCTACTATCATACAGTATAATTAGTATAAGAAGCCTTTCTGTTGTATGTGCACCTGCTATTATAGAGTATAATTAGTATAAGAAGCCTTGTGCTGTATGTACAGCTACTATCACAGAGTATAATTAGTATAAAAAGCCTTGCTGTTGTATGTATAGCTGCATCATAGAGTAGAATTAGTATAAGAAGGCTTGCTGCTGTATGTCCAGCTGCTATCATAGAGTATAATTAGTATAAGAAGCCTTGTTGTGTATGGACAGCTGCTGTCATAGAGTATTATTAGTATAAGAAGCCTTGCTGCTGTATGTACAGCTGCTATCATAGGGTATAATTAATATAAGAAGCCTTGCTGTTGTATGTATAGCTAATATCATAGAGTATTAGCATAAGAAGCCTTGTTGCTGTATATGCAGTTGCTATCATAGAGTATAATTAGTATAAGAAGTCTTGTTGTGTATGGACAGCTGCTGTCATGGAGTATAATTAGTATAAGAAGCCTTGCTGCTGTATGTACAGCTGCTATCATAGGGTCTAATTAATATAATAAGCCTTGCTGCTGTATGTACAGCTACTATCATAGAGTATAATTAGTATAAGAAGCCTTGTGCTGTATGTACAGCTACTATCACAGAGTATAATTAGTATAAGAAGCCTTGCTGCTGTATGTACAGCTACTATCATAGGGTATAATTAGTATAAGATGCCTTGCTGTTGTATGTACAGCTACTATCATAGAATATAATTAGTATAAGAATCCTTGCTGTTGTATGTACAGCTACTATTACAGAGTATAATTAGCATAAGAAGCCTTGCTGTTGTATGTGCAGCTACTATCATAGGGTATAATCAGTATAAGAAGCCTTGCTGTTGTATGTATAACTGCTGTCATAGAGTATAATTAGTATAAGAAGACTTACTGCTGTATGTACAGCTACTATCATAGAGTATAATTAGTATAAGAAGCCTTGCTGTTGTATGTACAGCTGCTATCATAGGGTATAATTACTACAAGAAGCCTTGCTGTTGTATGTATAGCTACTATCATAGAGTATAATTAGTATAAGAAGCCTTATTGCTGTATGTGCAACTGCTGTCATAGGGTATAATTAGTATAAGAAGTCTTGCTGCTGTATGTACAGCTACTATCATAGAGTATAATTAGTATAAGAAGTCTTGCTGCTGTATGTACAGCTACTATCACAGAGTAGAATTAGTATAAGATGTCTTGCTGCTGTATGTACAGCTACTATCATAGAGTATAATTAGTATAAGAAGCCTTATTGCTGTATGTGCAGCTGCTATCATACGGTATAATTACTATAAGAAGCCTTGCTGTTGTATGTATTGCTACTATCATAGAGTAGAATTAGTATAAGAAGCCTTGCTGTTGTATATACAGCTACTATCATAGAGTATAATTAGTATAAGAAGCCTTGCGCTGTATGTACAGCTACTATCACAGAGTATAATTAGTATAAGAAGCCTTGCTGTTGTATATACAGCTACTATCATAGAGTATAATTAGTATAAGAAGCCTTGCGCTGTATGTACAGCTACTATCACAGAGTATAATTAGTATAAGAAGCCTTGCTGCTGTATGTGCAGCTGCTATCATAGAGTATAATTACTATAAGAAGCCTTGCTGTTGTATGTATTGCTACTATCATAGAGTATAATTAGTATAAGAAGCCTTATTGCTGTATGTGCAGCTGCTATCATAGAGTATATTTAGCATAAGAAGCCTTGCTGCTGTATGTACAGCTGCTATCATAGAGTATAATTAGTATAAGAAGCTTTGCTGCTGTATGTACAGCTGCTATCATAGCATATAATTAATATAAGAAGCCTTGCTGTTGTATGTATAGCTGCTATCATAGAGTATAAATAGTATAAGAAGCCATGTGCTGTATGTACAGCTACTATCATAGAGTATAATTAGTATAAGAAGCCTTGCTGCTGTATGTGCAGCTGCTATCATAGAGTATAATTAGTATAAGAAGTCTTGCTGCTGTATGTACAGCTACTATCATAGAGTATAATTAGTATAAGAAGCCTTCCTGATGTATGTATAGCCACTATCACAGAGTATAGTTTAACAAGCCTTGCTGCTGTATGTACAGCTACTATCGTACAGTATAATTAGTATAAGAAGCCTTTCTGTTGTATGCACCGCTGCTATCATAGAGTATAATTAGTGTAAGAAACCTTGTGCTGTATGTACAGCTACTATCACAGAGTATAATTAGTATAAGAAGCCTTATGCTGTATGTACAGCTACTATCACAGAGTATAATAAGTATAAGAAGCCTTGCTGTTGTATATACAGCTGCTGTCATAGAGTATAATTAGTACAAGAAGCCTTGCTGTTGTATGTATAGCTACATCATAGAGTAGAATTAGTATAAGAAGCCTTGCTGCTGTTTGTACAGCTGCTACCACTGAATATAATTACAAAAAATGTGAACACAAGACCAAGGAAAAATCCACGGCCACTGTACCCAAATCTCCAAAAAATGTGAGCTTCTTCAAGGTTAAAAAATCTGTATTTTTAAGAAACTGATTAGGGATGATTCACATGGGGGGGGTATGTCATGTGATGTTGCATTTAGTATTTAACATGGCTGACCACACAACAGATTTTTTAACCTTGAAGAAGCTCGTTAATAACCGAGCGAAAGCGCTTGGTTTATTGTTTGCTGCTGTTTGGTGTGATTCAGATTACGTACCAATAAATGTGCTGTTCTTAACTTACTGCTTCTAACCACATTTTTTGGAGATTTGGGTACATGGCCGTGGATTTTGGTGATTACTGAATATAATTAGTATAAGAAGCCTTGTTGTGTATGGACAGCTGCTGTCATAGAGTATAATTAGTATAAGAAGCCTTTCTGTTGTATGTACAGCTGCTATCATAGAGTATAATTAGTATAAGAAGCCTTGCTGTTGTATGTACAGCTGCTATCATAGAGTATAATTAGTATAAGAAGCCTTGTGCTGTATGGACAGCTGCTGTCATAGAGTATAATTAGTATAAGAAGCCTTGTCGCTGTATATACAGCTACTATCACAGAGTATAATTAGTATAAGCAGCCTGTATGTATAGTTACTATCTTATCTATTTTGACATTGTAAAATTGAGTTTAATTGCACTCTGTCTGACATAGTTTATATGATATAACTAAAAAAGATTTTGATTGTACTGGAGCTTTTCTCCCTGGGTCTCCCCTGAAAAGGGGCCTTTGTCCCCATCCCGACTTCCCTGGTCAACAAATACAAAATAGATAAGTAAGGGACACCAGCAATGATCTGCTCACCAGCTCAGGGGATATCAGAGGTAGATGCAAGGAATACTTCCATCAGTTTCCTGATGACATGGGATATATGCAAATGACCCTTATGAACATCAGGCCTGAAATTGTCCATTAAAACAACTTCAAATGTAAAAGTCATGGGCAATCAGAATCACCATATAGCTGAAACACCTGATGTTCATAAGGGTCATTTGCATATATCCCATGTGCCTCTGTTACAGGAGGTTTGGGAGGTCACTCATTGGAAGTTCTAGCATGGCTGGAGTTTTTATTTAGTTTTTTTCTGATTGGTTTTTCAGTGTGACCTTCTAGCTCTTTGTTTTAATTTGTTGTTTGGGATATTTTTCAGTCACCCTAATGATAAGGGACATCTGCTGGGTAGAACAACCCTGTGTTTCTTATACTTAGTCATGCACTGTGCTTATACTATGCATACAAGGTCATAACAAGGCCAACATATGCATAGCTATTGGGGTTTGTCTTTATTGGCCTGGAATTGTCCATTAAAACAATTTTAAATGTAAAAGAAATGGGCAATCAGAATTGCCATATGGCTGAAACACCTGATGTGCATAACGGTCATTTGCATATATCCCATGTGTCTTTGTTACAGGAGGTTTGGGAGTTCACTCATTAGATGTTTTATCTTCGCTGGAGTTTTCCTTTATTTTTTTCTGATTGATTTTTCAGTGTGACCTTCTAACTCTTTGTTTTAAAAAAAACGTTGGGGTAAAATTAGCACTGACTTTGTTTTCCATTTTGTTAGCAATGTCTTTTGGGTCCAAAAAGGTAGTACCATTTTGAGTAATTATGGATGTTGTTCTTTATATTCCAAATGTAAGAGAAGAAGAATTTATAATTTCCCTTAATTTCAGATGCTAAGGTGTTCATGGACTGCTTTAGTCGACCTAATAGTACTTTTTAAGGTTTTCGTAATATGTCTGAGAATATTTTTGATATGGCGTTTTGGATTCTCTGTATAATTTAACTGTGTTCCTATTACTGTGAAGTTTATATTGAAGGAAAGCAAAGCAGGTTTTTTTTTTTTGAATTTCTCATTATTTTGTTCTGGTCTGCCAACTCTGTACAATAGGCATGTATAATCCCTTCATGAAGCTACATGCTATGTCATTTTTGGAGCTGATGCTACCATGTACGGGATTTGAAGCCTTGTGAAATCCAAAATATTACATTCAAGGACTTTCAAATTTTGAAGGTGAAAGTCACTAGTTTGTGGTCTGACTTAACTGGAGAAGGACATAACCATGGGAATAGTGCATGAAGAGGCTTTATTTTTAAGAACAAGCTGGAGAATATTATAATCCTCTAGTGGGTTAACAGTCATCCTCTGAATTTCGTAACTATCTGTACCAAGATATATTTGTTTGTTTAATGTAAAAACTTCTGAGCATACCATACATTTGAGGTGTAGGTGAAGTTGAAGTTGTAACTGTTTGACCATTGTTTTTTTCCCCCATGGGCTGAATAGTGAAGTGTATGGAGCATGGGGGCAAATATTCCCTCATGGGGGGGGTACAAGTTGGCCATCACCTGTATTGATGTATACTTCTTTTTTAGATACCAATGGGGGCAAATATTTCCTCATGTGGGGGTGCTAGTTGGCCATCACCTGTAATGATGTATACTTTTTTTTTAGATACCAATGGGGGCAAATATTTCCTCATGGGGGGTACTAGTTGGCCATCACCTGTAATGATGTATACTTTTCTTTTAGATACTAGTGGGGGCAAAGACCAGCATCTGTTTGTTTCATGATTTTTTTATTCTTGGACTGAATTGTGATGTGCTTTTGGCTGCATTTACCTTTGATTTTAGTAAATCAACAATATTTTAGTTTCTTTATATTGCTCAGTTGCATTTGAATGTATTTTAGTTTGTGTTTATACATTTCAATTCTTCATATACTTTGCTTCTTTTTGCATCTTAAGTATTACCTTGTAATTTATATTATTTAGTCTGCATTATTAATAAGTTTTGCTGTTCCTTACTATTTACTAGAATATTTTGTATTTCTCAATTGAGCTATGTCTAAAACTTGTATTTTTGTATCAGCACATTACTTTGGTTAACAAATAGTTAATAAGTAAACAATAATCACCTACAGCGCTGTTGCGCTCTTTCATGTTTTGTTACTGTGTTACATTTTTAGCATCAAAATTTAAAGCAAAATGAGCAGCTATTGCACAAACACATCTCATTCTCACTCTTTTATACATCCTGCCAATCTTTGCCAATCTTAGAAAATCTGATCATACCAATCTGAAACTATGAAGAATTACAGATTAAAACGCAAATGGAAGGCCCAAGGAAACAAACTGCTGCAGGTAAAATCCACAAGAACTTCAATCTAGAAACTTTCTGAAATAAAAATTTGTTTAAAACTATGAGAGACAAGTGCTTTCATTCAAAAATTCACGAACTTCATCAGATCATCATCTGCAAATATGTTATAATAAAATTGCCAAATTTGCTACCAGTACTCCTCACAGAACACGCCACTGCACTTCCATTAAAACACTTAATTGGCTGGAATTTCTCCATGTCATTCTTTAAAATCAACTTATACTAATCCACAAAGTACTTCACTACCCTAAAAAAACCCTGCACTGCAAAACATACTACACGCAAGGACCAAAACTAGAGTTCTATGATCCAATCAAAAACTCTTATTAGATGTGACCAAAGCCAAAGATTCTGCAGGTATATCCCTCGATAGTAGCACTATTACCAAACATTGGAACTACATTCCCCCCAACATTTCAGCCACTACTTCTATTGCCTCCTTCAAAAAGGCCTTAAAATCCCATCTACAGCAATCATGGCTCTGTAACTGTGACAACCCTGATTAGTCTTTTACACTTCCTGCTGCTCTATTACCAATTCCTTCTCTCTTAGCAGTTTGGTACTCCCACTCATGTTTCTTTTCCCTTCTCTCTCCTACTTTTATTAATCCCTCATCCCACCTCCCTATGTCAACCTCTATTTCATCCTTCGTCTCCAGTTCACCTGCTGCAATCTTGGCTCTGTAATTGTGACAACCCTGATTAATCTTTTATGCTCTATTTCCAACCCACTCTCTCTCAGTACATTGCTAACCCCACCAATATGCCTTCTCCCTTCTCTCTCCTTCCTTCAGTAACCCCTCACCACAGCTCTTATGTCAACTTCTATTACATCTTTAGCTTTGAGACCCTGTGAATCTGTATTATATACCAAAAATGTATCTCTACACAACTCAAAATATATAGAAACTGTCATAAACCTGAAATTAAATACCACGTGTAAAAATATCTTTTACGATGAAGACTATCATACTACTGTTCACTGTTCTAATGCTCATCAAAGTGTCTTATGAAAACTGTTAGATGTAAAGGTTATATGCTGTATCCAAAGCATCAAAGTGTCTTATGTAAACAAAACTGTGAGATGTAAAGGTTATATGCTGTATCCAAAGCTTTTCTCCCTGGGCCTTAGCTGAAAAAAGACCTATGTCCGGTCGGACTTTCCCAGTAAACAAATAGGTTCATAGGTTCATAGGTTCATACTAGGCTATCTGCCCTAGGGCATTTACAAGCCTAGCCAGAGTGTGTTTGGCTTTTGCCATCCATTTTAAATGAATTTTGCTATGCCCTTTTTCAAGGTTAGTATACTGTGCCTCTGTCTAACAGTGACACAGAAGTGATACCCAGGGTAAACCTACGATCTCCCATCCACTCATCAAGATTCCTCTTGAAGAGAGTCAATGGACTCTGCCTAACCTGGACTGGGATTTTATTCCAGAGTGAAGGGAGCCTCTGGGTTATGAATCTGTCCCTCCAGCATGTCCTATTTATTTCAGTGCTGAGGTTCAAGTCTCTCGAGCGTGTAGCTTGATGGGATATGGATTTTCTGAGGTGCAGCATGTCCATTAATTCCGGGTTGGACATGGCTTTATATGTCAGGCACAGATCGCCTCTGAGCAGGCGGTATGCCACTGAGTAGAGCTGGAGTTTCTTTAACCGGGCAGCATATGGCATCTGTTTGAGCCCTTTGATCCTCTTGGTGAGGTACTTTTGGGGTCTTTGCAGTTGCTGCAGGTGTCTGGTACATCCCAAAAGGGACATTGTACTCAATTATGGGCCTGATGAGGGATGAGTAAAGAGGCACGATGACCTCCCCTGATCTAGATGTGAATCCCGTCATGATTAGGTGGGCCATATAAAATGTTTTTCTAACCACTTTGGCCACTTGGTTGTCGAATGAAAGATTGCTATCAACTTGGGTCCCCAGGTCCCTAATTACTTCTTCTGTAATTAATGGATTACCACCTATGTGGTAATTTGTGGGCACTTTGTTTTTGCCAAAGGGGATGACTATACACTTTTTGGCGTTTAGCTTGAGGCCATGGCTCTGGCACCAGTTGTCTTTTTCTATGAGGCCCTTTTGTAGGATGCTTGTGTCGGCTGGAGAGTCAATTATGGCGCCCAGTTTGCAGTCATCTGCGAACTTGGTCAGCCACAGTCCTTCCGTGTTGGCCTGTACCTCCGAGAAATACATACCGAACAAGAGAGGTCCCAGGACTGAGCCTTGTGGGATGCCACTTTTAACTGGTTTGGAGTCTGACATGGCTCCAGCAATTCTAACCATGTGGGTTCTGTCCTTGAGCCAGTTTGCAACCCATCTAGTGACATAGGGGTTTATATTTAAGTGATGAGCTTATCTATAATGCCCAAGTGGGGTATTGTATCGAAGGCTTTTGCGAGGTTCAGGTAGGCTGTGTGGACCACCTTCCCCTCATCACTGGCCTTGGTGACTGTTTCAAAGAAATCGACCAGGTTTAAGAGGCAGGATCTGCCCTTAACAAAGCCGAACTGGGTAGGATCCAGTGTCTGTAGGTCCCCAATATCTTTATTTATGAGGTCCATGATGATCCTTTCCATAGCTTTGCAGACCAAGCTAGTCAGGCTTATGGGGCGATAGTTTCCAGGATCTGTTGAGGCACCACCTTTGTGGAGAGGGACCACTGTTGCTGTACTCCACTCTTTGGGTACATATCCTGTAGTAAGGCTGAGATTGAACAGTAGTTTTATGTTTGGGTTTAGTTCTTCTTGGAGTTCATGTAGGATGCAGCCCGGGACACCGTCTGGTCCCATTGATGCTGTGTTTTTTGCTTTGGAGAGGGCGGCTCTTACCTGAGCATCTGAGATGTCAGGGGGGCAGCACTCTGCTGGAATAGATATTTGCCCTTTTGGTGGGGAAGGGGGGGGGGGAGTTTGTGCTGAACCTGTCAGCTAGGATGTTGGCAATGTCTGTGGGTTTGGTGTATTTTTTGTCATTTTGGACTAATTCTGAGCATATCTGAGAATTCCCACCCAGGTTCCTAACATAACTAAAGAAAGCCTTGCGATTATCCCTAGTGTCCTGTGCAATTTTTCTCTTGAAGCTGGCCTTAGACAATTTTATGAGTGCCCATAGTTTTTTGCTAATACTGATCAGAGATGCCTTCCCTTTTTGGGATTTTGCTCTATCATGTAGTAGCTTCCTCCTTCTATTGTATAGTTTGTTTATGACTGGGGTCCACCAGACAGGATGCCTGCCTTTGGAGGATTGGGTCTTGGTTTTATTTGGGATTGCATGATCCATGCATTCCTGAAGGTGTTCATAGAATGCATTTATAAAGGATTCTGCGGTCTGGGCTGTATTTTCCACAGGCCCGGGGACTTTGTAGGATTCCACCTTGGTTTTGAGGAGTGTGAAATTTGCTTTAGAGAAGTTTTTCACTGTGGTTTTCTGGGCAGGGGCTGGGGTCGGGATGTGAATATCTAGTGAGATTAATTTATGGTCTGATCTTACCAGTGAGGGATACACTTCTGGTCTGGAGCATAGAGTCCCCATGTTTGTGATGATCAGGTCCAGTATGTTTTCCCCTCTTGTGGGAGTGGTAACAAGTTGTTCCATAGCATTTGAGTTTATAAATTCTAGGAACCTTTGGGCTAGGGTGTTGGAGCTAGAGTAATGCTCCCAGTCTATGTTTGGGTAGTTGAAGTCGCCCAATATGATGGTGTTTGGAGAGACCTTCATATTTTCCAGTGTTCTCAGGAAGGTAGAGTGGGGTTCCTGGGTTTGGGAGGGTGGTCTGTAGCAGGCTATAAATTGGAAGGCAGTTTTACCCACTGTTAGTTGCACATGGATAGTCTTTGATGCTTCGTGCTGTGCCACCAACCTGGAGGTGTGGGTATCTTTGACGAATATTGATACTCCCCCTCCTTTTGTGGTTCAGTCCAAGTTTTGGGGCCGAAAAACATGGCATGAGGTATAACCTGGTAGTGCTGGGGTGCTCTCGGGAGCCTTGAACCAGGTTTCTGTTACTGCACAGATATCGATGTTCTCCATGCTAAGGAGAGTTTCGAGTGCGTGCATCTTGAGGTTTAGACTTCTGGCATTGAGTAGCATTACTCTTAGTTTCTTATCCCTTGTGATACCTATGGAGGTGGGTTTGTCTTTTGAGCCTTGCCTAAAAAACCCACTATGGGGGTGGCAAGAGCCTTTGCCAATATCCGAAAGCCCAGGGGTGACAGGTACAAGCCGTCCCTAGCGAAGCATCGTGGCTTGTCGAGCATGTCATCCCAGGCTGACAGGCATTGGATCCCCTTTGAATGACACCAATACTTAAGCCAATTGTTGAAATTGATCATCTTGTCTTCATATTGTGGCATCATTCTTGGTGAGGGTAAGATGCTACTCAAGGTCAGGGTCATACCAGCCTGGGCTACATGCTCAGAGAGCTCCTCTATGTCTCTTTTCATGTAGTCCAGGGAGGTACATCTCAGGTCATTCACACCAGCATGGACAATGACTGAGTCATATTTGTACTTGCCTTCGAGTGACCTGAGTGCTTGTGTTATGTGGCGGATCCTAGCGCCCGACAGGCAGCTCACCGTGACCTTCTCCTTGTTCAGCCTGGTGAGCGGGATGTCAGTGTGCCTGACGATAGAGTCACCTATTACAAGTGTATCAGGTGTGTTGTTTAGCGTTAAGGGCTGTGACTGTTCGGCACACTGGCTTTGTGAGCTATGTGTTGCATGTGTTTTGTTTTGGGGTAGCGGTTGCTTGGGTGTCTGCTTTGGAGGTCTCTGCTGCTTAGGCAGATTTTTATTTAGAGCCTCCCGGTATGTTTTTGTGTGTTTATGTGTTTGGTTTGTTGTCATGGTAGGTCTATGTGAGACTGGAATTGTAGTGAGTGTGGTTTCCGCCTCCTCCTGACTGGTTACGCCAGTACTGAGTTGAGAGAGCTTAGCCTCCAGTTTGGCTATATGGTTGCATCTCTCACATGTGTTGGAATTTGTTGGGAGGAGGAGAGAGTTGTCTGTGTACATGAGGCAGTTGTAACATTGCCTCAAGATTCCCAGATTCACCAGCTGGACCGGAGAGGAGATTGACAACTGACCTTTGGACTTGCTAGAATAGTATTGGGAATTCCTTTATAATTGAAAAAAATGGCCAATGGGGAACAAGGTACTCAAGGGGAGTTTCTGAGGGTGTAGTGCTTTTAATTTTTTAGTGCTGACTTATATAATTGCTTTAGTGAGCAAGTGCCAGTCTTTAGAGTAGGAATAGGGTGTTTATTATGAGAACTAGATCAGTTCTAAAGGAAAAAGTGAAGAGCAGACTTTGTGGAGCCAAGAATGGTTTAAACCCAATTAAACGGTGTTGCCCGATGCTGCGCTATGTGCAAAATCGCACAAAGCCGCGCTAAAGCGGGTTTTATACAGGGGGACTTGAAAGAGCTAGAATTTGGCCCAAAACGGCCAATAGACAACAGATTCTTGTGCTGGGAACACTCATCCAGGGATAGATTGGCTGCTCTAAGCTCCCCACTGCCAATGGTGAACAAAGAAGCCTCCCTTTATCCAAGAAAGGAAATAGGCAACACAGGAACTTTCCAAAAGTCCAGAATACAGTAAAGCCTGTATTTGGGCTACTCTAGGTCAGGAAAGACGGGAAACAAGGAATTTTTTTTTTTTGTAATGTAAAATAAATAAATAAATAAGTAAAATAGCAGAAAGTAGTAAGTCATACAGCTAGATCATGCTATTGCACTTGGTTCACCAAATTCTACTGCTCCATCATTTCACCTCATTTTATTCATCCGAACCCCGTTTTGACTATGCTTCCCTTTGTGGAAGATGGCACTGAGCAGTTATCATGTTTAATACATGCACCCCTGTGAGAAGAAGCCTCTCAGTGTCCCTATTTCAGTCTGCCGCCAACCTGACACAGCATGATGCTTGCAAATGATCGTTCTGGGCAGTTTTTGTTTCTACAAGCTGGATGCAACTAGGTACCCTAAACTGTCCTTATGGCCCTTTATTTCCAAACATATAAATCCTTGCTGGATTTTAACATAAAACAGCTCAGATAAATGAAATAAGTAATGCAGATCTTATTTAATACAACATAAAATAAATGCAAGTACACTTTGGAGCATTTAAAATATATACAGTTTCCTTCACATTTTAGGGATTATGCAGTGTGGTCACCATATCTGCAGCATGGCTACCATATGTGACATCTGATATTATTGGTTAAGTGAATAACAGAATACTTTCCCAGAGATAATATTTAACCATATGTCAACTGCATTCTAGTTGTATATACATATTAAGTACATTAATCTGAACTTTGACTTGCTGTGTCTGTTACTTTACTTCTGAATATCAATGTATAATTTTGGTTCATCATTGCTGTGTTTGTAATAAAAAAGAAGGCAAAGTGAAATCATAAAATCCCCAGTGAGGACTGCAATAAGCTTATTTGATCAGAGAGATCTAAAATAGTACTGTAAGATACAATGTGCAGGAAAAATGAAAAGAACGAACACTAGACTAAGCAAGGAGCAAGAAACTGAAATAACTTTATTATATTATGAAACACCCATAGTTAGATTTTAATTTCAGGCTGTGGTTGGTATTTTGTGTGCTATATCTTAAATCAGTGTTGTGCTTAATCTTTAGTGAATACAGTAGCTTATATTTACATGCTACTAATGCCTCTATCCCTGCATTTAACACTATGCTTTAGGCATTTGTTCAAAACAGTTTTCTGCTCTGATTGTCTGTTTGTCTGTCTGTATGTTCTTACCTTTATTTGAAATTTAAAATATGCCTGTAATATCACTCTAACACCATCAGGCCATTACCATATCCTAAACACAAATATAGCAACCATGCTCATAACTGGTATGGCAATTTAGTGCAGGGGGTTAAAGTTATGTTTCTATACCTCATTGCAAATCTATCACCCTATTAGCCTGATGAGCCTGGTCTGTAAGGCTATGGAACGTATCATCATGGAACTCATAAACAAAGACATTGGTAACCTCCAAACTCTAGACCTCACACAGTTCAGGTTTGTGAAGGGCAGATCATGCCTTTTGAACCTGATCGACTTCTTTGAGGGAGTCACCAAAGCCGTAAATGAGGGTTAGGTGGTTCACACAGCCTATCTTGACCTCGCCAAGGCTTTCGACACCATCCCCCATTCTGGAATTATAGCTAAACTCACTAAACTAGGTATAAATCTCTACATCACAAGATGGGTTGCCAACTGGCTCACTGACAGAACTCACACTGTAAAAGTTGCAGACTCCAAATCTGACTTCAAACCAGTGACAAATGGAGTACCACAGGGTTCCGTCCTCGGACCTCTCCTGTTTGGTATCTACTTATCTGAAGTACAGGCCTCTGGCTAATGAAGTTCACAGATGACTGCAAACTAGGAGCCACAATCAAAACTCCTAACGATGAGTCCCCAAATGATGTGGACATCCACAGAGACAGATGCCTGGTGTCAGAGGCCTGGCCTCAAGCTCAATGCCAAAAAGTGCATTGTCATCCCCTTTGGTAAAAACTCTGTACCCATGAACTACCACATAAATGGCAGTCTGCTTAATACTGAATGTGTGATAAGAGACCTTGGGACCCAGGTGGACAGTAGTCTCTCCTTTGATAATCACATCACCACAGTTAGTCAGGAAATCCTTCTATGTGGCACGCCTCATCACAAAAGGGTTCTCATCCAGGAAAAAAGAGGTCATTGTTCCTCTCTACTCGGCACTCATTAGACCCATTATAGGGTACAACGCCCCTTTTGGAATGTACCTAACAAGACATCTGCAGCAGCTGGAAAGGCCACAGAAGTACCTCACAAAGAGGATTACTGGCCTCAAACAGATGCCCTACACTGACCATCTCAAAAAACTCCAGCTTTACTCTGTAGCATATCGCCTACTCTGAGGAGATCTCTGCCTAACATATAAAGCTTTGTTAAACACAGAGCTGTTTGACATGCTACACCTAAAGAAATCCCAGTCCCTCCGAGCTACACGCTCTACAGACCTAAACCTTGTCAGCACAATAAACAGGACTTGCTGGAGGGATATATTCCTGACTTCCTATACTCTGGAACAAGCTACCCATCTATGTCAATCAAAGTTCCTTATTAGCACTCTTCAAGAAAAATCTTGAAGAGTGGATGGGAAATAGGAAATACACCCTGGGGATCACTTCTGTGGCTCTGCTCGATAGGGGCACAGGAAACTAACTTTCTTGGGTGGTGTAAGCCAGGAAACCTTGTTGGCTAGTCTTACTTAGGCCCTTGGACCGATAGCCTAGTGCCTACCTATGAACCTATGAGTCTACCTCCACCTTGTAGATCAGGGTTTGATCCCCTTAATATCCACTTTCATACTCTATGACTGTGAACATATCAGTTAACTGGACAGTGTTCCTGCTTCACGCTTGAAAACAAATAGCTGAGTCTAGTGGACTTACCTGGTTCCTACATAATAAGATAACATCTGTCACAGCTGTAGCTGAAAGTTAAAAACGAAGCTCATTTCTCAATCTGTGTGATTACACATTTCACTGAAAATCCTCCTTTCCCTTCCTCAGATTGATGGAAAGTAATTTCTTATCAGTTGCTGTATTTACCATTATCAGTAAGAGTTAAAGGGCCTGAGGTACCAGTTATTTAACTGAGCTCATTGCAAAACAATGAAATATGCATGACTAGACTGAACAATATGGCAGAAAAATGGCAAGCAGATGGAGGATTTAGAAACTCCTAAGTTCCTGCATATTTAAAAAGTGCTGTAATTGAATCTAAATGTTATGCATTGTTAACCTAACTTTCAAGAACAGATTATGTAGTTGCAGTAGGGGCATTTTCTGTTACCTCATGGATATTTTAAAATAATTAATTTTTACTATATTTCACTAAATTGTTTGATATTATTTGCATTGCATTTTATATGCATGAGTCTTGCTGTCTGATCAGTAAGGAAAAATAATTATTTGTAAGTAATGCGGAAGGAACTTTTTCACACAGGCTGAATGTACCAGTACAGGCCCAGGTAATGCAACTTGTCAATGTAACATTGGTTGGACTGGAGATGGTCAAGAATGTGTTGCCATAGACAGATGCTCAGAGGAGGACAGAGGAGGTTGCCATACCAATGCAGAGTGTCGATTTGTTGGGCCTGGACAGGTAAGTTAAATTTTTATTAAAGGCTTCACTTCATTTATCATTTTGTTGTAATTTCTGTTTACACTGCCACAACAAATACAGGAAGATTCTAAGCTGTTTGGTTAAAAAAAAAAAAGTTTCAAACCACCTGCTATCCATTTGAGTATCATCACATTTCAGCCAAACTAATGATATTAGCAGTGTGGACATCCAAATTAAGTGCATTTCTCAATTTTTTCCTTTGCTTTTAATTCACACAAGGGAACTGGCATTAAACTGTTGTCACAGTTATGTTAATAAAATGTAGCTTAGCACATCTCCATATGTGAATATTGACACGTGTGATGATAGGTTCATGGGTAGTTACTAGGCATATGGCTAAGAGCATTGAGGAGCCTAGCTCACCTTCCCAGTTACCCCGGAGCACTGGTTAATGAATCTGCTCAGAGTGACACAGTGGGCAAATGGAGGCTTAGGCAAGTCAGGTACATAACCCTTTGGAGGGGGGTCCAACTCTTTAGCAGAGATTATCTTTGTGGTTCCTATCCTGCTGATAGACTCAATGGAGGTGCGACCCAATGTTTAGAGGAGCTGCCATCCAGGTAGCCATAAGCGGTAGATGACAGCTGATGAATATGTGAGATCTGAGTGTGACAGGTAAAACTAGCCAGATGGAGTTTGCATGCTACCACACTTATGTCTGTAACTGGCTGCAGGGTATGAGCACCAATTGCTGTGATCAGCAAGAAGCATGCTGTGATAAACAGTACTGCTGCACCATTCCCCTTCTCCACTAGGTGTCAGTGCAGCAGCCAATACAGTTGCACCCCTTAACCAAAGAAGAACAAGTCTTCATCAGACATTCAGTCCCACCTCTCCATCAATGGATCCCCAGTGTCTAGGTTGTTTGTTGATCCCTGAGCCCATATTTAAGGATTTTATCCCTCTGCACCAAGCTGTCATTGAAATGACATCCATTTTTTGTTTGCTGAATTCACTTTGAGAGCTGACAGTTTATAGGTTCATAGGTTCATACTAGGCTGTCTGCCCTGGGGCATTTCTAAGCCTAGCTTGAGTGTGTTTGGCTTTTGCCACCCTTAGATTTGAGTTTGCTGTGCCATTTTTTAAGGTTAGTTTATTGTGCCTCTGTCTAGTAGTGACACAGAAGTAATCCCCGGGGTAAACCTACGATCTCCCATCCACTCATCAATATTCCTCTTGAAGAGAGTCAGTGAGGTGCGGACCAGGATTCTATTCCAAAGCGAAGGGAGCCTTTGGGTTAGAATCTGTCCCTCCAGCAAGTTCTATTTATTTCTGTGCTGAGGTTCAAGTCCCTCGAGTGCATGGTTCTAAGAGATTTAGATTTTCTGAGGTGGAGCATGTCCATTAATTCTGGGTTGGACATAGTTTGTATGTCAGGCACAGATCGCCTCGAAGTAGGCGATATGCGACTGAGTAAAGATGGAGTTTCTTTAACCTGGCAGCATATGGCATCTGTTTGTGTCCCTTGATCCTCTTTGTGAGGTACTTTTGGGGTCTTTCTAGCTGCTGCAGGTGTCGGGTAAGGTACATCCCAAAAGGGGCATTGTATTCTATGATGGGCCTGATGAGGGATGAATAAAGGGGCACTATTACCTTCCTTGATCTAGGTGTGAATCCTTTTGTGATAAGGGTGGGCTATGTAGAAGGTCTTTCTAACCACTTTGGCAATGTGGTTGTCAAAGGAGAGATTGCTATCAACTTGGGTCCCCAGATCCCTAATTACTTCTTCTGTATTTAATGGGTTACCACCTATGTGGTAAATGGTGGGCACTTTGTTTTTGCCAAAGGGTATGACTATACACTTCTTGGCATTTAGCTTTAGACCATGGCTCTGGCACCAGTTATTCGTCTCTATGAGACCTTTTTGAAGGATGTTTGTGTCAGCTGGAGAGTCAATTATGGCGTCCTGTTTGCAGTCATCTGCGAACTTGGGCAGCCATAGTCCTCCCGTGCTGGCCTGTACCTCGGAAAAGTATTTGCCGAACAAGAGAGGTCCCTGGACCGAGCCTTGTGGGATGCCACTTGTAACTGGTTTCGAGTCTGACATGACTCCGGCAATTCTGACTCTGTGTGTTCTGTCTTTGAGCCAGTTAGCAACCCATCTTGTGACATAGGGGTTTATGTTTAAGCTGGATAGCTTATCTATGATGCCCGAGTGGGGTATTGTGTCAAATGCCTTTGCGAGGTCCAGATAGGCTGTGTGGACTACCTTACCTTCATCTATGGCCTTGGTGACTGTTTCGAATAAGTTGACCAGGTTTAAGAGGCAGGATCTGCCCTTGACAAAGCCAAACTGAGTAGGCTCCAGTATCTGTAGGTCCCCAATGTCTTTGTTTATGAATTCCATGATGATCCTCTCCATGGCCTTACAGATAAGGCTAGTCAGGCTTATAGGGCGATAGTTACCAGGGTCCATTGAGATGCCACCTTTGTGGAGTGGGACCACTGTTGCTGTACGCCATTATTTGGATACATATCCCGTAGTGAGGCTGAGATTGTACAGCAGTTTTACGTGAGGGTTTAGTTCTTCTTGGAGTTCATGTAGGATGCAACCCAGGACACAGTCTGGTCCCATTGAAGCAGTGTTTTTTGCCTTGGAGAGGGCGGCCCCTTCACCTGAGCATCTGAGATGTTAGGGAGGCTGCACTCTATTGGGGATAGATATTTGCTCTTTAGGGGGGGAAGGGGGGGGGAAGTTTGCACTGAACCTGTCTGCCAGGATGTTGGCAATGTCTGTGGGTTCAGTTTTTGTCATTTATAATCAACTCTGAGCATATCTGGGAGTTGCATCCCAGGTTCCTAACATAGCTAAAGAAAGCCTTGTGATTGTCTTTAGTGTCCTGTGCAATTTTTCTCTCAAAGCTGGCCTTGGAGGATTTTATGAGGGATCGTAATTTTTTGCTAGTACTGATCAGAGATGCCTTCGCTTTTAGGGATTTTGCTCTATCATGTAGTAGCTTCCTCCTTCTGTTGTACAACTTATTTATGGCTGGGGTCCACCAGACTGGACGCCTGCCTTTGGACGCTTGGGTTTTGGTTTTGTTTGGGATAGCATGATCCATGCATTCCTGGAGGTGTCCATAGAATGCGTTTATATAGGATTCTGTGGTTTGGGCCATAGTTTCCACTGGCCCTGGGGCCTTGAAGGATTCCACCTTGGATTTGAGAAGTGTGAAGTTCGCTTTTGAGAAGTTTTATAGTGCCCTGCTGAAATTGTGGCCACATCTGCTTCCATCTTTTGCATTCCAGTGTGATTTAATCCTGAATGCCCTTTCACTTCCATCAAAAAGCATTCCAACTAAGCTGCAGTCCCATCCCTTATGGAGGGAAAGCTTTCACTAAACACTCAGCCACTCTTTTTATGTGGCTGAGAATTCTGCATAATTACTGCAGTCAGGCCACTGGTGTCCCAGACAGTATTATAAACAGTGTGCTGAAACAACTTACTAAAGGTAATAGTAAAGCACTGAATGTATTTGTTTGTATATTAATGTATTATTTTAGTGAAAGCATTCTAATGCCTGACTCTTAGTCATCTTACATAAAATAGTACAAATAACAATAGAATAGTAGCAGTTTGTTGACCATGTAGGTAGACTGGTCCACAGACCCCTTTTAACCACAACCTGGACCCGTGGCAAATAAAAAATAATATTATTTTGCTTGGATATATAAAAACAACATTCATCCATGAATATATATAAGTGACAAGGAACAGAAAATGTCAGGATCACAGTTCTGAATGTTTTTCACAGACTGTAATATATGTACAGCACCTTATAAGTCTTGCTAATTCTATATGATTAGACAAACTAACAATGTTCTGATCTCCACTATAATATATAGAAAAGATGGATAATGGTAAGGAGTAACACATTCTGCTGCTAATGGAAATGTTATTGCTAATGGACGATTAGCTCTGAAAAGCTTCATTGATAATATTCTGGAAGATGATCTTGGAGATTTGGTTTTACATGAAGAGTCAATACAGAGTTTTTAATGTTTTATTACCCAAGAAGTTATTTTACTGTAGAATGCGGTTATGATTTAATTTTTATTGTTTATTACAGTCATATAAACATATGCAAATAATCATGCATAAGATGACATAAAATGAACTAACAATGAAATAAGTTCTTAGGTGGAGAAAAACAAAAAAAAGAAAAACGTATGAACAGCACATTAAAAAAGAAAACTGCTGGCCATTAATATTAGCTGAATATTCTCTGAAATGTTAAAAACTTGACATAAGGCCAGATCCCAAAAGACTTTCTTTCAGGACTTCCAAGATGGCTGCACATTGAGTAACAGCTTAATTCTACTCAGCATGAAAACAGAAACTTAGCAGAGAAAGCCAGTGTATTTATATTTCTGGGTAAATTTCAGTAACTGGCTAGTAAGTGCACTGCCTGGATGCCTGGAAAAAAGAAATAAAAAAGACCTGAAGGAAAATCAGCTACAAGAGGTGAGGAAAAAACACTGACTGGGAACAGCAGTGCAGCTGTTCAGCAAAAGAGCAGTGCAACCTCCAGACATGACTTCCTGTACCTACTGGAAAGTATAAGATAACTGCACACAGACCTGATTAAAATAAACAAAAAACTGAGTATATTGACTCACAATAAAAGGCTGGAAAAAATGGAAGCAACTTTAAACAGCTATTCAAATAAGGTAATAAAACTGAAATACTCAGAGGTTAAACTGAAGAAAAGGCTGGTTGAATATTAAACTGCTCAAGAAGAGATTGTTGTGTCTTTCGGCTTATCCCGGTTAGGGGTCGCCACATTGGAACTCCAGTCCGCTAATGTTTGGTAGTGGATTTTTACATGCCGAGTTACCAGCCCTGACGCACAACCTTCAACAAAGGCATGCCTATTCATGTATGCCTCCACACAGAAGACGCTCTAGCTGAGAATCGAATGGGACAACGTCTTGCTATGAGGCAACAACGCTACCACAGCACCACTACTGCAGGTATCTGCTCAAGAAGAGATGTTTCACAAAATAATAGAATTAGAGGACAGAGCATGTAGGGAAGACCTGATATTTTCTTCTGTACTAGAGAAGTTTGAAGGAACAGACTGTATTAATTTTATGAAAGCACAAATAAGCAACTGGACTGGTATTCCACAGCAGGAGTTGTTAATTGAAAGGACACATCATGTGTATTGGCTTGGCTATGACAAGGAACCTAAACCTTTAATACTAAAGATGCAATCCTACCAGCAGAAGGAATTGATTCTGACAAAACTGTGGCAGAAAGACAAAGTGGGAGAAAGAAGAGTATTTGTGGAGAATGATTACTCATCGTACACCAGGCAGAAGAGAAGTAAATTTATTCCACTATTCAGGGAATTTCGAGAAGCAGGCATGAGACTCAAACTGTTGTACCCAGCTATCTTTAAAATATTCTTCCCTGGAGGGACAAAATCATTTTTTGATGAACTACATGCCAAGGAGGAAATACAAAAGTTTGTTCAACGAAAAGTGAGCTATGAAACAGAATGAGATTCTGCTTCTTCTGCTGTGTCAGTGAAACCTTTTCCAATGTTTCAGCGGAAAATGCTTGAAAGAAGGAAAAAAAGTACAAGAGTCAAGTGGAAGAATAAAGAGAATGTTGGAAATGAAGCAGAGACAGGATTTGGGAGATGGAGATGAATAGGAATAAAACCAGTAACTTGGAAACTGACAAATGTGGGATTACAGAGCAATAAGTATATTTGTAAAACATAAATGATAAAAAAATGGAAAAAGTGCATAAATACAAATGAATTACTAGAAATAAGTCACCGGAGGGTTCATCAGATAGCAAAACCAACTTTAATGAGCACACGAACAAAAAGAATGCTTTAATAGTTTTAAATGTTTTTAAATGTTCTTAAATGTCACTGCACAGTTATTTTATATGTATTCAAGGTTTTTTTCACATTTTATTGTAATTTTACTGTATTGAATTGATTTATTGTGATTTTAAGTTAGATATGATCTGCATGCACAGTTCTTTATGGCATTTTTTGTACCCTATTTTATAATGTGTCTTTAAATGTGGAATAGTTGTTAACTGATTTATTAAGGGCTGTATATAAAGGATTGTCTCAAGTTGGTATGCTCATCTGATGAAATTGTAATGATGAAAATGCGGTGATCCAGTTAAGGCATTTGATTTGTTCGTGTGCTCATTAAAGTTGGTTTTGCTATCTGGTGAACCCTCCAGTGACTTATTTCTTGGTTATATTTGTAAAACATGACAGAACAGGAAAATATGGAAATATTGGACTCTTTTGGACTTTGTTAAACTTGTAGGGCACTCTAAAGCATATGCCCTACTTTATGTCATTAATATTTGGAAAAATACTTAAGAGAGGGGTAGAGGATGGAGAAAGGTAAGTAAAAGTAATTTTTTCTTAATTGTACTATTTTTATAGTGCATGATTTTCTTTGCATGCTATAAAGTTTTCTCAGTTATTTTTAAGTGTAATTGGGATAATTACATAGGTGCTCCTAATATTTTTCTTTCTCCATTTTCTTTCTTTTTTTCTTTCTTTCTTTCTTTCTTTCTTTCTTTCTCTTTCTTTCTTTTTCCTTGTTCAGTTTTAAGAAATGTAGGCACTGCAATATAAAAAAAAAAAAGAACAAAAGTCTGGTTAAAAGAGCATGACAATAGAAAAATGAGTGTGCCTTTCCTCATTCATACAAAGGGGAATGAGTGGATTAAGGCCCTTAGTTTGATCTAGCAACACATTTTAAGAGAAAGCAAGTAAATGAAAAAGAATATGAAATATTATAAGGCTTTTTTCTACCAAGTAAATGTATGCTTAGCAACACTTCTATTTCTGGTCCTCGTGTCTCCAGGAGACAATCTGATAAAGAAAAATGGCTAGGAGATAATGTTCTTTGAAAGCATTCAAGTGTTTATTCAGCTAGGAGAGCTATAAAGATAAGACAAAACCAGACAGCACTTAGTTGAAGCACAGGCTGGACCATGTGTCTTAGCATGGATAACCTGTCTTTTAGGTTAACAAAAGTCTGTGAGTATAGCTGTCAGTTTGGAACATATCTGGAAGTTAATACTTGAAACTATACATAGTTTTGTGTTTTTATTAAGTTAATAAATTTGAGGGGGGATTGGGTGTGTGTGTTTTTTTTTTGTTTGAAGGCTTTCAATAAAACAAAAAAAGTTTTGTAAGATGTGACATTGGCTCAAACAGATATGAAAAGAAACAACTGTATAAAAGTTGAACCTGCCAAACAGTGTCTGCTTGTAACACAAAACTCTAACTAGACATTATACAAGAAAGCTGTTATACATAAAAGGTGGGAATAATATTTTTTAATATAATGTTGCTTTTTGTAATGTCTTTAAAATGTCAATGGCCTCACAGATAAATACAAAAAAGAGTAGGTTTTCAGGATGGTTATTCAGTGGAATACCTGAGACATAGGAAAGGAGAAGTATTGATATGAATTGCAAGAGGAGCTCCAACAGTGATAAATAAAGATAAAAAAGATAACAAATGGTTGATTTTTAGTACTAAGTGCCTACAGGCAAAGGAGGAGGATTATACAGACATGTATTTATATTCCATCTAAACCTGCTATAATGGAGTTTAAGAAAATTCTGGGAGAAATAATCAGCTTTCAGCAAGGAATATTGCTTAGAGGTGGGGACTGGAATTTGATTTGCAACAGTGAAGATGTGTCTGGGGGGGGTTCAAGAAGGGAAAATATAACAAAGGAGGGTAGATTTTTGAAGAAATTTATGAAAATATTTGGCATGGAACACTTGCAATGCTAAGAGAACTGCACTCAGTTCCAGGACATTTATGTGCAAGTTGGCCTCGATAAGGGTCCAGGTGCCTTGGACAGTCTTTCCCTGAAAATGCCCCTCCACCCTAACAGTGAAGCTTCCATGGTCACCGTGGCCATGGGTTGGGGAAAACAGAATGTTTGCAACAGTTTGTAAGGTGTATCATGTGGTTGACCATTGTGCAGAAAGGAGCCACTGCAGAATTCTCATGTGCAGTCTCTCCAGTGGTACCATAGTAATGGCACCTGCCATGGAGCCCAAGAGTTGCAGTACAAGACGTGCTGGTACAAACGTGTGAGGAAGAAGGTCTTGAACTTAGTGTCTTATTTTCAAAAGCCTGTGAGGGGGGAAAGAAGCTTGACAGGATTTTGCATCGAAGACTGCTCCAATAAATTCCAGTGTCTTTGTTGGGGACATCTGAGATTTGTCTTTGTTGATTGTAATCCCCAAGTGGAAAGTGAGAACTTGAATGTAAGAGTGGCTGTGGATTAGGAGATTCCTGGTCGGAGCGGTAAGGAGCCAGTTGTCTAGATAGGGAAACAGCTAGAATCTTTGTAGTCAAAGATGGGCTACCACAACTGCCATACATTTGGTGAACACTCGGGGGGGGGAGCTGTCGAGAGACTGAATGGCAGTGCCCTGAACTGTTAGTGATTGGCTCCCAGCTGAAAGTGGAGAAACCTCCGGGAGTAGTGATCCATCTTTATGTGGTAGTATGCATCCTGTAGGTCTATAGAGCACATCCAATTGTCCCTCCCTTGGAAGGGAAGAATGGACTGTACTGTGACCATATGGAATTTTTGAGGTTTGATGAATTTATTCAGTAGACTGAGATCCAGGATTAGTCTCCAGTCTCCTGTCTTTTTTGGCACTAAAAAGAACCTCGAGTAAAACCCGGCTCCTGTCTGTTCTGGTGGGACTGGTTGGATGACTCTTTTTCTTAGCAGTTTTTCTATTTCTAAGGCTGCTAATTCCCTCTGATTGGGTGGTACATCGGGGATTCATTTGATGGGTCTGGGAGGTAAGTCAAATGGTATTTGGTAGCCTCTGGATATTATTCTCTGCACCCAAACATTGGTAGTAATAAGATGCCAGGCTGGTAGATGCAGGGAAAAAATACCCCGACTGCTTTCAGAGGAAAGGAATTGGGCCGCTGCTCAGGAGCGCTGGTAGGGTCTGCCAGAGAAAGAATCTCTGGTTCCCTGGTTACACGGACCCCCTCTACCCCATCTTCCATATGAGTTGCCCCCTCTGCCCCAGGGGGATTGTTCACCATGAATGTCACAAAAGGATCCTTGGGATTTCTTGAACCATATCTTTCCTCCCTTCTGGTTCCTGGAGTAGGACCTTTGGGCAATGGAAAAGTGTATGCCCACAGCAGACAAGGTCTCTCTGTCTTTCTCACTATGTGCAAGTGTGTTTCGTACCTTGGGTCAAAAAAGTGCAGATTCATCGACAGGTGCATTGACGAAGGAAGATTTAAAGGGGTCTGCGAAGTCACACAATCACGTCCAAGCATTACGTCTCATGACAACACCAGATGTGGCAGCTCAAGCTATCCCCTCGGTGGTGTGAGATATCAAAAGCATAGAGGAGTTCAAGATGGATTCAAGGGTAGCTAAGCTGCGAGGCTACAGTGTCACGTACCTCATCAGGCAGTACCCCCCGGCAAAGAGGAAGACATTTCAGAAATAAGGTCTCTCTGGAGTTGAGTAAAGTGTGCCAGATACTTCAGCGACCAAATGGCGAAGGTCGCTGATGCATAGGTCTGCTTCCCTAATTTGTCCATGTTCCTGGACTCCCTGTTTAGAGGATGGACATTGGAACTATGTTCTGCCAGTTCCCTCTTGGTAGCTGCCACCGTAACCATAGAATCAATTGTCAGCTACTTGAACCAATGGGGCTGGTCTTCAGGTGTAGATAAAATTTTGTTCGGCCTCTGGGGGACAGGATCTACATTGTCCAGGGCCTTCCAGTCACACTGCACAGTTAGTTTAACAAGATCATCTTTTGGTGGGGTCACCCAGGAAGTAGATGGCTGGGCATGGAAGGCCTGCAGAAACACAGATTCCTCAGAAGAAGGGTTCGAGGACTTCCATTCCCCCTGCTGTTTGAGGATTTCGATAATGTCTCTGAATGAAACATCATCTGGGGGAGAGCATGGGGACCCTGCTCCCTCATCACAATCAGTGTCTTCTGTGATAGATTCCACCGGGGAGTCAAGGCGCTTCCTCTTGCATGGTTTCTTCCAGGGTGGCTTTCCAGTGGGATCTTCTGAGGAGGACTCTGGAGAAGGTGTTCCCTTCACAGGGGGTTCTTGTGACTCCCATGCCCAGGCATCTGACATAGTGGATTGGGAGGGGAGCATGCTAGGGGACGTTTCTGATACTGCTCTGCTAGGTGCTGGCTTTGAGCCTTCGGAATGAAGGGCCCTTTCCATCACCTGTACAGCAGGCCCACTCGAGCCCACCTCCAGTTGAGGTCTTCCGAGAGAACTGGAAGCCATCAGAGCTGTGGACATAGACAGGGCCAGCAAGAAAATAGGTGCCGGATTAGGTATCAAGGTATGGACGGTCCAAGCACCCCTCCGAGAAAGCATCGGCTCCATCATAGCCAATGCAGCAAGGGTGGTTGTGCAGACAAGGGAGACTGTTGTTGGAGCCAAGACAGTATGTACTGAAGCAGACATCGGTACCGGGAACAGAAAGGTGCTGGTGGAGGATAAGCAGGGTAAGATGAGGTAAAGGATTCCGAGCCAGGACAGAAGGAAGGTGTAGCTGGAATGGGCAATCCCCTAGGTGCCAGAAGCCAATCCACAACCCACACTGGGTCTAGTTCAGAAAAATTCCTAGTGGATCTAAAGGAGGCTGCTGAAGGGGAATCAGGTCTTCTAGAAAGGGACTAAACCTCTGCTGCAAGAAAGGGTCGTAAGTTGGAGAATACCTTATCCTTGGCAGGAATTCGAATTTTGGAGTCAGTAGAGCCAAAGAAACTGTCGCCACCATGGCCGGGGATGCTGCCAAGGCATGTACAGTCATCGGAGTCCGGGGGCCGAAGAAGCTGTCGGCACCATGAATGGGGATGGTGCTGAGGTATGTACCTTCCTTGGAGTCCATAGAGCCAAGGAAATAGTCGGCACTGTGGACTGGGATGGTGCCGAGGTACGTACAGTCATCGGAACCAATGTGGGAACCAAGGACGGCACCGAAGTCAGTGGTGCTGTGGTTGGAACCGAAATAGGAATGAATGCCATGGTTGGCAGCAAGGGGGTGCCGAGGAGGTCTGCGCCGAGGATGCTGGTGAAGCACAGAGCCAACTCGGTTCCATAACTGATGGGGATGCAGAAACCGAGAGACTCCGTTTTGCCTTATATTTTTTGGTCTTAGGAGGGGGTGAGACCCCCGACCCAGATAGAGCCTCCAAGAAGGGTGTCTTGAGTAGCCCTTTTAAAATAAGTTTAGTCTTATGTTCTGCTAGTGTTTGATTACTAAAACTAGCACAAATGTCACAATCAGCTTTAATATGATCCACGCCCAAACAGTAGACACAACTGACGTGTATCTGTATTAGGCATCTTACGTCCACACTTGTCACACTGTTTAAAGCCCAACTTAGCTTTGTCTGACATAGTAAGGAAAACAATGCTATCCTGTAGAAAGAATAAGATAAACTTATATATATATATATATATATATATATATATATATATATATATATATATATATATATATTAAATAATAAAAATAATAATAATAAAAATATTTAAAATATAAAGATAAAATAATAAAATACCAGTAGTGTTAGTTAAGGAATACCACTAGTAAAAAGGGAAGGCCTGTCAAAGACAGGAGAGAGGGACAGTAACAAAAAGAGAAAAAATTTAAATTACCAAGGAAAAGGGTAGGAAATAGGCCTAGGTTATAAGCGACAGTGAAAAAAGGCTAACCTGACTAAAAATTTAGTAATTTAGAAGAAAAAACTGTCAAAATCAGCAATTTGCTACTTAGCTTTGAGAGAGATGACTAACATGTCTGACTAGGAACGTGGCAAACACGATTTGGAGTATCTAGGAGAGGGGCATTGTGGGTAGGTTTTTAGCTGAGAGTTTTTGGCTTGCGCGAGCTGGAAAATGGCCATATCAGTTTTGAGGATGGAACTGAGGTCCTATCTGTAATGTAGGAACAAAAGATTTCTAACATCAGATGTGAAGCTTTCTTACTTAGCTCATGTCATCATGCAGTCTATGCATGCAGATCAGATTACATTACATCTAATGTGTATATGCAAGCCTAATTATGAATGTCAAGTCTCTGATTGGCTAATATAGCATAGTAGGCTTCTTTTACAAGAATTATGAGCTACACTGTCTGCAAACATATTCATGGTTCCCTTTTATAATAGTGACTATATTTTGTGATCAAATATATACAGAAATGTTATTTTTTCTTGTAAACAGTTAATTATAGCCACTATTTCTAGTGAATAATCTGGAGTTTTTTGTAAATAGATCTTTATAAATAACTTTCCTATGCAGTTAGCAAGTCTCTAGTATAGGCTTATACATTTACAGGAAATGTTTATGACTAATGGTAATAACTGTAAGGATACTCAAACACTGTTCTAAATCCTAGCAAATATAGGTATGAATAATTTTGATTGAACTATAATTTCTTTGCATTTAATATGTTGATTTCCTTATTGCATCCTAGATATTATTTAAATTTCAGATGTCATGTTTTCAGTTATTATAAAGACATATTTTTTAGTATATTGGCACTTTATGACAAGGAAAGAGCTCAGCAATATCTATGACTTGTGATAACACAACAAACAAGTTACTGAGCTATCTCTATCTTAATTTTGTCTTTGAGTCATTCACTTTAAAGACCAGATATCCATAGGAAGTTTTATATAAATAATGGTTTTTACTAATTTTTGTCATTTTAACTGATGCCATTTAATTATTATTGATTTTAGTCAGTTATTTAGACATCTGCTATTCCAAAAGTTTAGGAGTTAATTAAGGACAAATATGTCTTATGGAATATTTCTAAAAATCTATGTTAACAACTTTTGGGAATGACACACACTCACTATGTGCTAGCCCTCAATTCTCGTGAAGTTTTTATTTACTGGTAGCTTGTCATGATAAGATTTATTCAGAGGGCAAGTAAATACAAATGCTAAATGATTCTTTGATTTGTTCTGCCATTTTGAAGTTTTTATTAGAACTAATACAGATTACATGTTTAGGTATTTTGGGTAATCATTTAGATTGTTAATAAAGCTAATGTTTACTTAGTCTGTTAAACACTAAATTTAGATTATATATATCCTAGTATGTCTCTTGCTTCCTTAGTGAATAATTACTATATAAATTCCAAAATCCAAGATACAAAAAACTAAGAAATTAAAACAAAAACAACTGGCAACTTCACTGAAGACTGAATCCACAAGGTTTAATGAATCACTTTCCGTCCAAATACTTCTTTGAACATCAGATACTAACATTTGCAAAAAATCAAGTTTCAATAGTCATGTTTAACCATGATTAAAATTAGCTGGTCTCTCCATCTTAAAATTTAAAGGAACAGAAGTTAAAATAGCATTGTGAACATAATATGCATTTTCCTGTTCTTTAAAACTGCCTTATTTAACAAGCAAGCAAACACATTTGTTGCAGCAGCAATATGGTGAAAATCATATATGAGAATTGTGTAAAAATGTAAAGAGTCTCCTTATTTATCTAACCTTACATTATAAACATTTTCAAGTGAAAAATTAATAAGTAAAACATAATTTCTGTAATGTTGTTACTACAATATTTCATCTCATTAAACTTTTCAGTTTTAAGCAACATGTGATAGAACACATGTCATTCAATTATGGAAAGTTATAAGCATTGAGACGAATTTGCCAGAGCAATTCCAACTTTTCTAATAATAAGGTGAATGGACCCCCTCTTGGATTACTGTCCACTTTATCAAGTATCCAGAATTTAAATGCACGTTCTGGATATTGTTCTATATGCTTTGCTAAAGCATTGTCCAGTCTGTGTTTATTAATACAATATATATGTTCGTATATGCAGTCTCTCATTCTACTCTCGGTTTTATGTCAGTCTTCAGTGAAGTTGCCACTTTTTTTTTAATTTCTTAATTACTGTGTAAATGTTTAATGCCTAATAATAGTGTATGTAACATCTCTAAAACCTAACTGGAATCAATATCTGATTAGTTGTTCATCACTACTATTTTTCTCTTAATTTATAATATATTCTCCATTTTTTACTTTGATTTCATAGGCTCGAACCAACAATGGTTGATGTTTGGAACAGGTAGTCTAGCAGATTTAGTTCTGTTTGCTAGACTAGCAATGTATCTCACTCCATGTATAGGTTCATAGGTTCATACTAGGCTATCAGCCCTAGGGCATTTATAAGCCTAGCCAGAATGTGTTTGGCTTTCGCCACCCATTTTAAATTTATTTTGCTATGCCCTTTTTCGAGGTTAGTATACTGTGCCTCTGTCTAACAGTGACACAGAAGTGATACCCGGGGTAAACCTACGATCTCCCATCCACTCATCAAGATTCCTCTTGAAGAGAGTCAATGAGGGACTCTGCCTAACCTGGACTGGGATTTTATTCCACAGTGAAGGGAGCCTCTGGGTTATGAATCTATCCCTCCAGCATGTCCTATTTATTTCAGTGCTGAGGTTCAAGTCTCTCAAGTCGATGGGATTTGGATTTTCTGAGGTGCAGCATGTCCATTAATTCCGGGTTGGACATGGCTTTATACGTCAGGCACAGATCGCCTCTGAACAGGCGGTATGCCACTGAGTAGAGCTGGAGTTTCTTTAACCGGGCAGCATATGGTATCTGTTTGAGCCCTTTGATCCTCTTGGTGAGGTACTTTTGGGGTCTTTCCAGTTATTACAGGTGTCTGGTAAGGTACATCCCAAAAGGGGCATTGTACTCAATTATGGGCCTGATGAGGGATGAGTAAAGAGGCATGATGACCTCCCCTGATCTAGATGTGAATCCCTTCATGATTAGGTGGGCTATATAAAATGTTTTTCTAACCACTTTGGCCATGTGGTTGCCAAATGAGAGATTGCTATCATCTTGGGTCCCCAGGTCCCTAATTACTTCTTCTGTACTTAATGGATTACCACCTATGTGGTAATTTGTGGGCACTTTGTTTTTGCCAAAGGGGATGACTATACACTTTTTGGCATTTAGCTTGAGGCCATGGCTCTGGCACCAGTTGTCTGTTTCTATGAGGCTCTTTTGGAGGATGCTTGTGTCGGCTGGAGAGTCGATTATGGTGCCCAGTTTGCAGTCATCTGCGAACTTGGTCAGCCACAGTCCTTCCGTGTTGGCCTGTACCTCCGAGAAATATATACCGAACAAGAGAGGTCCCAGGACTGAGCCTTGTGGGACACCACTTGTAACTGGTTTGGAGTCTGACATGGCTTCAGCAATTCTAACCATGTGGGTTCTGTCCTTGAGCCAGTTTGCAATCCATCTAGTGACATAGGGGTTTATATTTAAGCTGGTGAGCTTATCCATAATGCCCGAGTGGGGTATTGTATCGAAGGCTTTTAGGTCCAGGTAGGCTGTGTGGACCACCTTCCAATGGCCTTGGTGACTGTTTCAAAGAAATCAACCAGGTTTAAGAGGCAGGATCTGCCCTTAACAAAGCCAAACTGGGTAGGATCCAGTGTCTGTAGATCCCCAATATCTTTATTTATGAGGTCCATGATGATCCTTTACATAGCTTTGCAGACCAAGCTAGTCAGGCTTATGGGGTGATAGTTTCCAGGATCCGTTGAGGCACCACCTTTATGGAGAGGGACCACTGTTGCTGTACGCCACTCTTTGGGCACATATCCTGTAGTAAGGCTGAGATTGAACAGTAGTTTTATGTTTGGGTTTAGCTCTTCTTGGAGTTCATGTAGGACGCAGCCCGGGACACCGTCTGGTCCCATTGATGCTGTGTTTTTTGCTTTGGAGAGGGCAGCTCTTACCTGAGCATCTGAGATGTCAGGGGGGCAGCACTCTGCTGGGATAGATATTTGCCCTTTGGTGGGGGAGAAGTTTCGCTGAACCTGTCAGCTAGGATGTTGGCAATGTCTGTGGGTTCAGTGTATTTTTGTCATTTTGGACTAATTCTGAGCATATCTGGGAATTACTACCCAGGTTCCTAACATAACTAAAGAAAGCCTTGTGATTATCCTTAGTGTCCTGTGCAATTTTTCTCTCAAAGCTGGCCTTAGACAATTTTATGAGTGCCCGTAGTTTTTGCTAATACTGATCAGTGATGCCTTCCCTTTTGGGATTTTGCTCTATCATTTAGTAGCTTCCTCCTTCTATTGTATAGTTTATTTATGGCTGGGGTCCACCAGACAGGACGTCTGCCTTTGGAGGATTGGGTCTTGGTTTTATTTGGGATCGATGATCCATGCATTCCTGAAGGTGTTCATAGAATGCATTTAAAAAGGATCCTGTGGTCTGGGCCGTATTTTCCACAGGGGGCTTTGAAGGATTCCACCTTGGTTTTGAGGAGTGTGAAATTTGCTTTAGAGAAGTTTTTCACTGTGGTTTTCTGGGCAGGGGTGGGGTTGGGATGTGAATATCCAGTGAGATTAGTTTATGGTCTGATCTTACCAGTGAGGGATACACTTCTGGTCTGGAGCATAGAGTCCCCATGTTGGTGATGATCAGGTCCAGTATGTTTTCCCCTCTTGTGGGAGTGGTAACAAGTTGTTCCATAGCATTTGAGTTTATAAATTCTAGGAACCTTTGGGCTAGGGTGTTGGAGCTAGAGTAATGCTCCCAGTCTATGTTTGGGTAGTTGAAGTCGCCCAATATAATGGTGTTTGGAGAGACCTTCATATTTTCCAATGTTCTCAGAAAGGCCGAGTGGGGTTCCTGGGTTTGGGAGGGTGGTCTGTAGTAGGCTATAAACTGGAAGGCAGTTTTACCCACTATTAGTTGCACATGGATAGTCTCTGATGCTTCGTGCTTTGCCACCAACCTGGAGGTGTGGGTATCTTTGATGAATATTGATATTCCCCCTCCTTTTGTGGTTCGGTCCAAGTTTTGGGGCCGAAAAGCATGGTATGAGGTATAACCTGGTAGTGCTGGGGTGCTCTCGGGAGCCCTGAACCAGGTTTCTGTTACTGCACAGATATCAATGTTCTCCATGCTAAGGAGAGTTTCGAGTGTGTGCATCTTGAGGTTTAGACTTCTGGCGTTGAGTAGCATTACTCTTAGTTTCTTATCCCTTGTGATACCTATGGAGGTGGCTTTGTCTTTTGAGCCTTGCCTAAAAGGCACTATGGGGGTAGCAAGAGCCTTTGCCAATATCCGAAAGCCCAGGGTGACAGGTGCAAGCCGTCCCTAGCGAAGCATCGTGGCTTGTCGAGCATATCATCCCAAGTTGACAGGCATTGATCCCCTTTGAATGACACCAGTACTTAAGCCAATTGTTGAAATTGATCATCTTGTCTTCATATTGTGGCATCATTCTTGGTGAGAGTAAGATGCTACTCAAGGTCAGGGTCATACCGCCTGGGCTACATGCTCAGAGAGCTCCTTTATGTCTCTTTTCATGTAGTCCAGGGAGGTGCTCTCCGTCATTCACACCAGCATGGACAATGACTGAGTCATATTTGTACTTGCCTTGGAGTGACCTGAGTGCTTGTGTTATGTGGCGGATCCTAGCCCGACAGGCTGCTCACTGTGACCCTCTCCTTTTTCAGCCTGGTGAGCGGGACGTCAGTGTGCCTGATGATAGAGTCACCTATTACAAGTGTATCAGGTGTGTTGTTTAGTCTTAAGGGCTGTGACTGTTCGGCACACTGGCTTTGTGAGGTATGTGTTGCACGTGTTTTGTTTTGGGGTAGCGGTTGCTTGGGTGTCTGCTTTGGAGGTCTCTGCTGCTTAGGCAAATCTTTATTTAGAGCCTCCGAGTATGTTTTTGTGTGATTATGTGTTTGGTTTGCTGTCATGGTAGGTCTATGTGAGACTGGAATTGTAGTGAGTGTGGTTTCCTTCTCCTCCTGACTGGTTATGCCAGTACTGAGTTGAGAGAGCTTAGCCTCCAGTTTGGTTATATGGTTGCATCTCTCACATGTGTTGGAATTTGTTGGGAGGAGGAGAGGGTTGTCTTTGTACATGAGGCAGTTGTAACATTGCCTCAAGATTCCCAGATTCACCAGCTGGACCGGAGAGGAGATTGACAACTGACCTTTGGACATGCTAGAATAATATTGGGAATTCCTTAATAATTGAAAACAAGGGCCAGTGGGGAGTGAGGGTGTAGTGCTTTTAATTTTTAGTGCTGACTTATATAATTGCTTTAGCTCACAAGTGCCAGGTAACTTAAGTGCAATGTGTTACAGGTAACTTAAATGCAAAAACGACAAACAGTAACTTTCTTTCAAGTGAAACAAGGAAATAAGTACAGTAAGCAATGCAGATATCACTAGTGATAGGGTGTATTAAAGTTTATATCAGAGTAAAATATGCTAGTTTTTGTTATTTAACTGTTTTTCTAGTTTTGAAATGCCTGACACAATTGTTTTACTTTTATCTTTCATGGGAAAAGTTATTTGAGTTGAGATAAATAGAAATACAACAACTGATATTTCATTGTCTATTCAGGATTCTATCAATACAAGTTCCTTTATTATTTGTTGTCTTTAAAGAATTCTGATATGGATTTAACATTGATATCCTTAAATACTAATGGCTTAAACAACCCATAAAAGAGAGCCAACCTACTAAGGTATCTTAAACTAAACAAGGCTCAAGTAGTTTTTCTCCAAGATACACACTTTAAAATAAATGACACATTTATGTAGGACCCTAAGGAATACACAATACTTGCTCAATCTTCTTATAAAAATAAGACCAGAGGAGTAACAATTGTATGGAAAAAGACTTTCTTAAATCCCCAAATCATTTACAAACATGTAGATAATGATGGACTTATGGCCTTAGTTATACTTAAGTTTAATAATAGAATTTGGACCCTAGTTAATTTATACTGGTTCCTGGGTATGGGGTTTGGACTATCTAAGAAACACTTAGAGTTTATTACAACTACTTCTAGTGGTAATATTATACTAGGAGGTGATTTCAATTGTATCACACATATTACAGAAACTACCAATAAGAAATCTCCTAGACTATTGTCCTCCACCAAACAGTTAAAAAAGTGGACAGAAATGTTTAAATTAAAAGATACCTTTAATGCTTTGGGACCAAATTCTTTACTATTCTCCTAGCAGGACTATAGACATGGTACGCAAACCAGAATAGATAAAATTTATATCTCACAAGATCTTTATTCTAAAATCTTGAATTTTTCAATACAACCTTGTCCCTTTTCAGATCATAATTCATTGTTGTTAACAATACACTTGGAATTCAATCAGTTAGTTATTACTTCAAGGATTCCTTCATATATGACAAAAAATAAAGACTTTAAATATTGGATAACTTCTGAACTTCAGCTTTTCTCCCCTGTAAATTGATTTTAAATATAGCAACATCCTCTCCCATGGTGTAAATACTGTTCCATAAACTTAGCAATAATCCACCTTTTTGATTCAAATCCAATACAAACAGTTGTTTTCAGTCTAATCTAAAAATACAGGCTACAAGACAACAACTGTAATCTATCCCTTTACCACTTGATCCAAAAATCTTATGTCTAGTTATTTGAGTTCTTGTCAAACCATTCACAGTCATATACAGCATCTAAAAAACATCATTTGGCACAAAGAAGAAACTTTATTAGAAACCAGGAACAATGTATAAAAAACAAAAATGAACCAGCGCCTCAGCATAAGCCTCGAGTTTCAAAAGTTTTAAGAACATTAAAGTACTTAAACAGTTCGTCAATTAGAACATAACTAAACAGAAGAATAGAATGTACCAGAATGCATATGAATTTAAATGAAAACATACAGCAAAAAATCATTCAGTTGAAACAAATGTGTTCATAGAATAACAATAATAACAATACTAATACTAATAATAATAATAATAATAATAATAATAACATTAAGCCAGTTGAATACAAAAATACACATATCCCAACTTTTATAAAATGAGGCTATTATTTTATTTTATTATTTTTTTACTATTTTATGCCCTCCCCAAAGTTCACAAAAATATGGAGAACCCACTGGGGAGACCAATTGTATCTGAGGTGGGGGGGGGTCCCACGGAAAGGGTAGGGGAGATTTTGGGTAAAATATTACAATCTTATGTGATGCATCTTCCCTCACAGGTTAGGGATGCACAGCTTTTCCTTAAGGAAATCAAGCGCATCAAGTGACAAAAAGGTGGTGTAGTTTTGTTTATTGCAACAGTTGATGTCAGTCTGTGTACTACTACTGAATATAGATATGGACTAGAGGCCATTGAACATTATTTACTGAATGTGGATTACAGAGTATTTAATTATAGATAGTTTTATTTTGAATAATAGTTTTTCTTTTGATTGGTCTTTTTATAGACAGCTTAAGGATATGGCTATGGGAACTACGTTTCCTACCAGCTGTGCTGATTTGTTTATGGGACTGAGGAAATTTTTATATAGTAATTCTTTGTCAAGAATGTGGTGTTTTATAAATGCTACATTGATTTATTTTTTATAGCTCGGGGCTCATAGGAACAGTTTTTATTTTATGCAGGCTGTACAGAAGAATACCTTTGGTTTATCTTTTACTTAACACATGCATGATAATGCTGTTCATTATTTGGATGTTGAGTTGTAAACTGTTAGTAATATAATACGTTTGACGTTGTATAGAAGAAAAACTTCTGCAAATTCTTTTTTGTATGCATCTAGTCCACACCCTGGCCACTTGATAAGATCTCTCCCCTATGGTGAAATCTATAGGGCTAAAACTTTATGTTCAGGTGAGATTAATTTCCAGACAGTAGCTGTGGATATAGTTAATTATCATCTAGGAGTTTAATTACAATCCTCTCGTTACCACATGGCAGAAGGTTGTAGACAGAAATAAACTGTTATAAGCACAACATGAAAAACACGATATAGCCAATGTAAAATGACTCCTTGAAGGCTTTTGTGAAGCCGAGGCGCTAGAGCGCAATTCTGCAGTAAAGTTTACATTGGCTATAATGTGTTTTTCGTGTTGTGCTTTTACATCTCCTTCTCAGTGTTTAGCAGCAGAAATAAACAATTGCTCAGAAATATAAATGTGGTGAAAAGGTATTTGGGAATTACAAAGGGGAACAGGAGGATATATATTTTGTGACTCATTGTGCTCCATTTGTTGAAGGTGTATCACATATCTTGAGGAAACACTGGTATATTATTACATCGCATGTGATATATAAGAATTTGAAATTGAGTATTTCATATAGAAATTCACCTGGCATAACAAGTAGAGATGTGTACACACACACACACACACACACACACACACACACACACACACACACACACACACACACACACACACACACACACACACACACAAATACACACACACACACACACACACACACACACACACACACACACACACACACACACACACACACACAAACAGTTAGTGAGGTTTTGCAGTCTCAGTGTCAGGGATGCACTACTTGTAGCTACATGAGTCAGGGAACCATACATCGTCATTAATGGGAACCTGTTCAAAGTTCACCAGTATTTAATTGTTATCAAAAAATTGTGATTTATAGGTTACTTTGCCCCTGTAGTAAGTTACATTGGCAAGACCATACGTCAGCTTCGGATGAGTATACATGAACACTTCTGAGATGTCAAAAATAACTTTCCTACAAGCCCTGTAGCATCACATTTTCCCAAATATCATAATAGGGATTTGGATTTATTGAGGTTCTTTATATTGCATGTGTTGACATGTCTTATTTATATTTAGATTCTTCTGATATGTTATTACAGAAGGAGGCTTGGTTTATTTTCACTTATTTTACTTTGCAACCAAACGGCCTTTGCAATGAATTGTGAAATATTTAATATAATAGCTATGGAAGTATCTTGGAACCTCATTTTTATAGAAGTTAGGACATGGGTAAATTTCTGTTTAGCTGGCTTATTGTTATTATTTATATTATTTATTTTATTTACTTATTTTACATTTGTTGACTGGGATTGTCCAACTGAGCTGAAGAGCCCTTTTTCAGCAGAGGCCCGGGGAGAAAAGCTCCAACATATTATACAATTTTCATTATAAATTAGCATTAAACAGCAATGTTAAAGGATTATTGCAAGGCATTAAGTAGCAATACAGTGTTATGCAATGTCAATAATCAGGAGTATAGCATAACTATTTCAAGATGTATAAAAAGAAATATGTCATTAAGATGAATATAGTTTTTGGGGTAAGTGGTTACAAAAAAACAGTTTTATCATAATGTAGTTGCATGAAGGCAAGACAATTACAATAAAATGTTTCTCTGAGGCAATTTACTTAATAGATTTTAGAAGACAGTAGAAAGAGTAGTCAAGGAAGATTAGAGAGCTGGTGAGAAGAGCGAGTTAAGGGCAGAAAGTAGATTAAGGTATGAGAAGTAGGGGATGTTAAGGAGGGAGAGTGTAGTGGCAGAATCAGTGACTTTTAAAGTGCTCTTTGGTGGCTAGGTGGTAAAGGTCCTGATTTCTAGTGGGAGCCTATTCCAGGCAATAGTGGGGTGATAGCTGTACATGTTGCGTCCAGATTTAGACTTGGGTTTGTAGATTTGTAGTAGGTCTTGGCTAGAGCTTCGGAGAGGTCAGCAGGGAGAATAATGGGAATGAGAGGGGATAGTGCTGGGCAGTAGGAAGGCTGGTATAGGAAAGAATGGATGATCTGGAGCTGAGAGAGAAGAAGCTGGTGGGGTCATTCAAGCCAGGTTAGGTGTTTTAGAGAGAGACAGCGATGAGATTTGTAGGTTTGTTGGGCAGCAAATCTATTATTATTATTATTATTATTATTATTCTATGAACTCATTTGTTTCAACTGAATGATTTTTGCTTTATATTTTCATTTACATTCATATCCATTCTGGTACATTCTATTGTTCTGTTGTTCTATTTAGTAATGTTCTAATTAATGAACTATTTAAATGCTTTACTGTCTTTAAAACTTGTGAACATTGAAGGTGTATGCCAAGGCGATAGTTAATTTTTGGTTTTTACACATTGTTCCTGATTTCTAATAAAGTTGCTTTTTGTGCCAAATGATGTTTTTCTAAAATTTGGAGTGTGGAAGAGTTTAAGTTTATATCTGGCAACAATCACGAAAGTTGTGTTTGTCACATACAGCATCTCCCTACCTACTGGCTTCCTACCGCATAGTTTTAAGCATTGTTTCAGAGGAAGAACTGCACTGGTTATTTCAGATATTAGTCATGGTCCTGCAGATATTAGTCAGGAAAGAGGAAGCAGGAATCCTGATGGAAGTCCATATGATGAAGTGTTTTTTTTTTTTTGTTTTTTTGTTTGTTTTTTTTTGAGTTTCCCCTTAGATACTTCAAAGAAAAGCCTGAAAAAGGTTAAACACCATTCTCCACCCACTACTCCTTCTACAAAGGAACTGAGAGTGGACTCATTTTCTTTTGCAAAAGGTCTTTTTAAAGCCTTTCAGTCATTTCAGGCAGCTTCCTAGCTTCTTTCCATTTAAAAGGGAAAAGATCTCCTCCTTCTGATTCTGATTCTGATATAGAAGTGGAGTTTGACAATGCTTCCCAAGTTTTCTCTCCTGAATCATTTGAGTCTAAGTCTGATGAACACATTTCTTCAGATTCTTTGTTGGAAGAAATGTCCTTTGCCGAAAGTATTGGGAGACTGAAAAATTTCAGTGTGAGCAAACTGAAACTTCTGATACTCAAAAAAGATTTTACAACCTCTTACATGTAGAGACCCCAAAATCTTCACTATTCCCCCTGTAATTGGGACATTCATTACTGGATGCCTTTAACATTGTCTCTGCTTCTCTGTACATTCAGTCTCTAGCCATTAACAAGTCAGATAGATTTTACAAGATTTCTGCATAAATTTTTATTTTGTAACCCTGTGACTGATCCATCTGTTATTTGGCTCTTAAAGTCTATCCCTGTACCTTCAGATAAGTTAAAGATGGCAGAGCGTATGGCAGCTATGGGAAGGATTACACATCTTCTACCCTAATCTTTAGAACAGTCATTTGTCAAATATGCATATCTAAATACCTTTTGGCAACCTTTGCTTACATGAAAATGTCTCTTGCAGACTTACTTTCTACTGATAATATGTCTTCTTTACTTTTATATGCTATCCTCTGTCGCATGTGTCACTGTATCTCACAGTATCTCAAGTTGCAGTAACTGTATCTGTGATGTACGGGTATGCATGGTTAAAATCTCAAAACCATCCCGAAGATGTAAAGTGTCAGATTCTTCATCCACCTCTTTATAAGGAGATTTTATTTGGACTTCTTTTGGGGAATTCCTCAAAAAATTGATGACAGGGGAAAACTGTTACAAGGAGTCAAGCAGATTGTTCAGTCTCGTCTTTCCAAATATTGTAAAACTATCCATCCAGCCCTAGGCATTCTATAGGAAATCATTTAAACAATCCCATCAAAAGTCTGAGAAACAATTCAAAAAACAACTCAATGCAATTCCAAAAAAAAAAGGAGGATCTCTTCAGGCTCAGTCTTAGTCCAAGAAAATGACAGACTATGCCCGACTTCCATCTTCCCCTCCTCCCGACCTTGGTAACTATCTAAACCTTTCAAAGAATCTTTCAGTTTGTCTCCCTGTCTGGTTTCAGATAACAACAGATTCATAGTTTCTAGAAATTATTCAAAAGGGATACAAATGTTAATGTGACTCCTTCTACCTAAATCTAGGAATTCTTCCCCATCCTGAAAATCAAACATGTCTTTCCTTCCATATATGGCCTTATAGACCCTGTACAAGAGGATCAAAACAGAAAAGGATTCTATTCAAGAATTTTCCTAGTAACCAAAAAAGAAGGAAACTAGGGACCTCATTTGGATTTGTCCTTGTTAAAACTGATGCCAAGGTTACAACATTCAAAATGCTCACCCTACAGTTTTTTTTCCCCTTATTTCTCTTCTAAGTTTCATGTTAACTTTGGGACCTGATGGTATCCCCGGCTGCGTGATATGTGAACTCCAAGAGGAGCTAAACCCGCATATAAAAATGTTATTTAACCTTAGCCTTACTACAGGATATGTACCTAAACACTGGTGTACAGCAACAGTGGTACCACTCCACAAGGGAGGCTCCACTACAGACCCTGGGAACTACCGCCCCATAAGCTTGACCAGCCTGGTTTGCAAAGCTATGGAAAGAATTATTATGGAACTCATAAACAACGACATTGGGGACCTACAGACACTTGATCCCACCCAGTTTGGCTTTGTAAAAGGCAGAGCCTGCCTTTTGAACCTGGTTGACTTTTGCGAAACAGTCACTAGAGCCATTGACGAGAGCAAGGCAGTCCATACAGCCTACCTGGACTTGGCTAAAGCCTTTGACACAATACCCCACTCAGGGATCATAGAAAAGCTAAACAGCTTAAAAGTAAATCCATATGTCACAAGATGGGTTGCAAACTGGCTAAAGAACAGAACCCATAAAGTCAAGATTGCGGGAGCCATGTCAGACTCAAAGCCAGTCACAAGTGATGTCTCACAGGGCTCTGTCCTGGGACCCCTCTTGTTCGGCATTTACTTCTCAGATGTGAAAGCAAACATGGGAGGGTTGTGGCTGACAAACTGCAAACTACACCAGCTGACACATACATCCTACAGAAAGACCTCACTGAAACGGACAACTGGTGCCGGAATCACGGCCTTAAACTGAATGCCAAGAAATGTATAGTCATCCCCTTTGGGAAAAACAAAATACCCACAAATTATCACATAGACAGTAACCCACTAAGTACCGAAAAAGAAATCAGAGACCTGGGGACTCAAGTTGATAGTGACCTCTCATTTGACACCCACATTGCCAAAGTGGTTAGAAAAACTTTCTACCTTGCCCACCTTATCATGAAGGGGTTCACATCCAGATCAAAGGAGGTCATCGTGCCCCTGTACTCCTCCCTTATCAGGCCCATGATTGAGTACAATGCCCCATTTGGTATGTACCTCACCCGGCACTTACAACAGCTGGAGAGACCCCAGAACTACCTCACCAAGAGGATCAAAGGTTTCCAACATATGTCATATGCTGCCAGGCTAAAGAAACTCCAGCTCTATTCAGTAGCATACTGCCTGCTCAGAGGTGATCTGTGCCTGACATACAAGGCCATGTCCAACCAGGAATTGATGGGCATGCTCCACCTCAAAAAATCAAAATCCATAAGAACCACGAAAGCCAAAGATTTAAACCTCAGTACAAACATGAATAGAACATGCTGGAGAGACAGATTCATAACTCAGAGGCTTCCCATACTCTGGAACAAAATCCCAGTCCATGTTAGGCAGAGCCCCTCACTGTCTCTCTTCAAGAGAAATCTTGACGAGTGGATGGGAGATCGTGGTTTAGGTCACCCCTGTATCACTACTTAACAGAGGCACAGTAAACTAATTTTGATAAGTAAGGGGGTCTTCAATGTGTCACTACTAGACAAAGGCACAGTACTCTAAATTTATTCTATACACCTTAGTACCACTACATGGGGTGGCGAAAGCCACATCTCTAGGGCTAGGCTTGCAAATGCCTCAGGGCAGATAGCCTAGTACTAAACTATGAAACTATGAAACAAGACATTCACATTACTCTACTTGGATGGCTGCCTTATTTTGTAGACTGTATTCAAAACTTTCAAGATTTTCTGCAGTTTGTCAAAAAGCTGCTTCAAAATCTAGGTGTTTATAACATAGGTAGCTCAATCACTTCTCAAATTCTCAAATGATGACTTATCTGCTCAAAAAAAAAAACATTTTCCAGGAACAGATTCTTCAGTGATTTCAGCAATCCATAACCACAGCAAGGGAATATCTCAAGATTTTGGGATAAGTGACCTTCACTATCCTAATGATCCCTCTAGCAAGGTTGCCTATGAGAAAAATTCAGTGGTTTCTCAATTCTTTCTGAATCCAGCACAAGCACCCTATATCTTATCAAATCCTCATGCTGAACTTGGTCAGAAGAGAGAGACATTGATGCATAGACCGATTGTTTATGAACCCAGGTCTTCCTTTTGTCCCCTCAGTCTCTAACCAATCTGTGTTTGTGAATGCTTCAGACTTCGCATGGGAGGCTGTATCCAAGGGAATCAATGTAAACAGTATTTGAGATCATCAGTTCAAGAAAAAGCACATAAACATCAAAGAAATAATAGCACTGATAAATGCCTTAAAGACTCTGAACAATTTTTAGACTCCAGGACCAGTTTTAATAATCAGAGACTACACCACTATCATATGGTACATAAACAGACAAGGGGAAACCAGGTCTTACCCCTATGCAGACTATAGCCATGATAGCCTGGTAACCTGCAATTCATCACACTCTATTCCTACAGGCTACTTTTACATCAGAGCAGAGCACTGTGGCAGACAATCTGAATGGGTCCAAGGGAGAACCCCCCCTCCCTGAGTGGAAATTACACAGAAGGGCCTTCCAGCAGATTGTCCATCTATGGGCAGTTCTCCAAATAGATCTGCTTGCCTACATTCCCAAAAGATTGTTGAAGAAATTCTGTTCTGGGACTCCTTGTAGAAAGGCCTAAAAGCTTAGAATATGGATGCCTTTTCTTCCCCATGTACAGGAATGCTTTTTTTGCCTTCATCTCCTTTCCCTTGATAAACAGGGTTCTTCAAAGATCCAAAAGGACTCTCTAAAGATAATTTTGTTAACCCTGTTTTGGCACAGACATTTGTTCTCCCTTCTAATGAAAATAACCAAGAGCAATTGCCACAAATTTCCCCAACAGAATCTACTCACACATGGCAAGGGATCTCTGATTCATCCAAGCCTTCACTGTCTATCTGACTACCTAGATAATAGAATTATGAACCCTTGAGGCATCTTTTTAATGAGGAATTACAAAGGAGGCTAAGAAACCTGCTACCAGAAAGTCATATTTAACTAAATGGATGAGATTTTCTGCTTGGTGCTGTAACAGAAACCAGAACCCTATTAAGGCTAAAGCTCCCCTTGTTCTACAATATCTGTGTGATTTTCCCAAATCTTACCTTAACTATTAGAATGTTTCCTCAGCTAGATGTCAATGTTAGAGGTATGATGGAAAGAAAGAGTTAACTGGGAACATACGTTTTGGGAGTATAATGAGTTGGCAGATTTTAAAATTTCCCTACAGAGTACTCTGTCAGAAACATTGGTTAGTAAATGGTTGTAAATAAGGAAATGATTCCTTTGAGCTGGGACACAGGATCTGACTTGCCTAGGCCTAGTAAGACCTTATTACGTTTAATTCTCTTGGCTGCCAGAAAAAAAAAAAAAACAGTTAATAGAAAATGGAAATCAAAGTCTACAACAATTGTATTTGACATATTGGATGTTATAAAAGAGACAAAAGAACTGGAAGAGAGATCTTTAGAAAAGGGAAGGAGGAAATCACATAGACAAATGGAAAATTGTGGGACAAATACATGCAAAATAATGTTCAAGAGGAGGAGTGAGATTTAATGGAAGGCATGAATTCAGCAATTTATGCAATGCTGGACTGAAAATAGTAACAACGAAAATATATGTGATGTATCCATCCATCCACAAATCCCTTTTTCCATTTTACCCTTAGGGTGAGGTGTCACTTCAACAGTGGCAATCATATAGAGTCAAGGTTTACCACCGGGTAGCTAGCCCGGCCATGATAATTCTTCCACACCTATAACCAATTTAGAGGTTCCAATGTACATATATATATATATATATATATATATATATAGATATAGATAGATAGATAGATAGATATAAAATGTATTTAAATGGAAAAATGTTAAAACAGTTTGTTTTCTTTTCTGATAATGTATACAGCACTGAGCTCACCGGGTGCATAACACTGCTCACACCACCTATGCAACATTCAGCTCACTGGGTGCATAACACTGCTCACACCACTTATGCAGCACTGAGCTCACCGGGTGCATAACACTGCTCACACCACCTATGCAACATTGAGCTCACCGGGTGCATAACACTGCTCACACCACCTATGCAACATTGAGCTCACCGGGTGCATAACACTGCTGACACCACTTATGCAACATTGAGCTTACTGGGTGCATAACACTGCTCATACCCCTTGCATACATGCAGCACCACACGCGCATAACACTGCTCACACCCACCATTACAATTGCTAGCTCACTGGCATAACACTGCTCACACCATTTATGTTGCAATGAGCTCACCTGGTGCATAACACTGCCCACCCCACTTATGCAGCGCTGAGCTTACCAGGTACATAACACTGCTCACACCACTTATGCAGCACTGAGCTCACTAGATGTATAACACAGCTTTATTGCAATGAACTTTAGCTGCTTCACTTTATGGGTAAGAAAGTCCTGAAGAAAGATTGACTATGACTGCTGATTTCCCTCATTTTGGCTGACCAGTCAGCAGTTAGAGTGAATGTGCTGGAGGAAACCAGAACTTTATAAAGCTATCCAGTTGTATCCTGGGCAGGATGCAACCTATATAGCCTAAAGGCAACAGTGAGGAACATGAACATCTACTGTTATGGGTCGGTGTGACTTACAGAACTGTAATTTCCCCATGCCTGTAGCCATGTATTATAAAATCTTGAATGATAAACCTAGGCCTACACTCACTTTATGTAAATGCACTTCCCTATAATACTTACTGCATCCCCACTCACACAGGAAATCGAGACTTCCAATATAAATACCTGGTCCCAGTCCCAGTTATGTAATAGCTATTTTCCTGCTTTTGTAGTTTGTTTGTGTCAGATATTAAATTCTTTTTCACCATTTGAATAAACCTATACAGTACAGTACTCTGTATTGAAAAGCTATAGTTCCACCATCTAGGTCTGTAATATTTGATGTACAAACCTGTGAAAGCAGCACTCCACAAAACTTGGACAATAAAATTAATACAATAAAAATTTACAGAAAATGTACAGTGCACAATACAAGAATAAATAAAGGAATGGAAATACAATCATTTGACTAGTCAGGTTTAGTGCATTGACATAACCAGTGTGTTTTCAGGAATACTCTCAAATTTTTTTTTGACTAGTCAGGTTTAGTGCATTGACAATAACCAGTGTGTTTCATAATACTTTTTGTTTTTTTTTGACTAGTCAGGTTTAGTGACATAACCAGTGTGTTTTCAGGAATACTTCAATTTTTTTTTTGACTAGTCAGGGTTTATGCATTGACAATAACCAGTGTGTTTTCAGGAATACTTTCAATTTTTTTTGACTCAGTCAGGTTTAGAGATAACCACATAACCAGTGTTTCAGGAAAATATTTTTTTTTTGTTTGACTGTCAGGTGTTTTGAGCATTGACATAACCAGTGTGTTTTCAGGAATATTCATTTTTTTTTTTTTGACTAGTCAGGTTTTAGAGCATGATAATAACCAGTGTGTTTTCAGGAATTTGTTTTTTTTTTTTTGAGTCAGGTTTAGTTGTTGACATAACCAGTGTGTTTCAGAATACTTTCAATTTGTTTTTTTTTTTTCAGGTTTAGAGTGGTGACATAGACAGTGTGTTTTCTTTAAAAATACTTTCAATTTGTTTTTGACTAGTCAGGTTTTTTTGACATAACCAGTTTGTTGTTTTCAGAAATTTCAGAAATTTTTTTTTGACTAGTCATTTGTTTTGTTTTGACATTTCCAGTGTGTTTTCAGGAATACTTTCAATTTGTTTGTTTTTTTCAGTCAATTTTTTGTTAGTGAATTTCCAGGTTTTTGTTTTTTAGTTTATACCAGTGTGTTTCTTTAATCATTCTTTTTTTATTTTTATTGACACAGCGTTTTTATAACCAGTGTGTTTTTGTTTTTGAGTTTCAATTTTTTTTTTTTTGGGTTTTTTGTAGTCAGGTTTTCAGAAATTTTTTTTTTTTGTTTTTTTCTTTATTTGTTTTGACATAACCAGTGTAGTCAGGTTTTTGTGTTTTTTTGTTTTGTTTTGTCAGGTTTTTTTACTTCAATTTTGAGTGTGTGTGTTTTAACCAGTGTGTGTTTTTACCAGTGTGAGAGGATAATGAAGGTGTTTTGAAGGTTTGTAAAGAGTGTTATATGGCTAGTTTAGCTGATGGAATGTAATTAGATTTTGAAGTTCAAGCCAACCTAACTGTTTTAAAATAAAAAGTGATGGGTCTCTAAAAAGGATTACCAGTGAAATCTAGTTTTATTGACTTATTAATATGGATGTCAAAGTTCAGATTTATTGTCATGGGTGACTGGTCTGGGGATATAATGGTATTATTGGTAGAGTTTATTGAGAAATGCAATGGAAGGATTCTTAGTAGGGAGAGAGGAGGAGGTTTAGTCGAGACATCTATCTGTAAACCATTGCTCAGCTATGTTAAATACTTGTTGGGTCAGATAGAGAAGTTCAGAAGGGGAGGGAGCTGAGGATATCAGAGTAGGTCTGCATATTGTATGGATGGAGCCCTGGGGACTCCTGAGGTTGTTGACAGGGAGATAAGTAGAGACTTGTACCAGTACACAGCTTGTTGTTTCTATCCAGGTAGGACTGGAAACTTTTTGAGATTGATGGATGTATGACAGGGATTTTTAGTTATTGATGTGATGAGAATTGATTTATTTACCATGTCAAATAGACAAGTCAAGTCAAGGGCAGAAGAGAGTTTGTTAAGGTTGCAGTTGTTGTTAATACAATCTCTGAAAGAAGGAGAGAAGGGTGCTTGTAGTTGTGTGAGGGTCTATACCATGTTGCATGTTGAGTAGTAGGTTATTATTATGAATTTGATGGTCAAGTACAAGATGCATTTTTCCATTTGCAGAGGTTCTCCCAAGCATTCCGATAAATGCTCCTATCTTCATCTGCCCATACACTAATGTATGAATATCATAAACAATGTGTCACACCATAGGAGACAATAGCAATTACTGAGCATCTTGTACATCAATTAAAACAGAAACAAAATGTAAAAAAATGTAAAGATATAACCCCTGCCATAAACAATCTCTCTACGGTGTTTCAGGACACAGCTTATGAATAATGGTCTCACTCTTACCACCTTTGAAGGCTCCCACATAACTATACTCACAGTAATGAGATTTTCTAATTAGTGAGGCAATGTTTCACACTGCAGTTTGACACTATAACCCAAAAGTGAATGTTCACTAGTATCATACCTTTGGACCAAAATTAATAGGTTATGCAACAACCTCTTCCAAAAATAGTTGCAATCAGTTTTCTTGTGCCTAAGTGTCTGCCTTCCTGGTGCATCTCTTCCTATTTAAAGTACGCAGGACTGCTTTCTTGTTATCCATTCTTTCATTATTCTGATTTATCTTCATTAATGACAATTTGTATTTGTGCTTTATATCGCTCAACCTGTAGTCTCCAAGGCAGTCAATCCTATGGATCTTGTAAACCCCTTATCTGCATAGCGTGTGTGGAAACAAATATTGTCAATACATTCCCAACAGCAGATTGTCCAGATGCTCCTCTCTCACAACAGGTGCTGTTTCTTGTAAAGGGTCCATCAGAAACACTCAGGTTTTTTTTCTGTTGTTTCAGTTACTGCAGTATAAACATGCGTATGGCCAAGTAGAGTGACATGCAACAGTCAGAGCAGCTAAAGGGATAGTATTGCTCTCCTATGCCGAGTATTTGAAGACAATAAAAAACTGCAGCAGTGGACTTAATACAGTCTCTGCAGTGGATTTAATAAGGTCTGCACAGCAGTTTTTAGCTGTATCAAGCCAAACCATTACAAAGGTACACTGTGAATGAAGCTGATTGGCCTTGAATTTTATTACTCATTTACAATGATTCTAAGGCCAGCTCCGTACAGGAAAATGGAAAAGCCTCACTGTGATAAAAATAACTTTCTAAAGTGAGCTGTGTTATAGTACTCCAGCTTCCTCCCACATTCCAAAGATCCACCATAGGTGAGTCATATATTTCTCCTATCATGTATTCTCAATGACAGGACCGATAATTGTTTGCTTCCTTGTTTGCTTTGATACCTGACTCACTGTATTGTGTCAATGATATTACTTTCCTCACCTTACCAATGGGTTCTTGCACAGCCAATACAATTAAAATTATTTTATTTTTTACGCTGTTTACTCTCTGAAGCTATGTGATCTTGCCTTTGATCAGTACACTAACCAGTCATGCAAGATCACAGCAGCTGGGGAGGGTGTTCTCTTGAATGGCACAGCCACTGTTTCTTTTTTTTTTCTGACTGAAACTGAATGCAGCCTACATGCCCCCATAACCACTGCATTTCAACTAACAAATGCTTGCTGGTGGCATTGTGCATCTCTGTACAAGATACAGTCACATGACTTGGCACTCAAAAGAATAAAATAATGTATTATATCAAGGCTTTTGGCATAACAAAATATTAAAGATGTTAGCAATAAATAATATTTAACAAAACATGGAGGAGCTGCAGCCCTGTACCTTAACAGCATCAGGTTCCCCTGACTGCAGGTAATGTCATTCCCATGTCATCATTAGGTTAAAAACTATATTGACAGCTGGTGAAAAAGATTTTATGTTGAACATAAGTCAGTAGTAGTTTTTGGACTGCTTTCATGAAATGACTTACAAGGGGCGATAATAAAGAAGTGGGCGAGAATTAGACAGTGAGCTTGAAAGTCTTCCTTGTGAAGAGGGGATTTATAGCTAGCTAGCTAGATATAAAATGACAAACATTTATTTTATTTATTTATTTTGCATTTGTTGACCGGTAAAGTCTGACTGGATGCATGTCCATTTACAGTGGAGGCCCGGGGAGAAAGCTCCACAGTTAAATTTTAAGGAAAATATAAGGTGTATACAGAAGCATTAAATTTACATAGTATCAGACTTAACACTGACTAGTAACATAGCACTGAAGCTTAAGATTTACATAGATTGAACACATCTTTTACAGTTTTAGGTGGAGGCATTACATATTGGTGAACATTGTTAGTAGGGGTTGCATTTACAAAAGTGATAAATTCTTAGAAATAGGAACACTTATTGAAAAAGCGTAAAACTCTAGCACTAAGTTCAAGCAAAACAGGGCCTTTACAGGAAAATTGGCATAGTGATAAGAAAAAAATCATAAACACACAAACAAGTTTTCCTAACCAATTATTCTGTTATGTGTTAACTTACATTCAGTTAAATTCTTTATTTAGTCTTGCAGGTATCATACTGCCCAATTTTAAAATCAGCAGTGTTTCTTTTTGTTTCATTTTATCCTGAATATCCTCACCTTGCTTTATTTATTTAACTTGTATCACAGCAGCAGCCTTAACTAGTAAAATGTTTAAAGCAGTATTACGAAATTCCCATAAATATCTCTCATATGTGGTTGTAGCCTTAACTTAATAATTTCTCTTTGTTTCAAATATGTAACACTTTGTCAACAGCAACAAAATATACAATTGACACACATTGTTAGTTGCAAGCATTCATTCTGAAAGCCTTATTATTAATACTAGTGCTTTTTTCAAACAAACTGACAAGCATTGCAAAGAATATATACTTTTCTGTACAAATGAGGTATTTAACTGAATGCTAGATATAATAACTTTACCATTATCTTTGTAATACTTCTGGTTTTTACCTCTGCAATGGAAAAAATAGGGTCTATAGTGAGTCACATAAGTCCTAGGATTCAGAAAGATCCTCACAGCTTTTGCAAATTGCCTACCCCAAGTGGGATAATTTATATAAATACTAAATAAATGAGATTCAGAGACAGCTACATCCTCAGTGAGAAAGACCTCATTTTCAGAAAACATGAAAAGCCAGAAAAACATATTCCTTGGCAACTAAAACTCCTTCAAGAAGTTAGCTATTTGGCAAATCGCCTTCAATACTTCTGAAAAATTAAAAAATATATATCGATATTCCAGTTATATACTCCAATTTAAATTGATCGACCAATAGCAAGAGAGCCCTTTAAACCCATTGTAAGCCTTGGGAACTTAAAAGTACATCACAATATTTTTGACTAAACGGTCAATATTAATTAGATTTAAATTCATTTAATAAAGCAAGCAGGCAAATCTATGCATCATTCAAAGAACTTTACAAGTGCTTCATTAAATGTTCATTATTTAAACCTTTAGGTTGAAGTGCGCAATACATAAATATAAAGCATGCTTCTCTATGTAACGATGCCTCAAAGATATTATAAATAAATTTAGGAAGCAAAAGTAATGCATAATAAAAAATGGTTAACATTTCTATTATGGAATTCTGAAAACTGAAGTGCCACTGGGCACTTAAACCTAGTGTGTTTTATGTCTCATATATGCTCTAATATACATTTCCAAACCAGTGTACTAGTTTATCCAATATAATATTTGTTACAACTGCATTTTAAAGTATGTATCACTGAACTTTGGCAATAATCAAAATTACCCAGCTGGACAATCTTATGACCATTAATATAAAACTCATCACTATTATCCATATATTTGTAAACAAAACAACGTTTATAACAACATAAGACTTTTTCTTTTACTCCCTGAGTAGGAGGGTACTAAATGGTCTCCAAAACTACGGGAATTATGATATGATGTTTTTAATTTTATACCCCTCAGAGCTTCCTCTGACTGTATAACATACCACTGTTCTTTAAGGATATCTGTGACCCCCTTCTATAAAAGGGGCATATCTAGTAATAAACATCCTTCTTAACTAACCTCCTTTCTCCATTGCTCTCAACTAATTTAGAACATTTATCATTTTTACTTTATGCTGCAGTTTTTCCCAAGATATTTTCAATGTAATTTCTTTATATTTTCTACTTGTAAAAATTCCTCCTTCCCAGAGTATAAGTTCCAAGCCCTAAAAAATTACCAGAATGGCAGGGTATTAATAAGATGAACTGGGTGGTCACTTGAGGCCTCTAAAACATGTTGGCTGCAGTGGGTATTCTATAGAAAGCCGTACTGACAAGAGCTTCTTTAATAGAAAACTTTACATCTAAGTAAGATATAACTTCTTTATGTATCATATAAGTAAAACTCACCAAATAATTCAAATGTACCTCTGATGATAAAAAACAAATCATCGATGAAACGCTTATAAAATGCTACGCTATTTTTATAAAAAGAATTCTGTTGCATAATTGTCTCCACAAATTTACCTAAAAATAGATTTGCATAATTGGTCATAATTTGGATGCCAATTTGGCTCCCATTGCAATACCCCAAATCTGTTTAAAAAAAGATCCCTCAAAAAGAAAGCAAATATGCCACTGCTTCCATACCTTGTTCATGCTTAATAAAGGAATACAAAGATGTTGCATGCACAGTGGCTAGGACAAATGAATCCTGCCACTGTACATCCTTAATACGCTGTACAAAATGCATACCATCATGTATTATACAAAATCATCTGAAAGACATATGGTTTCAATAACATGTCTAAGACTGTCCCTAACTTTTCTAATGGGCCACCCTCTGGGAGACTATAGGCCTCCCACAAGGATCATTAATGCGCTTGTGTATTTTAGGTAACGTATAGAAGAAAGGTACGAGGGGTTTGAAACCACGATTTTTCTCTCTGATTTCTCTGAGACAACCCCCCCCCCTTTGAATTAATCCTTCACCAATAGATATCAATTTTGTCTGAATTTCATTCAACAGACTAAAATTCAACTTTAAATATTCCTCCATATTATTTAACAATCTCATAGACATATTTCTATATGCTATCTTGTCCATAATCACAATTGCCTGCTGGGTTTATCCCCACAGATGTATCCATTTGTAAGATTTTCAAGGTTTGCCACCTTGGATATATTATATTTTGTGAAATAATTACCACACTTATCTAAGTATTCCATTATACATTTTTTTACTATATCATTAAAAAAAGACACAGCCTCATTATCAGCTCATTTGCATATTTCTAATACTAGTGCTGTCAGAACTAATGATGGTAGTATTTTCCCTGGCAGCCCATGTATCGCATCGGCAAAGGCACTCCTCCCTAGACACACACATTTACAGGCACATTGAAACATTCATGAACACACACACACACACACACACACACACACAAACACACACACACACACACACACACACACACACACACACACACACACACACACACACACATACACACACACATCCAGCTTCAGTCATACCCCTACAGACATGCACCCACATGTCCACACACACACACACACACACACACACACACACACACACACACACACACACACACACACACACACACACACGCACACACACACCTTTGCTAAACTTAGCTGCACCACAACAGCTTTCTTAGGAGTGAATAGATGCCTAATGTCTTTTGACAGTTTTATGCAGCCAAGCATTCTCCGAATTGCCTAGCATCATAAATTGGGAGCTGCTAGCACCTGTGGGTGAAAGCAGATGGCTAATTAGCATTAACAGCTCCCCTGGATTGTAACATTAGCTCAGCTAGTGGAAGTGCCCTCCATGCTGATGGTCTTGTTAGTGGAAACATCAATGGAAGGGTGAGCTAAGAACCAGAAAGGTCTACTATGAGTGGGAAAAATGGACATGTTAAGGCCTCCTGCTTCTGGCAAGCCTTTCTAAGTCACAGAGAATGTTTCCTCTGTCCATAATATATGCAACTTATCTAACAAACGTTGAACTGTTTCCCTTGCTACAATACTATCACAGTACCTTTTCAACTCCACGCCGTTCTCATTATGACTTTGATTATACAACAGTATTTTTCCTATTTAAATTGCTATCCTTCCAGCTATTTTTCTAGCACTATCTTTCCATAACTATGTCTTAATGTCTTCTTTGGTCTGACATGAAGATATCCACCATGAAGGTTGTGCAACAGCTTGTGTCATGAAGGAAGTATTAGAGGCAATCAATTCTGATAAAAACATTGTGAGTTCTTTACTATTAGCACAACCCTGTAATTCCAAATCCATTTTTTTTTCTAATCCAGAATACACAAAAAGTCAGTCCAAATCCATTGCTACAGACTTTAGTAATACACTTAACAAAATCCTGATGACTAGATTTATACACAAATAAAAGGTAATCTATGTATATGTAGTGCATAATGACATGCATCTTATTATAGTCACTGCTATAAACATATTCTTCCTCATAGGATCCAATGCAAGATTTGCATACACATGGCCAAAAATTACCTATTTAGCATGTCCCTTCTTTTGCACATAGCACTGTCCACTAAATTCAAAAATATTTTGTATTAGTGAAAAATAAATCAACTATATACAGAAAACTGAAGATAAAGAAAACCAACCAGTATGGTATACTAAATAAAATGCAGATTTAAAAGACTTATTTTAAGTGCTTTCATCTGTATTTAGACGAGACTTCATGAGAACTCTGTGCAGCCTTCCATGCTATGAATGGCCCAGTACCATTTCAATTCCTTCACTTAAACAGAACCAGTGGTAAAACCAACACCATGTCCAGAGACCTAAATCTGTACTGCCACTTTAACAGTAGCTGCTGATGTGATAGGTATCCTACCCAGTTTGTCCTCTGTTTCTAGAATATGCTCCCCTTACACATAAAATTTATGCAGAGTACTTGTCTGGCAACTTTAAAAACACAAATAACACGTCAGTCCAAAATAAAAAAAATAAATCTACATTGGAAGCTATAGCTGTACTGAACTGGAAAAAAAATCAGCCTTGTAGTGAAAATACCATTTATTAATAAAACTAAGCACTTTTGTCTTATTGTGATAAGGACAAAAGCACTTAGTTTTATTAATAAATGGTAGTTTCACTACACGACTATTTTTACAGTACCGCACAGAACAGCCATAGCTTCTGATGTAGATTTGTTTTTTAACTTTAAAACCAGTCTGAATGATCAGATGGGTAATCACAAATGTTCATCTAGGATATGTGGAAGTGATACATTGAGTAGAGGACACTATTAACCTCCTGCCAGTATTGGGTGATATGACTTAGTTTCTTGACAGATAATGGCATCCATGCTGTAAGCATAATAAAAAATGAAGCTATGACTCTATATAATAAAAATAATCTACATGGTATGGAAATGCAGGATGTATTAAGTGTGGTACTGTAGCTTTGTTGAATGTTCATCTAAGCATATCATCCACTCTTTATTCTTTCACAAAACTCTTCAAACTGCTTTTGAAAGCCATATTTATGAGTTTAAAACTTCAGAAACTTCAAGTAACCTGTCATTTATATCTTCCTATTTATGTTTCAAAGGTTTTCCTGTGGACACGCAAAAGCATGCACATAAAAACATACACATACACCACACATAAGCATTCAAAGTAATTGGGTTTTTGTTATTAAACACATTAGTTGACAAAACACTGCATTGATATTACTGAACTCAGCTGTTCTTCCTACAGTTGTTACTTAATTTCATGTTTGTAATTAATTGTTTGATTGCATATCACTACATAGTAAGCTGGTTGTGCATTTAACACTGATAAGTAACTGTTATGATTATATTTTTATTATTGATTCATTTCATAGTGTTAACTAGGATGGTCTGACTGAGCTAGTAGCTGCTATACAGCAGAGTCCCTGGAAGAACAGCTCCATAAAATAGAAATACATTTTGCAATCTCAAAATATATTTTATAATGGCAAAAATGGAAAGTAAACTGTATCCATTACAGTATGTGTGACAATATTAGAAGCATCATTTGCATATTTATGAATTCAAAATGGCAAGCAACTTGATTTATGAAAGGTAAGTATTTAGTGATGGAAAGAAGGTACGTTGGTTATATAGGCTCATCTTTCTATGTTTTGTGTTGTTTGAAATACAACAGTGATCCCGGAGGAATTAAGCTAGTTTTGTAGTTCATTGAAAAATATTTTCAAATTTGTTTCTGATCCAATTTATATAGGTATTTCTATAAGATACATATAATGATTATAGATTTAGCAAAAGATATACAAACATGTCATAGCTGATTTGAAATTATGACCTGTAAATAGAGTTTCTCTGAATAAATTATTTAAACTTAATATATTCTGGATAGTCCTTATACTTGACATTACTCTGTCATAGGACTATTTTCAAAGACTTTTCTTATCACTGTCTGTCTTTAGTATAAAACCACTAAGACACTGAAAGCAGTTTTAGCAAAAACATTTATTAGCTGAATAGCTAGTAGCACATCTAAACTATACTAACAGCAAGCTTAGACGAACACTGAAAACACAGAAGACTACCACATACATTTATCTGTATGAAAACAAAGAATGGGTAGGTTCTTGAATATTCCTTCCAATTATATTTCAAATTTTAGTTTGACAGTAGAAGTATGCAACTGTTATTCAGAGACTGTCAGAATATTTCTCACATACTCTGCATTTTCTCATAACTTCATTAGTTATACAAACAAAGCTGTACTCATCATTTAATAAAAAATAGACCAAGACAATTTCTTTATTTCAGAATAAAGAAACACTATGAAGCTTATCTAGTTTGTAACATTATACAGTTTGCTCTAAACATTTTTGGTCTGAAATACAGAAATCCATTTTGTCAGTTGTAATGTCTGAAATATTTCTAATAGAGAAAATCCATTTTGACACATATATTTTTCCATATAGGTATAACAGCTAAAGGCTATCATAATCCATAAATCATAAATCTTTTGGTATCCCTTTGTTTTCCAGAATGAATGTGAATGCCTTAAAGGATATGCTGGTGATGGCTACGAGTGTAGTGCAACTGATCCCTGTTTGGAAAACAATGGCAACTGTGATGCCTTGGTGAGTATGACAGAGTAATGGTGTCTGAATGGTGGAACATACTAAAAAGCTTGTCAGAGGAGGTCAAAATAATGAATCAAGTAATAGTTGCTGTTTTGTGAATATGCTAATTTAATGCCAGCAACTAAACATCTTTGCCAGACATGCAGTGACACAAAAAAGCATATGGTATGTTATATTGACCATAGTGATAAGAGTTCTAGATAGTATTAGGTATGTTTTATTGGGCCATCTCTGATATTTTGAAAAAAAAAACAGGAGCTTTGGACTGTAGAAGTCTTTTGTCAGGAGTGAGTACTATCTTTTAGGGAAAATGCATTGCATTGTATTAAATAATGGGAAAAATATACATTAATGCCCTGATGGAGAACAAATTTTCTCCAACAGGGTATTAATGTACTCATATTGCCCAGGAAAAAAAACAAATCTGCCATTGTATGCAATATATTAAGGTGTGTGCGTGTGCGTGTGCGTGTGTGTGTGTGTGTGTGTGTGTGTGTGTGTGTGTGTGTGTGTGTGTGAAAATTAAATAATTATATAACTTATAGTTTGGTTGTAAATTGTTTCCTCCAGTAACAATTATTTATGCTACATCAACTCTGAAACATTAGGCAGAGGAGTTATTTTACATCAAAAATATAAAACAAACAAAACGTGTATGTACTAATAACAAGCTACAAAGCAAAGTGAGAGTCCATTTGCTAAGTGCAGTAATGGGTATTTTGAGTGTCTGGCCTCACAACACCCCTGGGCAGTGTATTATTTCCCTGTAATACCCCACTGTCAGGCATTATTGTTTATTTAAAACTCCTTAAGATCCATATAGCAAGAGACTATAATAAGCTATGAAACTGATTTTACTCATGTTAAACAAGTGGATATGAGGTAGTATATGTTTAGCAACACAGTTAATTTTGCAAGAAAGCATTATGTAGACCTCAGGCTGGTTCATTCAGCTAATGAGTATATACATTTGGCAAAGGAACCAAAACAATGTATAACATCTAAAATAGCTGCTTGCAGTCCAAACATATGGTGTCTGTTCAACTGCATGCTAGATTTACCTCTTTTACTGATTATCTTCTCCACAGAGCTAATCAGCAGCATGGTGTCAAATGGATGCTCAACATGCCTGGGGAAACAGAGGCAGGTGGAATGTAGGGAGCAGATGTATGCTAACCATGTGTCAGCATGCACAATGTGAACAAGACTCCTCCAACCTACATAAGCACAAGTTGTACACTTATTACTTGTTAACAAGTAAATTGGCTGGCCCTTGAACTCAATTCATCTTTGATCCAGGCCTCAGGGGGAAAGAAAGTACAATATGTTTATATTTATTGACAGCTTAGTACAACCAGTCAACCTACATGCTTTGGAAAGGAAGCCAGAATGCCCAGACTAAACTCACACAGCGACTAGGGAAACATAAATGGTGATTGAAACTTAGGTTTAAAGCTTAGAACCTGAAGATGTGAGAGAGAAGTATTTTCATTGAGTTAGTTGTATCTATGTTTATTATTTTACCTTGAATGAAAACTTTAAACTAGGAGCTGAAATGCTATTATCTTCCCTTGTTCTCCTTAACAGCCTCCAAACTGACTTTATAGCTAATCTAAACTAGAATATTTACTGCACACTAGCTTAGTGTTCAAACCTAATTTTATTTATGTCTATTACTTTTATTTGCACTAATACTTAAATCTAGGAGCTGAAACACTGTTATGTTCTCTTATTCTTCCTTAATGATCTGGTGTACAAAACCTTGCGGGGATATAGAGATACATGACGGAGTCTCCATGCATTTCACAAATGCAGGAAAGACCTTATTATTGAGTGGAATATGTCCATTGTGGAGACTGATACCAAAATATATACAAAAGATGATTGGCTTTAACAATTGATTAAACACCTGATGTCATTCTAGATGGATCCTTTATGTGTTAGCATGGGCGAGATACTTGACAATCATAGTTGCTTCCTAGGATGGCTTGGACCTTTCATTCCAAGGCTTCCTCACAGTGGAGAAGGAGTTTTCTGATCTTATTGTACCTTTTTAGGCAAGGTTTGTCTAATGAAACTCCAACGCTAACTTCAAAAAAAAAAAAAAACCCAACAAGCAATGGACCTCTGCTTCATGCTTAGTAGTGTCAACAACAAACTGTTGGACCCTGAGGCTGTGCTGCATTTGGAGCACATGCATGTATGTGTTGTTAAAGAAACCTGGTTTAAGAAACCAGAGAGCACTTGTCCCTTGCATGCTTTCTCAAACTAAAGGCACTAGAAAGATAAACATTTAAAAAATTAGTGAATGTGATATCACTATTTAATTTTAAAATTTTTACAATCATTTTTGTAATAATTATTGTATTTATTAATGTGTATTTTTAATTATTTTGTTGTTATAATGTGGGGTAAGGCATCCTGATCGGTTGATTGTTGTACGGCGGTGCTATTTAAGTGTGGATTCCCTGGCTGTTATTTTATCTTGATAAAGTCTCTGAATGGCCAGAGACGAAAGTGCTTGTTGGAATTTGTTTATTTTATAATTACAATTGCTTTTATTCATTAAAGTAAATTTTCCTGTTCGTTTTGTGTGTTTCCTGCTTCCAGAAGCTTTTTTTATGTTTATTGGTTTGGCGTTTCCTTTTTACAGTATGAAATATTACATCACAGCTTGCTAGAGATTCCCCCATGACTCCAGAAAACTCATATAACATTCCTAGATATGCTTGAACTCTGTATAAGTAGGAATGATGTTGTGCCTGGCAGTTTTAACTATGTAGTAATAAAAAGGGGGCTTAAACCACCAGCACAGGATATGTGCAAAAATTCTTACATTCTATAAACAAGAACTCCCTAGACCAGATTGTGAAAGAACCCACTAAAGGACAGAATATACTTGACCAGGTCCTAACAAACTTAGGATCTGTAGGTACTACCTCCACCTTTTTCATCAAAACCTTCAAATTATCAGAAGCAAATATCACAGAATTTAAGGAATTCAAATGTACAGATCTCTTACAATTCTGTAATAAAGACTCCAAATTTGAGTATAATGTTGATACTGCAAAGAGTTATGTAGACATGTTCTACTGTCACTTGGACAAATGCATTTTTTTAAACACCTTTTACAATTATCACTTAAGACAGACTCAAACAGATATTAACAGAAAAGAAAACAAACCATATTAACATTTTTCCTTTTACAAACATTATGCATCACACTCCTTTTTTTATACCTATCATCAGCCCAATATTACATAATGTGCTAATGTCCTGCCTTCCCTTAAACATTACTCCTCCTCCTCCTGAACATTTCTTCTGCGTGTATCATTCCCATTGTTTCCACTTACTTCTAGATAATTTGCCTCTTCCCTTTCCTAAAGATCCTTTCATCTCTTAGAGATGAGACGAGATTCAAACCCTCATTTACAGTTGGTTTGGACTTGGTTTGCATCTTCTGTAACTTCTTTTTTGACAGCCAACAGAAATTACTTAACAAGGCCTTACTATGTCCAGGCCATCCAGATCCCGAGTCCCATCTCAAAAGAATCATTTCCTTAGTTACAGCCATTTGCTTGCTTAATATGTCTGACAGAGTACGCACTTGGACAAATGTTTTAACTTGCCAGTCCAGACTAGATCCAAACAAATGAGGAAGTTGAAAAGCAAACCAGCATGGTGTTCCACAAACACTAATAAACTATATAATAAAGAGAGAAAGAATCCCAAATTAAGAAAAACATCAAGCAGATAGATAAGTAACTAAAAATGGAACTTCACAAAAATGAAAGCATCCTATGAACTCAGACTAGTTACAGAAGCCAAAGCAACTACAAATCCTTTTGTAGTTATGCCAGAAAAATAAGAAATAAAGCTCAGAATTACTCAGCACTTATTCCTAGTGGTACTATCTACTGCAGTCCAGTGGGTATTGCAAATATACTGGCAAATAAATTTAGTGTCAACTTCAATCCAGAGACATCTATTCCATGCCCACTTATCCCACATGGAATCAAACCACTAAACATCATGAAAAAACATGTACTGAAAGCACAGTCCAAAAATAAGAACACCGCATCTATGTATATGGGGCTGGACAACATACCTGGATGCCTAATTAACAGCACTAAACAAGCATTGGTGGACCAACTCCTCAACCGCTTTAACCTGAGCTTAGCAATTGATTTTGTCCCAACGGTGTGGTGCACAGCTGTTGCGATGCAACACCAAAAGGGTGGCCCCATCACTGACCCTAGGATTTATATATCTATCAATTCTAATGAGTGAGATATGCAAAGCCATGGAATGCATCATTACTGACCTAATTAACCGTTATATCAAAAATGTATTTATTTATTGACATTTAATCACTGGGAAAGTCCGACTGGGTAAAAGCCCATTTTCAGCAGAGGCCTAGGGAGTAAAGCTCCAAATTATTGCAAAATATTTTAAGAACAAATAATTATGACAAATTAGTGATAATATATAAACACTGCTTAAGGATCAATACAGTTTATATGCCATTCATTTAATATTTATAGAAATTTTAAACAGTTTGCAGAGAAATTAAAGGTAAGTTAATCTAATACAAACAGAAATTGCAATATGAAGTGAGGGAAAAAACAAGCGTATGATATATTTAGAGAAAGAGACAGGGAAGAGAATTTGATAGAAGTAAGGAAGTAAGTGAAAAAGGAGCAGTAAGGCGGTATAAGAAATAAAAAGGTATTTGTTCACATTTAGTGATATAGTTTATCTACGAAGTCTTTCAGCATGGTTTTGAAAGATGAGAGTGAGGGTATTGACCTGATGGCTACAGGTAAGGAGTCTCTAGACTCGACCTCCAGCAGTTTGGCTGTGTCAAGGGCAGTTCTTGAATTCTAGTGAACTTCTTTGAGAGGGTTACTCAGGCTCTAAACTGCAGGAAGCTGTTCACACAGCTTAACTTGACTTCACCAAGGCATTCAACACCATACTGTGAGAGATCTATCTACACAATTTCACTGGAGGCAAAAATTTTGCATACAAACAAAGTTGTCAAGAAGACACACACTACATCTGTCACCCATAGTGTCCACCACACACATAGACTAACTTATGCTGAGGCACTGTTTATAGTGTGAACTTAGCAAAGGCCCACCCCTTAAGCTTCTGAACCTTAAATGATCTCATTTTTTTCTATCTCTTCACTTTCTCCTATATATAAAAAAAACTGTTCCTCTTTCTACTTCATTTTGCTGTTTGCCATATTTATTACTGCTTGTTGGTTGCCTCACTAAATTGATAACAATATTCTACTGAATCGTTACTTTATTAGTGCTGTCTGTTACTGTTGTGATTTGTGATCTGCTGATTATCGTCTCCACAGAGCTATATTTCATTGCTATCTGCTGCATTTCATTACTGTTTAATTACATTTTATTGCTGTTTAACTGTATTTTTCTAACTGCAAGTGTTAGTCTTTCAAGTTAAAAGTTTTTCTAAAAAAATATAAAGTTCTGGGCTGGTTTTCCACCTTTCCTGTTGCTAGAGTAGTCCAGATACAGATTTGCAGTATCCAGGACTGCTTTGTAAGGTTCTGAGTTCCCCAGACCCTTCTGGGTTAGAGGGAAGCCTTTCAACTTATCAGTGGGAGTGGTAAGCACTAGGTAGCCTATCTGCCACAGGAGGAGTGGTTTCTGGCTCTGAAATTCTAGTTAGTTTTATTGGCCGTTTGAGCAGTTTTTTCTAACCCTTTGAACTTTCTGTTCTCTCTTGCACTTTAATTAACTTATTCACCAGCACTTCATCAGGCTTTTTGTAGCAATTATTGTAGCACACAAGTGCTATCAGCACTAAACGTCCTATAAGGAAACAGCTCCAGTACTTAGTAATGATGACCATCCCTCCTGGCATGTCTAAAGGTCAGTTTCCTGTGCTTTCTCCTATTAACCTCGTGAACTTGGCATTCTGAGGCAGTGTAGCAACTGCCTCATGTACACAGACAACCCTCTCCTCTTACCTCACAACAGACTTGTGAGAGATGCACTTATATATCTAAATTGGAAGACATGCACTCTCCAGCCAAGACCGGAACAGCTGGTCAAGAGGAGAAGGTCAACACCTGCACTGCACCACATGGAACACATATCCCTCCAGAACACCCACCATCACAGCTCTCACATAAAAACACAAACCACACACCCACCTTCGCGGAGGCTCTCAACAGAAATCTGCCCAAACAGCAGAGACCTCCAAATCAGAAATGCCCTCCACCACCACAACACAGCACAAATCACAAGACACATAGCTCAACTACACAGTGTTCCCCTCAATCTAAGCCCCTAAGGTAAAACAGCTTGCCCAATACACTAATCATAGGTGACTCGATAGTGAGGCACACTGATGTCTCACTTACTAAGTTGAATAAGGAGAAGGTAACAGTCAGCTGTCTGTTGGGTGCCAGGATCCGACAGATAACACACACACTCAGGTCACTCCAAGTGGTACATCACTACAAGTATGACTCTGTCATTGTCCATGAGGGTGTGAATGACCTGAGATGTACCTCCCTGGACTACATGAAAAGAGATATGGTGGAGCTCTCAAATTATGTGGCCCAGGCAGGTACAACCTTAGCCCTGAGTAGCATCCTACCATCACCCAGAATGATACCTTAGTACAAGCAGAAAATGATTGACTTCAACAATTGGCTAAGTTTCTGGTGTCATTCTAAGGGGATCCAATATCTCTCTGCTTGGGATGACATGACTGACAGACCTTGATGCTTTGCCAGAGATGGCCTGCATATGTCACCCCTAGGTTTCCGGATATTAGCTAAGGCTCTTGCCACCCCTATAGTGCTTTTTTAGGCAGTATTCCAAAGACCAAATTACCACCATAACAGCTATAAATAGATACAATCTGAGGGTCATGCTACTCAATGCTAGAAGTCTAAATCTCAAGATGCACTTGCTTGAAGCACTCCTCAAAATGGAGAACATTGACATTTGTGCTGTAACTAAGACCTGGTTTAAAGCAGCAGAAAGCACCCCTCCTCTACCAGGCTATAACTCATTCCACACCTTTCGGCCCCAAAAAAATGGACTGAAGCTCCAAAGGCAGTAGCATCTCCATATTCATAAAGGATATGCACACCTCCAGACTAGTAGCACAGCATAACGCATTGGAGATACTTCGGGTACAACTAACAGTAGGTAAGACGACGATTCAGGCCGTAGCATGCTATAGGTCCCCAATCATGTCCCAAGACTCTCATTCCACATTCCTACACACCCTGGAAACTATTAGGGTTCAACCCAACAATTTCATACTGGATGACTTCAACTACCCCTCCATCAACTGGGAAAACTACTCATACACCAATTCACTTGCCCAACGCTTCCTAGAATTCATTAATTCTAATGCACTGGACCAGCTCATTCTTACTCCCACTAGAGGAAGCAACATCATTAACCTGGTTATTACTAACATGGGCAACCGTTGCTCAACACCAATAGTCAATTCCACCCTGGTTAGATCCAACCACAAACTAATTACCATGGAAATCCACATCTCACCCACACCACCAGCAAAGGTAACCATCATGAAAAACTTCTCCAAAGCTGACTTTGGGATCCTAAAAACAGAGGTGGCTAACTTCACAGCACCCATGCAAATGGAAAATAGATGCATGACCGCCGAATTATACACCAATGCAATGTACGAGCATGTACATAAATGCATGGAACTAGCCATACCCAACAGAACCAAGACGCTCTCCTCCAAAAAAAGGAAGCCAATCTGGTGGCCCCCTGCCATTAACAAACTCTACAACAGAAGGAAGAAACTGTTTCAGAAAAAGGTGAAGTCCCAAGACTGGAAAAACTCCCTTATTAGCCTCAACAAAAAGTTGAGATTCCTCATCAAAACCTCTAAAGCTAGCTATGAAGGCAGAATTGCAGCAGACACTAAAAACAACCACAAGGCCTTCTATAGTTGTATCAAAAATCTCCACATCAATACCCAGATTTGCTCTGATATACTGCACAATGGTACCTCCTATACTGAGCCAACAGATATTGCCAACATACTGGCCAACAGATTAAATGCCAACTTTACCCCTCTCTCCTCCCCAAAGGGCCAATCACAATACCAAAAGAATACCAGGCACCCAGTATTACTGCAGCACAGGTTAAAGCTGCATTGGCCAAGGCCAGGAATACAGCTTCCATGGGACCTGACAATATCCCTGGCTGTGTCGTACATGAACTACAATGTGAAATGGCACCACACCTGCGTGCCCTGTTCAATCACAGCCTCACCTCAGGCTTTGTCCCTACAGAATGGCACACTGCTACAGTCATCCCTCTCCATAAAGTGGAGCGACTACAGACCCTGGGAATTATCACCTCATTAGCCTAACAAGTCTGATATGTAAGGCTATGGCGTGCATCATCATGGACTTAATTAACAAGGGTATAGGAAATCTCCAAACTCTGGATCCCACTCAATTTGGTTTTGTGAAGGGAAGATCATGCCTACTCAACCTGGTTGACTTCTTCGAGTCAGTCACCAGCGCTGTGGATGAGGGCAAGGCAGTTGTTCATAAAGCCTACTTCAATCTGGCCAAGGCCTTTGATACCATTCCTCACTCAGGAATTATTGATAGACTCACCAAACTAGGCATCAACCCCTATATCACTAGGTGGGTTGCAAACTGGCTCACAGATAGAACCCACAGTGTGAAAGTAGCAGACTCCAAGTCAGACTGCTGACCAGTCACAAGTGGAGTCCCACAGGTATCGGTCCTGGGTCCTCTCCTGTTTGGCACCTACTTCTCAGAAGTCCAGGCCAACACGGAGGGACTCTTGCTGACCAGGTTTGCTGATGATTGCAAGCTGGGAGCCATTATTAACTCCCCAAGTGATGTAGACATCCTACAGAAAGGCTTCACTGAAACCATCGACTGGTGTAAAAACTGTGGACTTATGCTTAATGCCAAAAATGCATCGTCATTCCCTTTGGGAAAAAATCAGTTTTCACTAATTACCACATTGATGGGAGCCCACTAAACACTGAAGGCGTTATAAGAGATCTGGGGACACAGGTTGACAGCAACCTCTCCTTCGACCACCACATTGCCACTGTGGTCAGAAAGTCCTTCTATGTGGCACATCTCATTAGCAAGGGTTTTGCATCCAGGAAGAAAGAGGTCATCATCTCTCTCTACTCCTCCATCATTAGACCAATCATCGAGTACACTGCCCCATTTGCCATGTACCTCACTAATCATCTGCAACAGCTAGAAAGGCCACAAAAGTACCTCACTAAGAGGATCCTAGGCCTTAAACACATGCCCTACATGGAAAGACAAAAAACTCCAGCTTTCCTCTGTCTCATATCATCTATTAAGAGGCGATCTCTGCTTGACTGACAAAGCCATGTCTGACCCAGCCCTGTTAGAAATGTTATACCTAAAGAAATCCCAATCCCTCCACACTACATGCTCCAGAGACCTCAACCTCATTACCACAATCAAGAGAACATGCTGGAGGGACAGGTTCATAACCCAGAGAGTGCCCATTCTCTGGAATAGACTTCCCATACATGTCATGCAGAGCACCTCACTGGCCCTTTTCAAGAGAAATATTGATGAGTGGCTAGGAAATAGAAAGTAAACTCCGGGGATCACTCCAGTGGCTCTACTTGATAGAGGCACCGAGAAATAATGGCGACATGATGCCAGGGCACTTCTATGGGCTAAGATTGTAAAGGCTCCAGGGCAGTTGGCCTAGTACACACCTATGAACCTATGAAACACATGCAAACATAAACAAGCTGAAGGAGTTCCACATTGACACATATGAGGTAAGACATATAGCCAATTGGCTTAGGAACAGGATTTCCAGTAAGGATAGCAAATGAATCCTCTGAGACCATAAAGTTAAATAGTGGTGTTCATCAGGGATACATGTTGGGATCCCTGTTATTTGACAGCTACTTCTCAAATCTCTTAATTATCAAAAAGGGATCTCTGATATACAGCTCAAATTGTGTAGTGAGACAGCACAAGTTCACTGACGAATGTAAGCTGAGAGTTGTCAAATCCCCCATCTGATATACAAGCAAGCCAAGCATTAAAGCACTCTGATTACCAAATAATAAATAAAAACAACTAAATAAATAAATAAATAAATAAAACATGAGCTTATACTTGTCAGTAGCTGGCATACAAAAAATAGACTTAAACTCAATGCTAAATTTGGCTTCTAAATTCAGTAAGCATGCCCTAGCTCCTACTTATGGTATAGATAACACACCACCTCAGAATGAAAAAGTAGTGAGAGACATGGGTACTTGGGTGGGTCTCTTACTCATGTTTGACCATCATGTTGCAGCTCTGATTAGGAAATGCTTTTACCTTGTGCAACTCATTACAAAAGGTATTTCGTCTAGATCAAAAGAAGTTGTCACCTCCGTGTACTCCACATCGATTACTCCATTCATTGAGTACAATGTCCCCTTTGAGATGTACCTTACCAAGCATATCAAGCACTTGGAAACACCCCAGATGTTTTAATTACAAAGATCATGGGCTTAAAAGAACTGAGCTACCAAGAGAGACTGGAGGCTTTATATCTCTATTTAGTCATCATCATCATCATCATCTTTCGGCTTTTCCTGTTAGGGGACACCACAGTGGATCATCTGTTTCCATTTCTTCCTATCTTCTGCATCTTGCTCTGTCACACCAACCACCTGCATGTCCTCTATCACCACATCCATAAACCTTATCTTAGGCCTTCCTCTTTTCCTCTTACCTGGCAGCTCCATCCTTAGCATCTTTTTCCCAATATACCCATCATCCCTCCTCAGCACATGTCCAAACCAACACAATCTCATCTCTCTTGCTTTGTCTCCAAACTGTCCAACATGAGCTGACCCTCTAATATACTGATTCCTACTCCTGTCCACCTTTGTCACACCGAGTGCAAATCTTAACATCTTTAACTCTGCCACATCCAGCTCTAACTCCTGCATTTTTGTCAATGCCACTGTCTCCAACCCATATAACATAGCTGATCTCACTACCCTCTTGTAGACCTTCCCTTTCACTCTTACTGGTACTCCTCTGTCACAAATCACTCCTGACACTCTTCTCCACCCACTCCATCCTGCCTGTACTCTCTTCTTCACGTCTCTTCCACTCTCACCATTACTGTGAACTGCTGATCCCAAGTATTTAAACTCATCCACCTTCGCCACCTCTACTCCTTGCATCCTCACCATTCCTCTATCCTCCCTCTCATTCACACACATATATTATGTCTTAGTCCTGCTGACCTTCATTCATCTTCTCTCTGGAGCATATTTCCATCTCTCCAGGATCTCCTCCACCTGTTCCCTACTCTCACTACAGATCACAATGTCATCTGCAAACATCATAGTCCACGAGGACTCCTGTCTGATCTCACCTGTCAACCTGTCCATCACCATTGCAAATAAAAAAGGGCTCAGAGCTGATCCTTGATGTAATTACACCTCCACCTTAAGCACATCTGTCACTCCCACCGCAGACCTCACCACTGTCACACTACCCTCGTACATATCCTGTACCAATGTTACATATCTCTATATAGTATCGTATAGAATCCTTAAGGTGATCTGTGCCTCGACTTTTGGGCTATAAGAGATCCATTAGTCCAAGAACTCTCATACTTCCAAAAATCAAACAGTCCTAACACTATGGCCAGACAGTTATTGCTACTCCAGCAAAGAAACAGGGCAAAGTGGATGGCTAGATTTCCCACACAGTGCCTACCCCTTTTCTGGAACAAACTTTCGTTCCAATTAAAACAGTGTGACACACTATGTATCTTTAAAATGAAGTTGGAATACTGGGTGGGTATTCGTAAATTCACCCCCTTGTATGACTGGCCTGGCCTTCTTGAAAAAGGAGACAAGGCCTAAGGGTGGGCACTGGGATGGTGGTAATGACCTCTTGGCTACTTTGACTTGTAAGACATTCCCCATCCTAAAATAAGCCCAATTACCTCTGTCTACAATCTGAGCTGTCTGTGTTTTGACCTGTCTGCATTCTGAATGGCAACCATTTATACTTACCTTAAAGTTACATTTAGTGTGGAATGCATGTGTTAAGGAATAGAATGCAGTGTGCTGGTTGCATAAGGACTTCCATGATTTCTCATTTGCATACTCTGAAGGAGGAATTATGGCAGTCTTCTTTTAGAATTGCCTATGCTTTTTAAACCTACAGCTCTTGATGTAACATACTACGCAAAATTTTCATTTTTATGGAATCGTCGTGGTGTCATGCCAGCTGATGCCATCTCTCTCAATTCCATGCCAATCTCCTATCTTCAGCAGTTATGCCCACCTGCCAAAGGTCTCCTCTCACACAATCCTTCCCTCTCTTTACTGGATGCCCACTTTTCCTTTTGTCTTCTTTCTCTCCTCTGCCCCAAATCCTCTTCACCAGATTATCTTCTGTTTTCCTGCACATGTGGCCAAACCACTGTAATTTATTCTCTTTGACCTACTCTGCAGTTAATAATCAAACATAATTTATACTTTATTCTGGAATGTTTGTCTTTGGATGTGGTGTTACAGAATAGTGTTTATTTGAGCAGAGTGCATCTGGTGCCCTGAAATAACATGTCAGCACACATCTCTGTGTATAACCGATGGATGGCTAGATTCATAGGTTCTCTCCATACTGCTTCCCAGATGTGGAACAAAGAGCATGTCACTTGCAGTACTGACAGAAGTATAAACATATATGGATTCACTCAGTGTGCTATGGAGAGACATGTACAACATATGGAGGTGTAGTGTGCTGAGGAACTCATGTCCACAAGCAATTCACAGCATCTGACAGAAGGAGTGTAGCAGCAAGGCAGGATGCACAGCTTTGTGGCCTAAGCTCCCATAATGGCCAGAGTGATAGCAGGGCACATAGTATGTCTGTCTGGGCTCCCTGTACATGGTAATCTGTGCCAAACTGTAAGGGACAAAGTGATAGCAGGGCACATAGCATCTCTGTCTGGGCTGCCTGTACATTAATAGGGCACTCTATTCCAAACTGTAAGAAACAAAGTGATAGTAGGACACACAGTATCTGTGTATGGGCTCCATGTACATTCATAGGGTGCTCTATGCCAAACTGTAAGGTACAACATGATAACAGGGCACACAGCATCACTGTCTGGACTCCTTGCACACTCAGAGGACATACTTCTCAACCTCTTAGAACAGGAATTCTGGACAAAGCCAGAATTAATAGAAGGATGAGGGTCCAAATTAGGGACAAATTTTAAATATTGGTCTTGTTAATGTTCTAGAATAGCAAGATCTGATGTTATCAGTTTTCATTCTATCTTCAACTGTTGAGTTCGAATCTGACCCTCACATATGACTTAGGCATTACTAAAGCTCGTGGTAACCAAAAAGCTCTTGAGCTTCTCCATTACCCATAATGCACCCGCCCCTAACATATCACAGATTTCATTTGCCACTTTTCACAAAAAGACATGGTCTGCCTTATTGCTTGAGTTTTTGGTTATTAAAAAGCAGATAAGTGTATTTCTTTTTCTTCAAAAAATCTTATATTCTCTTACACTCTTTATTCCCTTACCCTTGTACATTGGTGTACTTCTATTTTACCATTGTTGGTAGTTTTTTCCCCTTTTTCTCTATTCTTACATGCTTGTGTAATTATAATTACCACCGTTGGTAATATTTTTCTATCTTAAAAAAAGGAATTGTTATCTTGTGCTTCTGTTGTTTTTGTTATTGATGCTGGTATGGCTAAGAAGGGTTCTTCTGGCTTTAAGAAATGTCTGAAATGTGGGCAAAAATTGCCTCTTTTAGATGTCCATACACTTTGGGTTTATTGCTTAGGTCAACATCTCCTGCAAGAGGATCGTTCTGTTTCCCATAATTTTAATCCCAGAGCGCTTGTGAATAGAAAACATAAGCTTATTCATATAGGTTTGTTGCCATCTTTTGGTGATGATATCACTGGGGCTGAATCCCCCAAAGTAAAGTCTAAAGAGTCAAAATCTCAGTCTCTGATACCTTCCACTTTCTCAACTCCATCTTTGGACCCTTCTAGGCAGAGATCAAAATTGGATCCGAGCAGGTCTCAAACCTCCTCCACTTCAGATCTGAAGAAAAAGAGATTAATAGATCCTATGTCCTTGGATCTGACTAAAAAGCCTTCAGATCCAACTGTTTCAGTTCCTATTATTCTACCAAGAACCCAGTATTCCCCCTCTTTTGATCTTATGCCTTGCACGGTCCCTTCCCCCTTTATGGAATGTCACCGTTCAAAGTCACCTTCCCTGGTCTCGTCTCATTCATCCAGGAGTTTGACTGAGGAAGATGTTCATAGAATGATGAGGAAGTTTCTATCGGTGCACATCTAAATGGGTGTTTTACCATCTCCTATCATTTTGAGTCAGGATGACGGTCCATTGACCACACCACCATCTCATACACTTTCTCTGATCCCTTTAGTTGCTTCAGAGTCCCTGGAGCCAAGCCTTCTGGGTCCAACTGGCTTGGATCCAAAGATAACCTTATCTTCAGATCAGAGGCAAACTCTGAGTGCCCTTGCTCTGACATCTTTGGATCCACGGGACTCTCTGAGCCAAAGCCTCCTTATCAGATCTGAATTACTGGAGTCAACTCCAAAGGTTTTGGAGCCTTCTTTGCATCTTGGTGCTTCTGGCACTGGATAGCTCAGCTCCAACTTTATCCTCTGGAAGATTGCTTTTGGGGCAGGATGAGATAACAGTCCAGAAGCTTATCTTTTCAGCACTAAGGTCTTCTCTCTCTGGGGTGGTCTGCCTTCTGGGTTGTGAGCAGGATATTTTCTGTTCTAACAGTACTGATGGATTCAACCCCCTCGGATCTTCAATCCAGCTCTCAGTTGTCTCTGCACTTAGAACCTCACTATTTGATGTCACAAGAACAGCCAGCTGGAGACCCCCAGACCACCCAGCAGGGTTTCATACTCTCATCTGACACTTTCCTGGAGTACTCTATGGAGGAAGTTCCTCGGAAAAGAAAGTTCAACAGGAGACACCTGGACTCTCCACAAGAATCAGTCACAGAGGACACTGATTTTGATGAGGGTGAAGGGTCCCCATGATCACCTCCAGAAGACATCTCATTTGAAGACCTCCATGAGGTCCTGAAACAGAGAGGTGGTTAGACACCCAGTAAGTCCTCACTGGAGGAGTCAGTATTTCTGGAGGCCTTTGGAGCTGGCCCATTAATATTCAGGGTTACTCTGCCCACTGTTGAGATCATTGATTTGGTCTCAAAGTGGGCGTGGAAGGAGCCTGACTCAGTTGAGCCAATACTTAAGAGACCAGACAGGATTCTTGATCCACCTGTGTGGAAGGAATTTTGGAGTAAGGGGGTACCCGTAGATGCCATGGTTATGGAGGTGGCCACCAAGAAGGAATTTGCCAAACAAAGTTCCTTTGTTTATCCCCCTAACAGGGAGGCTAGGGTGATGTACAGATTTGGGAAATGTGTCTGTGCTTCAGCGACCTTTGTCCTGAGGTCTCTGAACTATTTGGCAGCATTTTACTAGGTTGCAAAGGGACTTGATTAAAGAACTTTCAAAATCCCTTTCAGGGACCAATTCTGATGAGGTCCAATCATCTGTGGCCTATCAGTTGGCTACCCTGCAATCTATTTTCAGTTCATCCATGAGGCTTGTTTTGCATGCAGTCAAAGGTGCCTCAAGAACAGCGGGTTCAGTCCTATCCATTAGGAGGCATACCTGGATGTGCTTATGTGGTTTTGTGGATCTCTTCAACTCCTAGTTCATCAATGCACCTTTCGCTGGCAGTTCTCTGTTTGGCCCCAAAGTGAAGGACACATTACACATTGTCCAGGTGTGAAAAGGATGGAAAGACCCTCTCTGCAGTGGGCATACATTTTTTGACACCTCAAAGATCCTTTTCTAGGAATCAATGAGGAGGTTGGAGGATGTGGTTCAGGAAGCCCCAGGGTCCCTTCCAGGACACACATGGAGAAAGTTACCCTAGGAAAAAGGGTGAAACTCTATGGGATGTTCTACTTTATGACTGGTCTCCCAGTCTGCTTTATGATTACCCACCAATTCTTCTGATTCTGAAATTCCTGCAGAAAGCCACAAAGCTGAAGAGCAATGTCATCCTCATTGTCAGATTTAGCTCGCCTTCCTGTGGCCTCATCTTCTTTGCCATCCTTGAATACTGGATCCGATTCCAGATCTCCTGTCACATCCAATAGACATGGTTCATCTGGATATCTCAAACCTCATGCTAACAGCATGGTTTCTCCAATTCCGTTAATAGCCACACAACCTATTCTGTCTTCACCTGTTCATCACATACTTTTATCTTCTCATAAACCTTCAACAAGAAAGATTTCTGCAAGTAAATGGAAAAGATTTGTTTACTGGGCACAACAAAAATATACTGACCCTTTTTTCAGCTCCGATACATAACATACTTTAATTTTTAGCTTTGAATTTTAATGGTGGGGGGCTTCTCTACCATTATGGTTCATTTGGCAGTAATATCTAATTTTCGTATTGGATTTGAAAATTCTTCTGTGGCCTCTTCTAAACTTTGGAAAGCATTCTTGACAGGCACTCTGCTACTGAGACACCCGTTTCATGACCCTACTCCACCATGGGATTTGAACTTGGTACTGTAAGTCTTAATTCATTCCCCTTTGAGCCATCAGCAAAGTGTGACCTTACATTCCTGACTTGGAAAACTGTCTTTCTAGCGGACATAACCTCAGCTAGAAGAATTTCAGAACTTCAAGCCTTGTCATCAAAACCTCCTTACTCGATTTTTCATAAAGATAGTGTTACAGTATGAACCAATATGTCTTTCCTTCCCAAGGTGGTGTCAGAATCCAATATCAATCAGTCTATTAATTTGCCAGTGTTCTTTCCTAAATTCACAAATAAAGGTGAATATATGTTGCATTTATTTAATGTCCACAGATAATTACACTTTTATATACATAGTACAAAAGAGATCAGAAAGACAGACCAGTTGTTCGTTTCATTTGCAAATGTGAAATTAGGAAAGCCAGTGGCAAAAGTAACTCTAGCCAGATGACTGACAGGCTGTATTTCTTTTATCTATAACAAACTTGGTCTAACCTTACCAAAACCTGCAAGAGCTCATTCAACTAGGTCCTTGGCAACTTCTTCAGTCTTTCTATCCAGAGCTTCCATGGACGACGTGCAGCTGCAACCTGGGCAAATCTTCATGCCTTTCCCACTCATTACAAACTGAATCTGGTATTGAGGGCAACAGCTGCCTTTGGCTCAGGAATATCCTTCCTTAGAGTCCTCCTGGGGTTCTAGGTAGCTGAGGACTCTGTCCCAAAGTTGAGGATAGAATGAAAGTTGATGACATCAGATGAAGTTATGTCCTCACCATAACTTTCCATCTGTGTTGGCTTTTATTCTTCCTTAACTTTCCACCCACCAACCCCCATCCCTTATTTCAACAAACATCTGAAAGAACAAGACATTGTAAGGACAGCACTGTCCTTTACGACTGAGCTCCAGATATAGTTCCCTCTGTAGGACATATACATTTTTATGTATCTTTATATATGCATATTGCTAGATGCCACTTCAAGTAAAATTAACAAAGAAGATGCGGGATATGTTAGGGTTTGGTGCATTATGGGTAAGGGAGACCTCAAGAGTTTTTTGCTTACCACGAGCTTTAGTAATGGCAGAGTCAGATCCGAGGTTTGGATACAAATGCAACAGTTGAAGAAGAAGTAAAATGGACAACACAGATGAAATGTTATGGTGAGTACATAACTTCTTTTTTCCACTATCCTGAATTTTCTGAAGGATATGAAATCTGAAACTCAACTGTATGTTATTATTTAGTGATTTCACCCCTCAGTCATTTGGCAGAAAATGACAAATTTTATGAGGAACATATCGACAATAGGAGGCAAAAGTATTTACATTCTGTGAAATTTTGGACAGTTGAGACGTATAGCAAAGGGAGTTCTAAACTGAGCTATAAAGGACAAAATGATAGCAGGGTATATGCACAGCATCACAGTTTGAGCTCCTTGGATGTACATAATTTGTTGTGTGCCAAATTATAAGGGATATAAGGATGGCAAGGCCCAGAGCATAAGAGTCTTTGCTCTCCACACATACTGAAGGTGTTCTGTACTGAACTGTGAGGGACAAAGGCTTAGCAAAGTGCAGTGTTCCCTGTATATATAGGAGAAATTCTCAGCTGGACTGTAAAGAAGGAAGGCATATTGGGGCACACAGCATCACAGCATGCATGCATAGCAGAAGCAGTGACAGATACTTGTTTGAATAGCGTGCTGCGTGCTCACACTGCACACCTTGCACATCTCTTGTGATAACACCTAGAAAGTCATGTCGCTATTGGGCCAGGATTTGGAGGGGTTGTAGAGGTGTATGCAGTGTATGTTGTTGTGTAGTATAATACACAGTAGTCACAGACAGACAGATATCGCATGTCCATATACCACACAAACACACACACACACACACACACACACACACACACACACACACACACACACACACACACACACATATGCACTCAGTGTTTTTTTTGCAGGGGGCAAGCTGTGCCTCAATACTTCGGTCAACTATACAGATGGTCACAGATGTGTGAGATCGACAATCCCAGGGGTAGGAAAACATATATACAAAAACAAACACAGGCACACACTCACACACACTTCTACTAACACATACACACATACATACAAACAAACACATACACACACACATATGTGTGTATATATATATATATATATATATATATATATATATATATATATATATATATATATATATCCACAAAAAACAATAAAATCCCACAGAAAATATAAAATAACCACCAAAAGGAAGCAGCAGTGCAATCAGGATGAAGGCTTTTTCCAGCTAATAATCCAAACGTCAATGCTGAGTTAAAACAAAAATGTGAGCGCTTTCGTAGAGATACTCTCCGCTTCTTCAGACATTACAAAGTCAAGCAGTCATCATCAGTTATACAGCAAACATCAATCAAGCAATGATTCAATTAACCAAATTAGCTCAATCTTAAAATTACTACTTGGTAGTACTGTTGAAACAACCTGCTTCTATAAAAACCTAAAGAACACATTAGATACCAAAGTATCCTATATAACACTTAGCAAAAAGTGCACCAACTAAAACAAAGACATAAACTTTACAATGATACATAACTAAATAACTATAAATACAGAAGACACACACATATGCACTCATATGCACACACACACACACACACACACACACACACACACACACACACACACACACACACACACACACACACATACACATGCACACACACACATGTACACAAATACACATACATACATGCAGTCGCCCACATGTACACACACAAAAGCAAACAGTGTTTTTATCAGGGGAAGCTGTGCTCCATACTTTTGTTGACTATACAGATGGTTGACACATGGAGAACTGATAGTTCCTGCAATAGGGTAATATGCCTTTCCTCAGGGATTATGTGATATGTGTGATTTTGCATTTTATATTGTGTGTGTGCGCGTGTGTGTGTGTGTGTGTGTGTGTGTGTGTGTGTGTGTGTGTGTGTGTGTGTGTGTGTGTGTCTGTGTGTGTGTGTGTGTGTGTGTCTGTGTGTGTGTGTGTGTGTGTGTGTGTGTGTGTGTGTGTGTGGGTGTGTGTGTGTGTCTGTGTGCGTGTGCGTGTGTGTCTGTCTGTGTGTGTGTGTGTGTGTGTGTGTGTGTGTGTGTGTAGTGGGGGGCTGCAGCTTGCTCCCTGCAAAAAACACTGTTTTCTTTTTTACATTATTTATTTATTTTTCTTTCTTTATTTAACATTTGTTTACTGAGAAAGTCTGACTTGGAATAAAGCCAGTTTTCAGCGGAGGCCTGGGGAGAAACACTCCAGATTTTTCAAGGATTAGCCTTCGAACATGAGCAGTAGCTTGTCAAAGTTTGTTTGTTGACATAAGTGTGTCCATATTAATGATAACATTTGGGAGGGTCGGTGATAGTGAGTAGATGCAAGTATAAAATGTTTATGTATGTGTATAAATATATATCTATATAGCCATCTACATATCCATTTATATATATATATATATATATATATATACACACACACACACACACACACACACACACACACACACACACATATATATATATGGATCTATCTTACAACGTCGACAAGTCAAAACGCCGAAATCAAAATCACCGACACCACATAACCGACATTTCACAAACACGAAACCTCACATGCCCGACACACCATAATCCCGACAAGCAACAAACAAAACAAATCCCCGGTCCAAAAAGCACACACACAACACAAGCACACCAAAATCCTTACAAACCAACACTAAACCTCACATACACAACTACCTACAACCTTAACCCAAACCCTAACCCTAAGGTCCGCCACTATCAGACACTCACCTAACCCGCCCTAACCCTAACTCACTTAACCCGCCTAACCCACAAACTATCACAGTCGCACACTTACCTAGCCGCCCTAACCCTAACTCACTTAACCCGCTAACCCACAAACTATCACAGTCGACACTTACCTAGCCGCGCTAACCCTAACTCACTTAACCCCTAACCCACAAACTATCACAGTCGCACACTTACCTAGCCGCCCTAACCCTAACTCACTTAACCCGCCCCTAACCCACAAACTATCACAGTCGCACACTTACCTTACTCGCACCCTAACGTCCGTCACTACCGCATACATACACAGCCTTTTCCCATGTCGATGTTCTCAGCGTCGGGGTTTTGATCCGTCGGTCTACTCCGTTTTCGATCTTCTGGCGTCGGTGTTCTCGCTGTCGGCGTTCTGACTTGTCGACGTAGTCAGATAGATCCATATATATATATATATATATATATACATACATACATATATACACAAGCACGCACACAAAATTAAGTAATGACATCATAAACAATACTGAATAATTACAGTAAAAAGAAATAAATAAAGAATGTTATTTAATGTTACCTCTGCCAGGAATGACTGCCTATTTAAAGTGGGGGACCCATACATGCAAGTCCCACAAATGCAAAAAAAAATGGGTAACTGCCTAGTGCAAGCAGCAAATCTCAAAGGTCACTATAATGCCACTAAAATGCTTTTGCATGGGAGATGTCCTTACAATTTGTAGTTCCCACTGAATGCTACATGTATATACCAACTCCAAGACTGATGCATGTCAGAGTAGAGAGAATACACGTCAAGATACCAGTCTGGAACTTAGTGGACATTTACCAAATTGTGACTTTCTGTCTCACTTTTCTGAAGATCATAGCTGTGGTCAATGAAATTTAAAGAGGGTCCTCCACTAACACACTATAATCCAAAAATGCAACCTAAAAAAGGAAAAAAAATGAAGGTTTGTTCAAGTGGAGTAATAAATGTCATAAGGGAAGAGGTAAATAATAAACAACTACATTTCCATGTATGCATGTGGGCAGAATCCAAAACATCCATAATCTTATTGGGTATGGTTTTACTATCATGCAAAACTACTTTGAACTTATTGCTCTGTTTAAAAAAATATATATGCTATCATATTGTCGCTCTGTAAGTGAAATGCAAAGCCATAAACCGGTAGTGGGACTGAGAAGCATTCTATGTTAGTAATTTGCTCAGCTGTTTTCTTTTCTGTCTTTCCAGTAAGAGCAGGGCCTATATGTAAACACCAAGAAGCTTAAAGTTAATTTTTGCATTTTATTGCTGCACTTGAAGTCATTTTACTGTTCTGCTGATGATTTTCACTTATTATTCCTTTGTTCAATATTTGTCTGACTTCAGCTTCTTATGACCTTGTGTGATTTCACTGCTGTTTTGCTGACTTGAAATGTTTTTTTTTTTTTTTTTTTATCTGAGTTTTACATATTTTTTTCTGTTCAAATTTTGTTTGGTTTCAGTCTGTCCTGGCCTAGTCTGTTTTCAGAGCTTCTCTGCTGATTTTAAGCTACTTTTTATCTGAGCTTCACTAATTTTTCTTTGTTCAAATTTTGTTTGGTTTCAGCCAGTCCTAGCCTAGTGTGGAAGCCATCTTGGGGAGAGTAATGACTGTCCTAGTGGAAGTAAGATTAATTGTTGCCATTCTGAGGTAGCAGAGCAGTACTAGTTTGAATTTATATCTCTTTTTTAGCTGTTTTTCATTGGTTGTCTCATTTTTCTTTCTTGTTGTATACTGTGCTCGGCTGCCGTACTTGCTGTCTTTCTAATCCGATTGAAGCGAGCTGAGCCTTTGTGCAAACACTGAAAGTGTTTCTTTATTTCTCAGAAGACTCAGAAGTGTTCATTTTTTGCATTTTTCATTTTGCTTTTCTGCTTATTTTAAACTGTTTTCAACCTAAGTTTCACTTATTTTTCTCTGTTTAGCTTTTGTTTGGTTTCAGCCTGTTCTGGCTTGGTGTGGTTTCAGTGTTGTTCCACTGATTTTAAACTTCTTTTTATCTGGGTTTCAGTTATTTTCCTCTGTCTAGCTTTTGTTTGGTGGCATCCTGTTTTGGTGTAGTGTGGAGGCTATCTTGGGGGAAAGTCGTGGTTATTCTAGTGGGAGTAGATTGATTGCTACTGTTCCTGGGTAGCTGAGCAGTATTTGCTTAGATTTATAGCTGTTTTTCATTGGTTCTCTTGTTTCCTGGAGTATTATATGCTGCGTTCAGTTGTGCCGAGTGCACTGCTGCCATAAATGTAATAGCTGAATAGTGAGTGGGGTGGCATGCATGACTCACGTTTTTCCCTATAGTTAGTATTACTTTTACATTTCACTTTTATTCATCAGGCACCAAGTGCAAATTTGCTCTGAGGCTAAACAAAATTTGCTAAAGTGTGTACAGCTCTTTCTGACTGCAGAAAACTGCATAGTTGTGAGTTGAATCGTTTGCTATAGCAGCTCTTAAATTCCTTAATACATCTATTCTGCATGCAGCCACATGAAAACCAACATCAACATGTCACTGACAGTAAATCACTCCCATGTCTGGTAGACATAATTCAGCTACTGGGAAAATCCTAGTTATTAGCAACTCTATTTCTAGGAGCACAAACTTCACACACATTAGGCTGAGCAAGGACAGAGTAACATTCAGTTGTCTCTCAGGAGCCAAAATAGTGGACATAGCTTTGGCTTTAAGCACATTCAAAAGTTTAAGAGCTGCTACAGCAAAATATTTAACTCACAACTATACAGTTTTCTGCAGTCAGCTGTACACACATTAGCAAATTTTGTTTAGGCTCAGAGCACATTTACACTTGGTGCCTGATGAATAAAAGTGAGATGTAAAAGTAATACTGACTATAGGCATGATGTCAGGGTAATCCTATGGGCTAGGTTTGTAAAGGCTCCAAGGCCATTAGCCTAGTACACACCTATGAAGCTATGAACCTATTCTCCTCCAAGAAGTATGACTGTGACACGGTAGTAGTCCACATGGGGTAAATGACCAGGCAACCAAACCCCTCAAGACCATCGGGAAAGATATATTGGAGCTTACAATACTAGCTTCAACTCGGGGTAAGATACTGGCTCTGTGTGAAATCCTCCATTCACCAAGAATTATGTCTAGATTTAAGGAAAAAGATAATTGGGTTCAACAGTTGGCTAAGTTTCTGGTGTCATTCCATGGGGATCCAGTATGCATCACCCAGGAACCATATCACTGATAGCCCAACTTGCTTTGCAAAAGGTGGTCTATATCTCTTATTCAAGGGCTTCTGCATACTGGTAAAGTCTTTGCAAAACCCATTGTGCCTTTCTAGGCAGAAATAATCTAATGAACATTCTGACCTGACAAACACCACAATTCACAAAGTAGATGATATCAGTGTTGTTCTATTCATTGCCAGGAATCTTAACAATAAATTGCCAGACCTCAAAACACTTCTGCATCTGGAATGCATCCATGTATTCTTTGTTACCAAGACATGGTTCCATTTCTTCGAGGGTACTCCTTCTGTGTCTTGGTTTTATGCCTACCATGCTGTCAGAGCCAGTGGTAATGGCAACAGAGTTTTTCTGTGCTCCTCAGGGATAATAACCTCCCAAAATGGTTACCCAGACCCTCCCATGAGCTCATTACATTTCATCTCATCTTAGGAAACTCAAACATCCAACTCATACCCTGCTAGCAGTTATCACTCCATGGTCCAGAAAATCATGATAAAATCCTGGCATTCTTAAAGGATATCCCTATAAGTCAGGGCTATGTAATCCTTGGCAATTCAACTATTGCTCAATTCATTTGAGCACCTACACTTCCAGTGTTTGATATGCTCATTAGGCAAACAAAAACACCCTGGATCAGATTATGTCATAGGTGATAAAGGTGTTAAAAATACACCAGTGGCATAAACATTCTTGATGTGCTACTGACAAACGTTACCGCTTATGTATTCCCCTGCCATGGTCTATCCTTCAGCCTATTTATTCCCCTACCATGGTCTGTCCTTCAGCCTATTTATTCCCCTACTATGGTCTGCCCTTCAGCCTATTTATTCCCCTACCACGGTCTGTCCTTCAGCCTATGTATTCCCCTGCCATGGTCTGTCCTTCAGCCTATTTATTCCCCTACCATGGTCTGTCCTTCAGCTTATTTATTCCCCTACCATGGTCTGTCCTTCAGCCTATTTATTCCCCTACCATGGTCTGTCCTTCAGCCTATTTATTCCCTTGCCATGGTCTGTCCTTCAGCCTATTTATTCCCCTGCCATGGTCTGTCCTTCAGCCTATTTATTCCCCTACCATGGTCAGTCCTTCAGCCTATTTATTCCCCTGCCATGGTCTCTCCTTCAGCCTATTTATTCCCCTACCATGGTCTGTCCTTCAGCCTATGTATTCCCCTACCATGGTCTGTCCTTCAACCTATGTATTCCCTTACCATGGTCTGTCCTTCAGCCTATGTATTTCCCTACTATGGTCTGTCCTTCAGCCCATTTATTCCCCTACCATGGTCTGTCCTTCAGCCTATGTATTCCCCTACCATGGTCTGTCCTTCCACCTATTTATTCCCCTACCATGGTCTGTCCTTCAGCCTATTTATTCCCCTACCATGGTCTGTCCTTCAGCCTATTTATTCCCCTACCATGGTCTGTCATTCAGCCTATGTATTCCCCTGCCATGGTCTGTCCTTCAGCCTATGTATTCCCCTGCCATGGTTTGTCCTTCAGCCTATTTATTCCCCTACCATGGTCTGTCCTTCAGTACCATGGTCTGTCCTTCAGCCTATGTATTCCCCTACAATGGTCTGTCCTTCAGCCTATTTATTCCCCTACCATGGTCTGTCCTTCAGCCTATGTATTCCCCTACCATGGTCTGTCCTTCAGCTTATTTATTCCCCTACCATGGTCTGTCCTTCAGCGTATTTATTCCCCTACCGTGGTCTGTCCTTCAGCCTATTTATTCCCCTACCATGGTCTGTCCTTCAGCCTATTTATTCCCCTACCGTGGTCTGTCCTTCAGCCTATGTATTCCCCTGCCATGGTCTGTCTTTCAGCCTATTTATTCCCCTGCCATGGTCTGTCCTTAAGCCTATGTATTCCCCTGGCCATGGTCTGTCCTTCAGCCTATTTATTCCCCTGCCATGGTCTGTCCTTCAGCCTTTTTATTCCCCTACCATGGTCTGTCCTTCAGCCTATTTATTCCCCTACCATGGTCTGTCCTTCAGCGTATTTATTCCCCTACCATGGTCTGTCCTTCAGCCTATGTATTCTCCTGCCATGGTATGTCCTTCAGCCTATTTATTCCCCTGCCATGGTCTGTCATTCAGCCTATGTATTCCCCTGCCATGGTCTGTCCTTCAGCCTATGTATTCCCCTGCCATGGTCTGTCCTTCAGCCTATTTATTCCCCTGCCATGGTCTGTCCTTCAGACTTTTTATTCCCCTACCATGGTCTGTCCTTCATTTGCACTGTCTCTCCGTTTTTGTTATGCTTGTTGCATGTATCCTGCTTGGTGCACATTGTGAATTCATTGAAATGATAGTGGCATATTATATTATTATAATGAGTTAATTTCTTTGTGTTGATTACCTATGGAACAATCTCTCCATTTATAGTGTGCTTCTGCTGTACATCTTCAGGGATGCTTGATGTATATATATATATATATATTGAAATGTCAGTGTATTACTGTATTATGGAAATAGGTCATTTTTTTCTGTCATTTATGGCTATAATCTCCAAACAGAGCCTGAAAAGAGTCCTGTTTAAATATAAATAAATAAATAAATAAATGTATGTATGTTTGGACAGCTACATGCCAAAAGAGGTTATTGTATTCAATTATGGGCTTGACTGGAGAGGACTTGGTGGGGACAGCAACCTCCTTGGATCTGGAAGATAGTCTTAATTAATTATTTGAGCTTGGTAGCAAGATTGCTTAGCAACAGCTGATGTGCGATGTTCAAAGAAGATTTCATTATCCATAAATGTGCCTTTCTTTAATGATGGTGTCAGCTTTGACGAGGTGGCATTTATGTTCTAGGTTCAGGGATGTTCTTGTGTCCTAAAGAGTACAATACTAAAAGCTTTGTCATTATGGTCTTGATATCAGGAGTTAGTGTGGGTTAAGCCGTCTTGTAGAATATCGCTATTACTACAGAGTTAATGCCAACAGAGAGATTGCAGTAATCAGCAAACTTTGTTAATCAGACACTTGGAAATCAGCTTCTACATCATTATTCTTATTTATTTATTTAACATTTGTTTACCGGGAGAGTCTGACTTGGAACGAGCCAATTTTCAGTGGAGACTAGGGGAGAAACACTCCAGACGCATGTCTTTGTAATGCGGGAAGAAACTGGAGCATCCAGAGAAAATCCACTTGAATGCAGGGAGGAAGTGCGGACTCTGCACAGAAGGCACCCTGCCAAGAATCAAACTGGAGAACCTCTTGCTGTCAGGCGACAATGTTAATCGCTGCACCACTGCCCCGTCCAAGCATCAAAGGATATGCTAAACAGGAATGGAAATAACACAGACCAGGACAGTATGAACTGGTTGGCTATCCAGTAGATTACATTGGGATTACTATAAATGTGCAGATAATACTGGTTTGTGTATCAAAGGCCTTAGCTAGATCTAGATAAAATATGTATTTATTGGCCGTCATCCAGTGGTTTAGTTACCTTCTCATTGGGGCCGCACAGAGCACAGTGGTGTTTGCTGATCAAAAACATCCACAATATAACAACATGCCCACACACACACACACACACACACACACACACACACACACACACACACACACACACGCACGCACACACACACACACACACACACACACACACACACACACACACACACACACACACACACACTTACATACAGCTCCCAACAAAGAAACATTACTGAGGAATAATCAATCCAGATTTCAGAAATCTGCAGAAATCCAAAATGTTGCAGCAGCACATCATGGTCTGGCAGTCATCTCCCACCAACTTGCATCTGTCACTACATACCTCAAGCGATTCTTGTTGTTAATAGTCCTTATAGCTGAAAATCACACACACAGTATTAGCAGTTTAGTAACATACTTGTCAACTGTTCCTGATTTTGCAGAATGTTCCTGATTTTGCTTCATATTTTTTTTTTAAATTCTTTCACAACATTTTGATTTTCTGAGGATTACATTAAGTCAATAATGCTAGACATTAGAGTTTCATGCTTATTCGTTAACACCTTTATTAAATCCACATATATAGAGTAACAACATAGGTGTAAATACAATAATAGAAAAAAAGTAATCATCATTTTCAATGTTCATGCAGTATACATATATGTTTTGTTTTTAACAACTATCATTCTCTCCAGCATTACATAAATTGTTCAAATCCTACATCCCTGAAATTTCACTCCTCCTACTCCTAGACAGTCTACATATATCATTCCCACAAATTCCTTTTATTTTGGTATAGTTTGCTCATTCTATTTTCTAAAGATCCCAACTCCAGTCATTTTACCTCCTTTACTACATTCAGTTATGGTTGGTACTTTTTGATATCCATTTTCCATTAATTGCTTTTTGGCAACCAATAACAAGAAATCCCTAGACAATTTAGATTTTATAATCTACCTCAAAAGAATACTTTCTGTAGTTGCAATAATTTGCTCCCTCAACATATCTGACAAAGTACCCTATAAAGAATTTTTCAAATCTGTGAACTTGTTACAGTCCCCTAAAATAAGTTTCCTGTTACTCATATGTTCCCCCATTATGCCTCCTGCACTTGCCGTCTGCCTGAGGAAAAATTCTCCGGGGACTGCTTGGGGTATAAAAATACACGTGCAAACCCTTCTGTGCAAAAATCCTGAACCTTCTAGACTTTCTTTCATAATTATGAATCATATAAATGCCCCCCCCCGTTCTTCCTTTGTATATCGCCATTCTGTTCGCACTTCCCAGTCTTTTCTAACTCTTCTGATCGGTTCTAATACTTATTGTACATTATTTTATATACCCTGCTAGTTATCTCCTTTTTTAATAGCTTCTGTTCTAGACTCAAATAAAACCTCAACTACAGCTGGTCTTTCACTTAACAATCCCCTATCCCTTCCTCTTTGCTTGTACTCTGTCAAACCCTGGTACGGAAGTCAGTCTCCAACCTGTAGCCGAAATTTGGCCTCATCACATTGTATTACCTTTCCCTCCATAGTTATTTACTCCCAATACTTTACACACACACACACACACACACACACACACACACACACACACACACACACACACACACACACACACACACAGATACAGGCACACACACACACACACATACACACACACAGATACAGACACACACACACACACACACACACACACACACACACACACACACACACACACACACACACACACAGATACAGACACACACACACACAGATACAGACACACACACACACACACACACACACACACACGCATACAGATACAGACACACACACACACACACACACACACACACACACACACACACACACACACACACACACACACACACACACACACACACACACACACACACACACACACAGATACAGACACGCACGCACACACACAGATACAGACACACACACGCACGCACACGCACACACACACACACACACACACACACACACACACACACACACACACACACACACACACGTATACATATATGTATATATAAATGTCACCAATCACATGACATATTGCATCAACATGTAAACAAACATTCCATCATAAGCCCTTGATTATACAGTAACTGGCCAGCAACATTCAAAAACGAGCATGTTGATTGGTCAGTCCAACCAGAGTGCCCATTGTAAATCGACCATATACCAATGGAAAAAAGTCTGGTCGCCAATATGTTCTTATATTAATATATGTTCCAGAAATTCTATTTTCTTTAATTAAAAAAAAATAAACTTACAAAAACCTAAGACTTCAAAAGAATGAAACAAACAGGACAGAGAAAAATGCAAGGATAATCTGGTATATTATGCAAAACTAGAGAAATGTACCTGATTATCCTCATATTTTCTCTGTCCTGTCTTTCCCATATGTTTGAAGTCTCCCGATTTAATTTTTTTAATTAAAAAAAAGGCAACAGAGCTCTTCCTTTCCCCATTGCTTCCTTTACACAGCACGGATGTACTGCATAAGCGTGGGAACACAAGTCCCATACACATGCGCAGTACATCAAGAAAGCCCCAGGATACCAGGGAAAAATGTGGAAGAGCAGCACGGCGCCATTATGCAAAGACATTATTTAAGAAAAGTAAGTAACTTTTTCTTAAATAATGTAATTCTAGAATAGCAATAACCCATGGCTGGGTGTGGGCAATGCTGATTTAGCTATAGTTGGCTTTGTTTGGTCACTTAGCCTTTGAACCCCATGACCAAACCACACCAACCATGGGTAAATTCAGCATTACTCACATCTAGCTGTGGGTTATTGCTATAATAAAACACTGATTTGAGAAAGGCTTTGCATATAGTAAACACTTAATATTAATATGTTCACTTAAACCTACTGGATTATCTGCCTTAAATATTGTCATTTAAATACCTTGAATTCTAATCTATTATTGTAATCTCCCTAGATATCAGTATTAACACATTTATTTACAAAACAAATGAAATATTATAAAATTACCTGATAAGCTATAGACTGATTTTCATTTTAAAACCATGATTATAAAGTATCAATGTGTACATATTTTACAGAATGGCAAAGATGTAACCAAATTGATAAATTTGGATTGCTAGTCTTTTCACAGTAGGTCTCCTAAGATGGTGTACAAGCTGGCTTATGTCATAGATAGTAGAATTATACCCAAGATTAATAATTCCATTCGTGATGGTGCAAATATCTAATTAGTCTGGAAGTTTATTATCTAAAAACTTGTTATATAACCTTCATATATCTCTCTGACAATCCTCCTGTAATCACACCAAAATATCTTTTGCTGAGACTGTAAAAGAATCACGCACAAGGCCTAGAAAAATAAAAAGGTTAAGTCTCAGCAAAAATCAGGCCAGTAATCCACCTCATTTATACCTCCCATAAATCAGGCCCGTAATCCACCTCATTCATACCTCCCATAAATCAGGCCAGTAATCCACCTCATTCATACCTCCCATAAATCAGGCCAGTAATCCACCTCATTCTTACCTAACATAAATCAGGCCCATAATCGACCTCATTCATACCTCCCATAAATCAGGACCATAATCCACCTCATTCATACCTCCCATAAATCAGGCCAGTAATCCACTTAATTCATACCTCCCATAAATCAGGCCCATAATCGACCTCATTCATACCTCCCATAAATCAGGCCAGTAATCCACTTAATTCATACCTCCCATAAATCAGGCCCATAATCGACCTCATTCATACCTCCCATAAATCAGGCCCATAATCCACCTCATTCATACCTCCCATAAATCAGGCCAGTAATCCACTTAATTCATACCTCCCATAAATCAGGCCACTAATCCATCTCATGCATTCATCCCATAAATTAGAATACTCACCCTTCAGTAAGTCAGACCACGAATCTGCCTCATGCATACCTGTGATAAATCAGGGGGTTGAAGTTATTTTGAAATGTGAAAGAAACATGGCGAGTCACTTGCCAAGTGTTATTTTTGTGGCTGGTCATAGAGGAACATTAAGATATGCTGGTCAGCCTGAATCATGTTGTTTTTGGAGGGACTTTTCTCATTTAATGAATGACTGTGACAAGGTACAATGTAAGCAGTGTGGGGAGAAAGGACATACAGCAAGAAGGTATGTTCTTGAATGCAGGTTGTGTAAAAAAGGGATAGTGTTGGATGACTTGTCAAGAGCAAAGAGTAAATAATGAAAAAAGGAGGAAAAGAAGGAAACATACACAATGAAGGACAACAAGCTGCTGTAGAGAGGGTAAAATGGAAGAAAGAACTGTAGAAGAAGAAAAAAATATGGAGGGAAAATTAGAGCGAGTGCATGCAGGAAGAGAGGTCAGGAGAAGGGGATGATACTAATAATTTAATTACAGACAGAGAAAAATCTGATTCTGAGGATCAAGGATTATTTGTACATAAACTCAGGAAAAAAAATATTATACTGGAGAAAGAGAAAAAATAAGAAAATGAAACTTTAAAATATCCCCTAAACTTAAAAAGAAATAAAAGCAACAACTTTAGAGTACTTCGAGTAAATGTGACACTATTAAAAGGATTGGGATACTGGAATGGAGTGCTAAATGTGATGTGGATATTAGTCTGTTAAGAGGATGTAAGATTACTGAGAAGTGAAGAAAGAATGCAAACAGGAAAGTTGTGGGGTGGAAGTATAGTATGGAACTTAGGAAGTAACATTGTCCTGGAGTGGCTGTGTTGTGTAACAAAACAGCAAAAATATCAGGTGTAACACTAGTAAGGATGGAAACGTTAAGTGTTGTGGGTGTGAGGTGGAGAGAACACGTTTATAAAATTATAGCATTATATGTGTATATAACTAGAAAGGAAAGCGAGAATCTGTTTAATCACATGTCTGTGGTTAACATGAAAATTATAATTGTAGGGAACTTTAATTGTGATTTAAGGGAAAATGTAAAAATAAATGGAAAGATGTAACTAATACCGAACGTGATAAAATGTGCTAAATTAACTGTGTGGAACAAAAGTCAGTGGACTTAGAGAAGGTGAGCACTTGGATAAGAAATTGCCTATTTTGTATTATCAGAAGATTTGGGGAGAGCAGATGGTGATGCAGTTTTTATTTGTTTTTTCTAACCATTTAGAAATATGGATGAAGGTGATAAAAGAAAGGGGGTATATTAAAATAGGAGAATAACAAGAAAAAAATAAGACATTATGGGATTAAATTGGCCAGTGGAAGGTAATGCTGTTATGGAAAGATTGTATAACCATGAAGGCTTTTATAAAAACTGGTCTGAATGGTAGATTGGATTTAAAAATAACTATAAAATGTATTTTTTCAAGGGCAGGATGATGTAAGAAAGGGAGAAAGTAAAGTATGGGGAAATGCATGGAAATGTATTAGTGAATTTAGAGAATAACACAAGATAGTATTATGATATGGAAAAAGAAATATATAAATGAAATTGAGAAAAAATTAAGGCATTACTGTTTAGGCAGAAGTATTATTTGCAAGGGAAAAGGGTCTACACTTTTTATACTGATAAACCGTTCAGTCTCTGAATCAAAAGTTCTGTCTATCTGGAAAGAATTCTATACCCTACCTATACACAAAGGAGGTAACTCCATAGAAATCTCCAATTTCGGACCTATAGACACCCTGACAATTCTCTCAAAAATAGTAGAACAATATGTGCATAAGTAAGTCATGCAATATTTACCTCATGAAAATCTGCTGATACCTACACAACATGGCTTTCATCCAAATCATAGCACAACTACTGCCCTCCTAACCTTTATCAACACTATTTCTCTGGCCAGAGATAACAATAAACTAGTGTCATGCTTATTCCTAGAGATCTCTAAAGCATATGGTGCAGTCTCTCACTCCTTTCTTCTAGACAAACTCACTAACCTTAACTTCTCCACTTCTACCATTTCCTGGTTTACTAACTACCTCACAGATCGACTGTAGTCAGTAAAATGTCTCTCTGCTCTCTCTCCACCTCTCCCTATGAAAATGGGTATTCCCCAAGGAGCTCTTCTTGGTTCACTACTCTTCAATGTCTTTGCTAATCTACTCTGTACCTCCTGCCCTCAGTCATCCCTTGACCAATGTGCTGATGACTCTACAGTCATACCATTGCAGTCACCCTCTTTGACTTAAATTACTCAAATTCTTCATCTCTGTTGGGACCTAGCTGTCTAACAATGAGCTAATTCTGAATCCTAAGAAAAACAAACTCTTACATTTTCTTCCCAAAAACCTAAACAACCTTAAATCTACTTTAGCTATCCATTATCTAAATAAATCACCTATCATAGTTGAACCCAACACAAAACTTGTAGGGGTCATGATAGATGACCAACTGAAATTTGATATGCATGTTAATAATTGTATTAAGAAAACCCATCAACAACTTGGCCTCTTATACAGAAATAAAAAATTCCTATCAAACAAAGCTAAAGCCCCCCTCTCTCTCATGCCTATCTGCTACCAAGCCTATTGTACAGCTCTCAGATCCTCTCCAACCCTCTCTCCTAACTAAGCTAGAGAATACCTATAACATAGTGGCCAGATTTTCTACAAATCAAAGCTATAGATCAAACTGGCCTAAATTACCCCACCAGCTTCTCCTTTCTCAGCTTCAGATTATCCACTCTACCTTGTACCAACCATCTTTCTGTCCCAACTTGTTTCCTCTAATTTCCTTCTACACTCCTTCTAGCACTCTCCGAAACTCAGACCAAAACTTACTACAAATGTATAAACCCAAGAGCAAAACTGGTCAAAACCTCTGTAGCTTCTACCCTACCAACTCTTGGAATAAACGCCCATTGGAAATTAGATCACTTAAACAAATCAAACAATTTAAATCAGTCACAAAAGACTACCTAAAAAGTCACTGGTCATATTACTGTACTCACCCTCCATAAACTGTCTTCTTCTCCTATAAAGCTTGCTGTCTGCCTTCACTGGTTTTATTTCTGTTACATGTCAGCTCTCTTAGTCATCTTATCTAGTTAATTGTCTGTTACTCACTCTTAAAAATATCTCTTTTTATACTGCCTGTATGTTTCTTCACTAACTATAACCATGTTGGCTGTATTTATAAACTTAGTATACTGTTTTATAAACGTGCATACTGTTTCTGCAGATATCATAAGTATAATGTCAACTTAATCTCTGTAAATAATTTCTATGCTTTTACTACTTCCAACTTAAAAAATGTTTGTGTTGATATACTTTTCATTTTACTTTTACAATTTCATTGTAAATTTGTGGAGCCTTCCTCCCCGGGCCTCTGCTGAAAAAGGGGCTATCAGCTCAGCTAGACAAAGCTGGTCAACAAATGTAAAATAAAATAAATAAATAAACAGTAAAAGGTTGGAGGTATCTGCATATTTTCAACAATTAATTAATCTGTAAAATGGCTTAATGTCCTATCCTCCCCTCTTCCTGTCACACTAGGAGTACCTCAACTCTCAATTTTTGGGTCGCTACTCTTCACTATTTTTACAAACAACCTCCATAGTGCTACCCCACTGGCTTCATCTATCCAATATTCCGATAACACGGCACTCATATGTGCCACTAATAACCTGCAACACCTCCATGATATAACCCAAAAATCATTCTCAGATACCGAGCTATGGCTCTGTAACCATCAACTCTTAATCAACCCCAATAAAACAAAACTCATGATCTTCCAACCCACAAGATCCTCTCCTCCCAGCACCATCTATATCGCAGCTCGGAATAATAGTAAAATTAATGCTGATTCACAAACAAAACTAACAGGAGTAATAATAGATAACCTAAGATTTGAGCTACATATAGCACAAACAGTTAAAGTTCACAAAAAATGGGTACGCTTTACAGAAATAAAAACTATCTAACACCTCTAGGGTTGCCATTGCTAGAACCCATCTTGTATGAACACTTCTATATGCTTCCCCAATTCTCACCAACCTTAAAAAGACAGATTTAATTAAACTTGAAACATGCTACAATAAAATAGCTATATTTGCAACTGAGTGCCCACATTATACCCACCACTGTCACTCCTTCAAAAACTCTCCTGGTTAGAATTCCCACAACTTCTACCCTATAACCAATTAACCTTGGCACAGAAAACATCTTCTATCCTATAACCAATTAACCTTGGCACACAAACTAGTATATCAACCTGAAAAAGTCCTGCCCTTCTAAATATTGTCCAGCCCCATACCACCAATCAAAGTCTTAGTTCAGCAAGTAAATCTTTACTACGTGTCCAAATCCACTAATATGCAGGGGACTCCCAATTTTCTCATCATGTAGCAATTCACTACCTCACTACATCAGAACCAACACAAATACCAACCAATTGAAAACGATTCTTAAAATTTATCTTAATGACATCTGGCTTTGCTCCTGTACTACTCCAGGCTAACTAGTTTAATAGTTCTGGTCATAATGTTTTCTTCCTCACTGACCACCTCATAATCTATACTCTCTCTCATGTCTAGATAATCTCTAACCCCATCCTTTTCTATTCAATTTCTCCCCTACAAACCCTTCCTCAGCTTACTTTAAGAAACTATGATGTGTACACTACAATAGGGAATTATTCCAGATGATTGTATAATACAAATGTCAGCTATAATAGCATAGCATGTAATTTCTGGTATACTGTATGTCTTGTAATTGTTTTGTATAATTTCTTGTACAAATTTTGTATAATCTCTATATGTGGAGCTTTTCTCCCCAGGCCTCCACTGAACATGAGTCTTATCCTAGTCAGACCTTCCTGGTAAACAAATGTAAAATAAATAAAAGATTTGGGTAAAATAGCAAAGGGGTATATTAGTACACTGAGGGAAATGAAAAATGTGAAAGGAGAGTAAAAGAACATGAGGGAAGTTTTTGAATGTTGTAGTACAGCATGAGGAAAATATGTATACAAGAAAATAAGAACGGAAAGTAAAAAAAAATCCAGAATGAGTTAAGGAAAATTTTGAAAAAGAAATTACAATTAGAGAATTTGGTGAGTACGTAGGAAAGAAAATGTCCATTCTGCATCTGGCCCAGATGGTACAGGATAGAAGGAATTAGTGGATTGGCAGTGAGGGCATTTTATAAACGTACTAAATGAATGGTTGAAGGAAGGCTTTGTTTATGAAGAGTTATGTAATGGGGTATTAAAATGTATTTGAAGGAAAGGTGAGGAGAATGAAATACAAACATTGGAGACCCATCACACTAAATAACACAGACTATAACATTTTTCTGAGAATAATACAGAGGAGAATGGAAGGAAGGATGAGGGGATAGTATGTAAAAAACTATCTATGGTATAAAAGGGAAGGGATGTCAAGAATTGTTCTTGGTAGTGAAAGAAATCTTGGATGATATAAGTAAAGGGGAGGATGGGAACATTATGGTAGGTGATACTAGCAAGGCATTTGATACAGTAGGACAGGATGCAGTGTGGGATGTTATGGAGGTGTGGAATAGTTAATAGAATTAGGACAGTATGTGTCTCAGCATATCAAAATAATAGAATAAGAGTGTTAGTGAACGGGTGGCTGAGTAAAGAAATATGCATGATGTGTGGTATGAGTCCAGAACATCCCATGAGTGAAATATTGCTTCCATTGGTAATGAATGTGATAATAATTAAAATAGTCTATAAAATGAAAGATGCTAGATATGCGATGAAATCGGAGGTGGTGATTCCAGTAGATTTGACATATGTAGACGATACACTTGTAATTACTAAGAACAATATGGATGAGAGAAGTGTTGGTTTTCTTAATGGTTGTTTTGAGAAAATGGGTATGACCTTGAATAAAGATAAAAATAAAGATTTGGACAATGTGGCAAAAACTGGGGTGTGTGTATTTTTCAGTGAATGACATGTCTTTGCTATGGATACATTTTTGAAAACAAATATGTAGTTATGATGCAATGGGATGGTTTGATAAAGGAAATAAAAGAAATACATTTTCTGTGGATGATGTATAGATTAGCATTCAGGAAAAAGGTTTATCTGATGAATTCTGTATAAATGGGAAAAATAGCATATATGTCAATTGTTTATATGTAAGCCTTGGTGGTGCAGCAGTAGCGTTGTCACCTCAGAGCAAGAGGTTCTCCCGTTCGATTCTTGGCTGGAGCTCCTTCAGTGTGGAGTCTGCATGTCCTCCCTGTGGTCGAGTGGAGTTCGAAAGGCATGCGTGAATGGGCGTGCCTTTGTTGAAGGTGAGGTGTCGGGCTGGCACCTCGGCACAGTAAAAATCTACTGCCAATCATTAGCAGACCGGAGTTCTGTTGTGGCGACCTCCAACCAGGAAAAGCCAAAAGAAGAAGAAAATGTCAAATGTTTATATGATCACACAAAAATACGAAATGAAGATTGTGCAATTGGTGTTTTCTTTCAAATGGGGCCCCGTATAAAGAGATATGTTGTCTATGAGTGAAGATGAAGGGGAACTGGGGTTACTAAGTTGTTAACTGTGCTTCTTTAAACTTGTATAGTATTAAAGTGGGTACAGAAAGAGAATGATAAATTAATAGTGAAAGTGTTTAAATATAAGTACGAAGTTCTGGGGGGTGATAAGAATAAGAAAAGGAAAAATAAATAATATGTAAATGAAGAAATTAAAAATTGTCAGGAAGAATACTAACATGGAATATAAAAAATTATGATATAAAGAAAGATAGAAAGATGTGGTATTATAATGTGATGAAACAATATCATCATGTCAATCCATGGGAAAATTTACCAGAAAAAGTGATTAAAGCTATTAAAGTCAGGAAAGAGCAGTGTACCAAGATAGTAGAGTGTCAGGATTTTCTGTGGAGACTGGAAATAACTAACTTACCAGTAAAAAGGAACATGCATATCTGGCATTGCTTAGTGTTAAATCACTTTGTCTATGGTGTGCAGGGTCCTGAGTTTGAGCTTTGCAAAAGCTGTTTATTTAAGGGTTAGGAGGGTGGCCTAATGGTTAAGGTGGTTGCCTTACAAACACAAGGTGCAGGGTTTGAGTCTCACAAGAGATAATTGGCTAAGCTTAAAATGGCTTGCAAGGGCAGTTAGCGTACTACTAACCTATGAACCAATGCCAGATAAAAAGAATGTTAAAAGAGTTTGTTTATTTTGTGGGAAGAAAGAGACAACGGAGCTTCCTTATTGGAATTGTAAAAGAGTAGTGAAACTCTGGAAAAAGTTGTGTGAAGAAAATTGTTTGAGAATATTAATAACAGAAGCAATATAGATAAGAATATGACTATGCATGGATATTATAAGAAGAAGAAGACTCTGTCATTGTCCATGTTGGAATAAATGACTTGAGGCGTACCTCCCTGGACTACATGAAAAGAGACATGGATCATGTTGCCCAGGCAGGTATGACCCTAGTCCTGAGTAGCATCCTGCCTTTTCCCAGAATGATACCACAGTATAGGGACAAAATTACTGACTTCAACAATTGGCTAAGCTTCTGGTGTCATTCAAAGGGGATCCAGTATCTGTCTGCCTGGGATAACATGATTGATAGATCATGATGCTTTGCCAGAAATGGTCTGCACCTGTCGCCCCTGGGATTCAGGTTACTGGCTAAAGCTCTTGCCACCCCTATAGTGCCTTCTTTAGGCAAAGTTCAAAGGACAAATCTACCACTGTAACAGGTACAAGCATGCAAAATCTGAAGGTAATGCTACTCAATGCCAGAAGAATAAACCTCAAAATGCACTCTCTCGAGGCACTCCTAAAAACGGAGAACATTGATATCTATGCAGTAACTGAGACCTGGTTCAATGCTCCAGAGAGCACTCCTGCAAAACCAGGCTACAACTCTTACCACACTTTCATGCCACCAAACCAGGACCGAAACACTAAAGGTGGAGGAGTGCCCATATTCACCAAGGATACTCACACCACCAGGCTAGTTGCCCAACACAATGCGTCTGAAATTGTCCAGGTGCAACTAACACTAGGTAAAACTGCAATCCAAATTGTAGCTTCCTACAGATCCCCCACCATGCCCCACAATTCTCACTACACCTTTCTAAACATACTGGAAAATATTAAGATACAACCAAACACCCTAATGCTGGGCGATTTCAACTACCTTGCCATTAACTGGGAAAACAACTCGTGTACCAGCACCTTTGTCCAATGGTTCTTGGAATTCATAAATTCCAATGCCCTGGATCAACTAATCCATAGTCCCACCAGGAGCTCCAGTATCCTAGATCTGGTCATTACCAACATTGGAAATCGATGCTCCACACCTGTGTTCACCACCTCGTTGGTCACATCTGACCATAAGCTAATCATCCTTGCCATCCACATCCGTCCCCCACCCCCTCAGTAAGGAAACCTCCATAAAAAACTCCTCCAAAGCCAACTTCATGCTACTCAAGTCAAAGTGACAAACTTCATGACACCCATGCAGACGGGAACTGAAAGTTTGACTGCTGAATCCTACACTAAGGCACTGTATGAGCACATCCACTCATGCGTGAATCATGCCATTCCAAATAGAACCAAGATGCTCTCCTCCAAAAAACAGAAACCAATTTGGTGGCTCCTGGCAGATCGGTTCAGTGTCAACTTCACCCCCCTCACCCCCTAAAGGGCCCATCTCAGTACCGAAAGATTGCCAAATTCTGGTAATAATGACCACACAGGTAAAAAACGCACTCTTCAAAGCTAAGAATACAGCATCCATGGGACCAGATGACCTCCCAGGCTGTGTACTACTTGAACTACAAAATTAACTGGCACCTCACCTAAGTGTCATGTTTAATCATAGCCTCACCTCAGGCTTCATGCCCACTGAGTGTCTCACAGCTACAGTTATCCCACTCCAACTTGGATCCTGGGAACTACTGCCCCATCAGTCTGATGAGCCTGATCTGCAAGGCCATGGAACTTATTATCATGGAACTTATAAACAAATACATTGGCAACCTTCAAACACTGCACCCCACCCAATTTGGGTTCATGAAGGGCCGATCTTGTCTCCTGAACCTGATTGACTTCTTTGAATCAGTCTCCAGAGCTATGGATGAGGGTAAGGCAGTCCACACAGCCTATCTGGACCTCCCCAAGGCCTTCAACACCATCCCCCACTCTGGAATCATAGGTAAACTTACTAAGCTGGGCATTAATCCATACATCACTCGATGGGTTGCCAACTGGCTTACTGACAGAACCCACACTGTAAAATTAGCCGACTCCAAATCCAGCTCCAGACAAGTGGAGTACCTCAGGATTCAGTCCTGGGACTGCTCTTGTTTGGCATTTACTTCTCTGAAGTACAGGCTGACACTAAGGGACTCTGGCTAACAAAGTTCATAGATGACTGCAAACTGGGAGCCATTATTGAATCCCCAAATGATGTGGATATTCTACAAAAGGACCTTACAGAAACAGATGCTTGGTGCAAGAGCTACGGGCTCAAGCTCAATGCCAAGAAATGTATAGTTATCCCCTTTGGGAAAAAAAATATATACCCATGAATTACCACATAAGTGACAGTACACTAAACACTGAACATGTGATAAGAGACTTAGGGATACAGGTGGACAGTGGCCTCACCTTCAATAACCACTTCATCACAACAGTCAGGAAATCCTTCTATGTGGCATACCTCATCACTAAGGGCTTTTCATCCAGAAAAAAGGAGGTTATTGTCCCACTGTACTCATCCCTCATTAGACCCATTATAGAGTACAACGCCCCATTTAGTATGTACCTCTCAAGACATCTGCAACAACTGGAAAGGCTGCAGAAATACCCCACTAAAAGAATCACAGGCCTAAAGCAGATGCCCTATGCTGACCGTCTAAAAAAACTCCAGCTATACTCTGTCTCATATTGTCTACACAGAGGCGATTTCTGCTTAACACACGAGGCCATGTCAAACCCAGACCTGTTGGACATTCTACACTTAAAGAAATCCCAATCCCTCAGACCCACATGCTCCAGGGATCTAAACTTGTCATCACAATAAACAAAACATGCTGGAAGGATAGGTTCCTGACTCAGAGACTCCCCAGACTCTGGAATAGACTGCCCATAAATGTCAAGCAGAGTGCCTCTTTGGCCCTCTTCAAAAGGAACCTTGACAATTGGATGGGAAATAGGAAATTCACCCTGGAGATCACATCAGTCACCCTGCTAGACAGAGGTCCATGGAAGTAAATATTGTGGGAAGAAATAGCCAGGGAATTGTTATGGCTAGGCTTCTATAGGCCCTAGGGCCGATAGCCTAGTACCAACCTATGAACCTAAGAAGACTGTGTGGGAAGAGTAAATTAAATTTTATTTTATTTAATATAGGTTATTTGAAATGAAAGATTGAATGATATCTTGTTTAATGGAAAATGGAGTTTGCAAAATGTATTGCAAAAAATTAGATTATGGCTGTGTAAGAAGAGCAGAGGTAAATTATGGAAGAATAACAATGAAGACATAAGAAAAATTAGAAATAGTAAAAACATAGAAATGTGTATGTAGCTGTACAGATCTACAATTTGCAAATATGTAAGTATGTAAATATTGTGTTTTTTATGTTGAGTAAAATAAAGGACCTTTACTGTTTGATAGGTGCTGTGGGATTTTTTTACATCCACCTGAACTACCATCAACATAGGCAGATAGGGCCTCAGTTTAACATCTCATCTGAGAGATGATTTATGAAGATTAGATCTTGTCTATTGCATCTAGTAAATTTCTTCAAAAGGTTTATGGAGGTTGTAGATTGCGGTCATCACATATTTTGAGCCACCCAAGGCCACCAGCACTGTAATAAAAAAGTTAAATGCTTTAAAAATCAACTCATATCTGATAGGATGGACAGCAAACTGTCTGAAACACAAAGCACACACAATATAAGTTGCAGATACCTCATGAGAAAGTCTGAAAGTGACCAGCTGTGTCTCTCATATGTCAATGTTCAAACCACTCCTTTTCAGTATTTACTTCTCAGATCTTCAAACAGAGAGCCAAGAACTCTGGGTAACAAAGTCTGCAGATGACTGCAAACTGGAAGTTATTTGTTAAGTCATCCTCTAACACTGAAACCCTCAAAAATTAAGTCTCCCTAGAAAACTTTTGGTGTACTAAAAGTGGGTTCAAACTAAATGCTAAAAGGTATAGTATTATCATTTTTGATAGACAGTCCCTACCCTCATCATACTGTATGGACAATTCACTATTACAAATCAAAGCAAAAATGTAGTTAATGACCTAGAAACTTGGGTTGACAGCTCTGTTTCCTTTGAACATCATGTGACAACAGATATGAAGAAATCCTTGTATTTAGCAAAGCTACTTGCCAGATGAATATCATGAAGGTCTAAAGAGGTAATCACTCCCCTGTGCTCAGCTTTGAGCTGCTAAATTAATGAGTACAACACTCACTTCATGATATATCCCACTAAACACACAAAACAATTAGAAAGGACCCCAAAGGCATATAAAAAAAGATCACAGACCAAAATTCCCAGAGCTGACAAGAAAAGATGAAAGCTATATGCTTTCATTATGTGTTTTACAGACTTTTTAGGGAATATCTCTGTCTGTCTTGCATATTAGAAACTCATTTGTACTGGACCTCCTGTATCTCCTCAAGTCCATTATCTGTACCACTGCTATAACCAGGGACCTAAATTTTCACCATCAGATAAGTAAAACACAGTGGCGAGACAGTAACCTGGTTATGGCAACCAACATATGCCCACTGCTTCCTAAACCTCTAGAGCAAACTACCTGTCCTTGTTAAGCAGTACAACTCACTATCTTCCTTTAAATGTAACTTAGATATCTGGATGGGTATCTACAAATTAATTTTGGTATAGACTGGTATGGGGGGTGTCCTGTGGGAGGGTGTTATTAAGGATTGAATGGTCAGAGGACTCAGTGGCCTTGGAAAATCTATGAATCTTGAAGCATCTCAGTCTTCTTCAGCCAGTCTGCAGTTACAGATAGCTGAAGACCCTGGATCTTGCCTAAATCGCCACCATTCATTCCCACAGAATTAATAACTTCTACAGATTAGACAAATATTTCAGAACACAGGCAGATGTTTTACATGACTGAACCAATGTCATATTGATACACAGCAATGTTTTAATTCTAGCATAAGAGCTAGGTCCTTCAAAATAATTTGATCAGACTCTCAGGTTCTTTAATATGGAATTTCAAACACTTATTCTAAGATCAGCTGCTAAAAACAGTTGCCCATATAAACCATATACACTGAAATCATTTACCACTCTTTTAGTAATTTTGCTGAAGCCACATTAACACACTGATTGCAACTAGGCTGCTAATCATAACCAGTTTGTTATGTGCTCTTCAGGTGAATTTCTAGGAATCAATTTCAAGAACATTTATGTCTGTCTACTTAAAGGTGTATATTGCTAGGCATTTTATGGTCCCAATGATTACTTGCTTAGAATTACTCATATGTTTGTGTATTAAGATTGGATAGCCAATCATAATTCTGTATAATTCCAGCAGAGTTTCAGCTCTCCTGATATATTACCATTTATAAAAGATGGGGTACACAAAACTAAGAAAGATCCATTTTAACAAAGGTGGCTCAGTCAAACACAAATTGGATGAAAATGTTTAGCTGAATCAAATTTTGGCGATGGTGGAGATCTCCCTTTTCTCCACTGTTGTGTGACCTAAGAGTAGGTATATTTAATTTTGGGGGTGAAGGGGTGTTCCCCTACATGGTGTGGGGATGCAGGGGACATTTTGTTTTAATTTTACCATAAGCGCTTTTGGTTAGATATATTCAGTTGATTGGGTCTATATCAGAACATTGAAGTATTAAAACTTCGAATGTTCTGATATCGAACACTATTCAGCGAATGCTAAGAATAGCGAAGCTGCAGAACAGTGAATTCTTTCCTCAGGGAAAGAATTCAGTTGGCCGTTTCTGTGGCTTTGCTATTCTTAGCACTGTAGTGGAAAGTTACGGGTTGGGTTCAGGTAAGTGTGTGATTGTTTGTACTTTAGGGTTAGAGGCGGGTTAAGTGAATTAAGGTTAGGGCGCGGGTTAGGCGTGTGTGCGATAGTGACAGACTTTAGGGTTAGGGGCGGTTTAAGTAAGTTAGGGTTAGGGCGCGGGTTAGGTGAATTAGGGTTAGGTGAGTGTGCGATAGTGACGGACCTTAGGGTTAGGGTTTGGGTTAAGGTAAGTGGGTAGATAGTAGTGTATATTTAGTTTAGTGTTAGATGTAGGAATTTAAGTGTATGTGTGTGGTTGCTGTTTGTCTGATGTGCTTGTGTTGTGTGTATGTGTTTTGGAGCAGCAAATTTTTTCCATGGGAAAAAATTTGCTGTTCTGAATTTTCGATATTTTCATGTTTAGATGTTCTGGGGCCGATGAAATAGCATTTGCTATTTTCATCTTTCGATCATCATCTTCTTTCGGCTGTTCCCGTTAGGGGTCGCCACAGCGGATCACCTGTTTTCATTTCTTCCTGTACTTTGCATCTTGCTCTGTCACACCAACCACCTGCATGTCCTCTCTCACCACATCCATAAACCTTATCTTAGGCCTTCCTCTTTTCCTGTTACCTGGTAGCTTCATCCTTAGCATTTTTTCACAATATACTCAGCATCCCTCCTCAGCACATGTCCAAACCAACGTAATCGTGCCTCTCTGGTTTTGTCTCCAAACCTTCCAACCTGGGCTAACCCTCTAATATACTTATTTCTAATCCTGTCCACCCTCGTCACACCCAGTGCAAATCTTAACATCTTTAATTCTGCCACATCCAGCTCAAACTAGCCTTTTTGTCAATGCCACTGTCTCCAACCCATATAACATAGCTAGTTTCACTACTCTCTTGTAGACCTTCCCTTTCACTTTTACAGGTACTCGTCTGTCACAAACCACTCCTGACACTCTTCTCCACCCACTCCATCCTGCCTGTACTCTCTTCTTCACCTCTCTTCGACACTCACCGTTACTCTGAACTATTGACCACAAGTATTTAAACTCATCCACTTTCGCCACCTCTACTCCTTGCAACCTCACCATTCCTCTATCCTCCCTCTCATTCACACACATATATTCTGTCTTATTCCTGCTGACCTTCATTCCTCTTCTCTCTAGAGCATACCTCCATCTCTCCAGGGTCTCTTCCACCTGTTCCCTACTTTCACTACAGATTGCAATGTCATCTGCAAACATCATAGTCCACGGGGACTCCTGTCTGATCTCGTCTGTCAACCTGTCCATCACCATTGCAAATAAGAAAGGGCTCAGAGTTGATCCTTGATGTAACCCCACCTCCACCTTAAATGCATCCGTCACTCCCACTGCAGACCTCACCGCTGTCACACTACCCTCGTACATATCCACTCTTACATACTTCTCTGACACTCCTGACTTCCTCATACAATACCACAACTCCTCTCTAGGCACCCTGTCATATGCTTTCTCTAAGTCTACAAAAACACAATGCAACTCCTTCTGACATTCTCTGTACTTCTCCATCAACACTCTGAAGTGCTCTTTCCCGGCATGAAACCATACTGCTGATCACTAATCATCATGTCCCTTCTTAACCTTGCTTCACTACTCTTTCCCACAACTTCATGCTGTGACTGATCAATTTAATCCCTCTGTAGTTACTACAGCTCTGCACATCACCCTTATTCTTAAAAATCATTACCAAAACACTTTTTCTCCATTCCTCAGGCATCCTCTCACTTTCCAAGATTTCATTAAACAATCTGGTTAAAAATTCCACTGCTATTTCACCTAAACACCTGCATGCTTCCACAGGTATATCATCTGGGCCAACAGCCTTTCCAGTCTTCATTCTCTTCATAGCTATCCTTACTTCCTCCTTGCTAATCCATTGTACTTCATAATTCACTATCCCTACATCATCCAACCTTCTCTCCCTCTCATTCTCTTCATTCATCAACCCCTCAAAGTACTCTTTCCATCTCCTCAACACACTCTCCTCCCTTGTGAGTATGTTTCCCTCATTATCCTTTATCACGTTTACCTGCTGCACATCTTTCCTAGCTCGGTCCCTCTGTCTAGCCAAATGGTACAGGTCCTTTTCTCCCTCCTTAGTGTCCAACCTTTCATACAACTCTTCATATGCCTTATCCTTAGCCTTCATCACCTCTCTCTTTGCCATGCACCTCATCTACTTATACTCCTGTCGACTTTCTTCATCTCTCTGACAATCCCACTTCTTCTTTGCCAACCTCTTTCTTTGTATACTTTCCTGTACTTCCTTATTCCACCACCATGTCTCCTTGTCGTCCTTCCTCTGTCCAGATGTGATACCAAGCACCTTTCTAGCCGTCTCCCTTACTAGCTCTGCTGTAGTTACCCAGCTATTTGGTAACTCGCCTGTCTTAACTCATCCCTGAACTCCACCTCACAATTACCCTTTTTCAATTTCCACCATTTGATCCTTGGTGCTGCCCTCACACTCCTCCTCCTCCTCTTAATCACCAACGTCATCCCACAAACCACTATCCTATGCTGCCTAACTACACTTTCCTCGGTCACCACTTTACAGTCTCCAATCTCCTTCAGACTGGCCCTTCTACATAAGATATAATCCACCTGTGTGCATCTTCCTCCACTCTTGTATGTCACCCTATGTTCCTCCATCTTGTTAAAATACATATTCACCACAGCCATGTCCATCCTTTTCACAAAATCCACTACCATCTGACCTTCTGCATTCCTTTGTTTAACACCATACCTACCCATCACTTCCTCTTCCCTTCTGTTCCCTTCACCAACATGCCCATTGAAATCTGCTCCAATCACCACTCTCTCACCCTTGGGTACAGTCATCACCACTTCATCCAATTCATTCCAAAATTTTTCTTTCTCCTCTATTGCACACGCAACTTGTGGAGCATATGCACTAACAACATTCATCATTACACCATCAATTTCCAGATTCATAAACATTACTCTATCCGACACTCTTTTCACCTTCAGAACACTATTAGCATACTGTTCCTATTTCTCCTTCCATCCACACCATGATAAAACAATTTGAACCCACCTCCGATACACCTAGCCTTACTCCCCTTCCATCTGGTCTCTTGCACACACAATATACCAACCTTCCTTTTGTTCATCATATCACCTAGTTCTCTCCCTATACCAGTCATACTGCCAACATTCAAAGTTCCGACCCTCACTACCACAGTCCTAGCCTTTCTCCTCTCTTCCTGTCTTCGGCCATGTCTTCTGCCTCTTCTCCTCCTTCGGCCAACAGTAGCCCAATTTCCGCCAGCACCCTGTTGGCTAACAGTACTGGTGGCGGTCATTGTTAACCTGGGCCTCGACCGATCCTTTATTAAAGTATTTATTGGTGTCTGCATGAAATGATTTGGCAAAGTTTTATGCCGGATGCCCTTCCTGACGCAACCCTCCCCATTTATCCAGGCTTGGGACCGGCACAAAGAAATGCACTGGCTTGTGCATCCCCAGTGGCTGGGTTGCTATTTTCATCTTTCGATAACATGATATAAATGCAGTTGATTTGCAGTTGATGGAGCTACCACTGATCTATTGATGTGAATTTGTACAAACTACCTCACAACTTTAAAATCTGTAACACACCCTGTGTTGACATACATCTAACAGCCAGAAACAAAAACTGTTCCAGTGATCAATTAACAGTTTTGAAAGCTCTAAGACAGCTTGCTCTGCCACCATTGCTTTTAGGTGCATGAAGTGTGTTGCTGCTTCTAAAGCTATCAGTAGGTTTCTTTTTTTCTGAACTTATTGAGTTTTTCAATTAGGTATGTTTCCATATCCTCATCATATACATGTACAATATGTACAGGCTAACAACAAATTAGTATCAACAAACATTCGGTAACAACAAAACCAACTATTTACACGTGTCTATATTAACAAGTATGATTTATATTTACAATCAAGATTCATTTCATAGGATTTCAATCACTTTCTGCCATGAGCTGTAATAAGATGTTATCCTTTCTGTTCTTCTTCTGATGGTGATTAAATCCTTTTGTGATACTTTTAACATAATATTTCTGTATTCTCTAAATGGAGAAGTTTTGCTTTTCCAGTTTGTTGTAATGGTCTTGTGTGGTATGGCTAATAACGTCCACAAGAGTGAAAATGTAGTTTTAGGAATACATTGTTGTACAGGTGCATTGAATAAAATTAATGATATGGACAGCTGAAATTTGTCATTAAAAATTGATTGTAAGAAATAATTTACTTTATCCCAAAATGCTTTTACCAGTTCACAATCATAAACATGTTTCCAATCTGCTTTCAGTTTTATTTCACACCTCCAACATCCAATATCTTGTTTAAACATTAACTCCATTTTATGTGGTGTTATATAGCATCTGTGAATAAATTTCCATATAAATAGCTTCCATTGTAGTGATAAAGTTATTTGCTTTGAGAAGACATTTTTTATCATTATCATCAGGAACTTGATTATTAATTGGTCTATAATAATCCCAAAGGGTTGCCTTATGATATATTTTTAAGTATTTTTTAAATATTTGGTAAGTGGCTTTTCCTTGAACAGACTGAGTTTTTAAGATAATCATATGCTCTATAAATTTTGAAACATTTTGTTTAATTGCTAGCTGCATTGTTTCTAAACTATTTATAATGTAATGTCATAAGTCCTATATTACCAGCCACAAATTACTGCCTAAACTGAAGTTGCTTTTTATTTGTTCCATTGTTAGAACTTTCCCAGATTCTAACAGTTGATGCTCAGTAGGCTTCTGATGCAGGTCTATGGTGACTTCTGTGACTGGGTCATTGGGGCCTGGTTCACACAGGAGCACTATAACACGTTTGTTATGGCAAGGTGTTTACATATGAAAAAAAAATAGAAAGTTGTGACTTGTTGGAATGAAAGTGCTGAACTGTAAGTGTACCAATAAAGTGTGTCTAGAGTGATTTGTCCACTAGTGGTTTTTGTTTTTTCTTTATATTCTTATACACTAGGAGCAAGTTACTTGATTTAGTTGCTTACATAAAAATCTCACTTAAGACATCAGTTTTAATTTGCAATCAGCATGCTTTATGCATTACAAATATATTCTTTCCCGCATGCTTATATTTAACAGCACATTTCAGAAGGTATAATTCTGAAAATTTGTCCTAAAAATAATGTTTCTCGACAGAGTGGCATATTTTAAGCAAATATTTGTCAAGAATTAATGAACCATTATACAAAACTAGTGTAACTTTGACATGAGAATGCAGAAATACATATTTGAAAAAAAGTGGAATGTATCATTGAAATCACTGTGTATCATAGGTACCGTCTGAAATGTCAGGACCTGCTAGACTGAGTCCTAAAAGTCCCAAAATGTGTAGACTGGCTGAAAGAACAGACTTAAACATACTAAGATGCCATTTCTCAGATTATTCCATTTTCTCGGAGGTATAGTGATCTCATAGTTGGTATATAAAAGTTTAGGGGGTTCAGGGAGGACTTGTCCCCCTCCATGCAAAAAAAGAAGTTTTAAGGAGAAGAGGAATTTTTGAAATTCACTCTTCTCCTGTAATTTCGGTCATTTTTTTTTTGGCATGTCGGTACACCGCATTTCGAATGATGACATTTCAAAAGGGAGCCATATGTTCACAATGACTAAATGTGTTATTTTCTTCTAAGCTTTTTTTTTCACACTTTTATAACTGGAACAGTCCAGCTCTAGTATAATGTTTAACTTTTCAAATGAAGCTTATGTCGTAGGATACACTACATAAGATGAAGTCAGATGGAATGGAACAGTTTACTAATGGCTGCCTTGTCGGGTATACAGAACCAGCCTAGATCTGATGTTTTAAATTCCAGAGAAAATGTCTGTGAGAGGGCATGCTTTGGCTACCATAAACAGGCTATTGTCTGATTTTGTTCTGCACAGGCTGAGTGTGTGCCCACCGGTGCTGGTGAGAGGAACTGCCTTTGTCCTGATGGCTATTCTGGTGATGGAATGATATGCTATGGAGACATTTTAATTGTAAGTATTAACAGGATAATGTACAACTTTATTTATTTATTCTTTCATTTATTTTTTGTTTACTGGTGTAGAACACAGATCAAATTTGATCATTTGCTGATGGGGTTACATACATAGTAACAGTAAAGGAAATTATACAGTATAGTGACACAATGTAACATAGATGTAAAAAATATATACATGATTACAGTTCTTAGGCATATAAAAGGGATGTCATTATAACCAATAATAGGATTCCATCTGAATTTACAATTAGGCACACAGTGCTTTCACCAGATGCCTATAAACGTATATGTTGCTACTTCCTGCTTATGCATTCCCTGTCATTAGAATTAGAATTCCCTAGAGTAATCTCCATCTGTTTTAGTATGTAGAAATGTACCAACCTGCTGTTAATCCGTCTCATATAAACTTTGGTTCTGGTGGCATGCTGTCAAGAAAATCATTTCTAAAGTGAAATGTTTCACAAATTGTGACCTGTTACAGCATGCATATTGCTAAAAAGAAAACAATTTTTTGTCTGGTAATTACTTAAGTCATACGTAAGCCTTACTTTGTATGAATGTTGTTTTTAACAGAAATTAATTACATTTTTAAGCAAGCAGCAGTAACATATTTCTGTAAAATAAGTGAGCAGAAGATACAGAAACAGCTGCTACATTTTCTAGTATTTGTAAAAATTAAATAAGGTTTTAGATGGTCACAGCTAATACTCATACCTTTGGTTCAGAGTCATGTTTACGTAATGATATGCATTAATAAATAACTCTGAGTGCACATACGTTACTCACACATGAGGCTCCAAACATTCTGTTCTTGCAGTTAAATGCACTGTAGGTATCCATGGTTTATCAGGTAGGTGTTACAGAGATACCTGCTTTTCTTTACTGTTCTGCGGTGTCAAGGCCCACTTGCAGCCAGGCCCATGACAAAGAGCAACACAACAATGTTAACACAATATTTACTTAAAATAACATACTCCCGTAAGCATAATTTTTTTATTGTTGCATATAATAGTATACGTGGAAGATCCAAACATTTAAGATACTTGCAGATAACCACCGTGGCATTATTACTTTCCTCCCCTTCTCTGGTTTCTTCTTTTCCTTTCCATATCCACCCTGCAATACCTCATCTAAAAAGAAACACATCATAACGCTGTGATAGAGATGATTTACTCACCTTCTGCTGTATTTATTCTGTCTTTACAGGAGATGGCGACAAATCCTGATCTTGATGGATTCCATGAGTGGATAAAGGTATGTGCACTGATGTATTATTACAGAAACTGTGGCATTCATACTGACATGATTTATATATGCACCACACAAAGAGATGTGCTATTTATTTATTTACTGACATTGGATTACAAGGAAAGTCTGAATGGGTAGAAGACCATTTTCAGTGGAGGCCCAGAGAGAAAAGCTCCAAAGTATTATAAAACATTTTAAATACAACAGTTTTCCAATCTTCAAAAATAATAAAAATAAAATTAAAAAAAAAACATCTACACTTTTAATAATTACGCCAAACTGGATATATTATGAAAACTGGTTAAGAAGAGATAGAAATTATATGACGATGATTTAATATGTAGAGAAATATATTCCATTTATAGAGAAATTAAAGGTAAGTTAGTATAATACAAATATGAAGAGAAATGCAGGCTTGTGGTATTTTTGAAGAGAAAGCAGGGACGAGAAATTGCTAAAATAAGGAAGAGAGTGAAGAAATGTAAGGTATGAACAGGTACTTGTTCACATTTAGGGATATAGTTTATTCTGGTGTTGAGCAAGAATAGAGACATCTTTTGGCTAGGAAGTCTTTTAGAATGTGTTTGAAGGATAGCAGGGAGGATATTAACCTGATGGATACAGGTAAGGAGTTCCAGGCCTTAGCAACATGGTACAGGTACAGATAATACCTAGCAGATTTGATAGTTTAGTGCACAGATAGGATGTTTTGGTCATTAGATCATAATGACTGACTGGGAACATAGCTGTGTAGAATTTTATTTAGTGCTGGTCAACTTGATGGATAATTTTCTCAGTGGTAAGAAACTGTGTGCACGTTAGTTGATGGGGTACGTCTAACCAATTTAGGCTTTTCACTGCTATACAGTGATGGGTTCTGAAAGGGGTATTTGCTGCAAATTTAGCAACTTTGTTATAATGTTGTTCAAGTTTTGATTTTTGTGATGCCTGGAGTTTACTAAGGATGGGATCGCCATTAAAATGTGGGGAGAATATAAGTAGTGCAAGTGTGGTTTTAGTTGTGTTGGTGAGAAAGGTTTTGGCTCTTTAAAGCATCCTTATTTGTTTATTAGCTTTTCTTACACAATTTTGTATATGCAGGTCAAATTTAAGATTATCATCCATTATCATCTGCAATTGCTATGAGAAGTCACTTTAGTAGTTGCATTATCAAGACAGAAGATTTGTTTTTCATAAGAGAGGGATTTTAGTAGTTCATTTTTTTAGGGATGAGCATGATTTGTGAGTTATAAAGCCATGTTTCTGTGGCTGTTAAAGGTTCTTGAGTAATTTTTTGGAAGTGTACCATTGTGTCAAATGTGAAAATGAGTATAGAGTCATGTGCGTGCTGTATTAGATAGGCCTTTTGTGTGGATGCGTGAAGGGCACTGGTGAGAATGTCAAAGAGGAGGGTGCCAAGGTGGTACACCAGTGGTGACTGGGAGGTATTGTGAAAGGGAGGAGTGAAATGTTACTAACCGATACATATTGGATAGGTAGTTTTTGAACCATATGAGGCTGGCCTGAGAGAGACCTAATGAAGACATTTGAAGTAGATGTTTGCTGTGACAAACTATATCAAAGGCTTTCAGACAAGTCTAGAAATAAGGAGGAGACTAGTTTGCCATTATATCTTTATTAACAGTATCTATATAGATTAGAAGTGCAGTGTTTCTACTATGGGATGGATGGAAGCCATGTTTTGTGGGGGATAGGAGTTCTTCCTACAGAAGATACTTTAGCAATTGTTTTTGATTACATGTTTCACTTATTCTGGAGGGGGGTTAAGATTGCTAAAGGTCTAAAGTTAGTAAAGTCTGTTGAATTTCCTCCTTTGTGCAGAGGGATAATGTGTGACTTTTTCCAGAGAGAGAGAGAGAGAGAGAGAGGGAATGTTGGATTCCTGGAATGACCTATTTATAAAGATTAAGACAGAATAGCTAATGCTAAAACCCCCATGGTGCAGAACAAACTAAATATCATCAGTTGAAACAGGATACGTTTATTAACCACACTTTTAAAATAATCAGATAAGTGCTTTTGTCCAAATTTGTGAACTTCATTATATAAAAGACCAAGTTTAATAGCACACTTTTAAATACAACAAAGTTAATCATGATTGGATTAAAAGAACACCCACTTTCCTCTTCCATCTTTAAAGCTACATACAAATTTACTTAAAATGATGCACTAAGAACACAACTCACTGCTGAAGACGTTCTCACCAAATACAGGAAGATAAATGAATAAATGAAAATGAGAACAGTCACCACGAAAAGCTTCCTCAGCACAAGTAGGATCCAAAAAGTAGTCACGATAAAAATGTAAAAATCATTTAATGTAGAACCTTCATCAGATACAATTACACAAAATAATTCACAACTAAATACCCAACTTTTTGGCGGGCTCATTAATTTATCTGCTTGTTAATGCCTTAATTAATAATGAAGCTTAGTCCACATTACATCAACTTCACTACGTTTCCTATTTAAAATTACTGCAAATCAAATATTGTATATCATTGTAAAAAATGAATACACTTACAGAGTTTAAATAATGCAGTAATGATCACAACATCACTCATTCAGACATCTGTTAAAAAACACTTTATACATTATGTATTATAGCTCGCTACTTACACATAGTATCACTCCCAAGTGTAACGTTACCTCCAAAAAACATTCCATCGCTAGTTACAAATAACTGTAACTTGAAATATATCCATCTATCTTGTGAATATAGCATATTTACAAAAGCGATAATAAATCAAGCTCTTAATCCAATAAGTTCCTTATTGAGGTATAACCCATCTGGCGTCAACATTATCGTCATCGATTTAGAACTTAGACAAGCTTCTAGTCATATCACGTGCTGTGCTGGTACAGGATATCAGGAAGTAAAAGGGTATCCTTCCAGATCCTAGTGCCGCTATGTTGATCTATAATCTGGATGTTAATCAACAGTTTGACATCAGAGAGTGTGTTCCCTTATGTAGAGCATGGAAATTTGAACAAAACACTCAATAAGTACTAGCGACTATCAATGGGCAACAGTACAAAGTAAAAATACGTTTTAAAATCTAATCTACCATAATTCTTATATAAATATTAGATTCTATCTATTCATAGTCGGTAGCGACTATTAATAAACAGAAAAACAAAATGAAATATAATTTAGATATCTGATTGTTAATCATCCTAAAATTCTAACATAAAAATAATCTGGTTTTGTGGGACATAAATATACGTCACACAGCATGGATCTACAGTCTACAAAGAATGCCATATTGATCAAAAGCCATGGCTATCATTAGCCAAATATATATAATTCTTTACATGTACCTTTTGCTAAAAATAAGTGGCAGTACTCTAAAACCGGTGTTGATTGAACGCAGGCAATGTTACATGTAGGCACCTATTATTGTGACCCTCCATAATTTCTATCCTGTGTAGAAGCACTAAGTGTTGAAGGTTTCCAAAATTTTGTTTATCATTTATTTTATTGCTAAATATTCTGCAATAATTTTTTATTCGTCCTATGTATTCATTTAACGCAGGACTTTAATATTTAACCATAATACTTTATATATTTTATGTACATACTAGGTTTGCAGCAAAGTGAGTAGTTTTATATTAATGTTAAAGTGAATGTACTGCCACTTATTTTTAGCAAAGGTACATGTAAAGAATTATATATATTTGGCTAATGATAGCCATGGCTTTTGATCAATATGGCATTCTTTGTAGACTGTAGATCCATGCTGTGTGACGTATATTTATGTCCACAAACCAGATTATTTTATGTTAGAATTTTAGGATGATTAACAATCAGATATCTAAATTATATTTCATTTTGTTTTCTGTTTATTAATAGTCACTACCGACTATGAATAGATAGAATCTAATATTTATATAAGTATTATGGTAGATTAGATTTTAAAAGATTTTTTTTTTTGTGTGTTGCCCATTGATAGTCGCTAGTATACTTATTAGTGTTTTGTTCAAATTTCCATGCTCTACATGAACACACTCTCTGATGTCAAACTGTTGATTAACATCTAGATTATAGATCAACATAGGCACTAGGATCTGGAAGGATACTTCCTGATATCCTGTACCAAGCGCACCTACAACGTGTGTGATTTCTGATAGCAGTAGATCAAGTCTAAATGATGGCGTATAAGGTATGGGTTATACCTCAATAAGGAACTTATTGGATTAAGAGCTTGATTTATTATCAAGCTTTTGTAAATATGCTATATTCACAAGATAGATGGATATATTTCAAGTTACCAGTATTTGTAACTAGCGATAATGTATAAAGTGTTTTTAACAGATGTCTGAATGATGATGTTGTGATCATTACTGCATTATTTAAACTCTGTAAGTGTATTCATTTTTACAATGATATACAATATTTGATTTGCAGTAATTTTAAATAGGAAGCGTTGAAGTTGATGTAATTATTAATTAAGGCATTAACAAGCAGATAAATTAATGAGCCCGCCAAAAGTGGGTATTTAGTTGTGAATTATTTGTGTAATTGTATCTGATGAAGCGTACTTCTAGCATTCGGCGCTCGCGCCATTCCTGTAAATACATTTAAATGATTTTTACATTTTATCGCGGGTAACTTTTTTGGATCCTTATGCTGACTGTTCTCATTTTCATTTATTCATTTATCTTCCTGTATTTGGTGAGAACGTCTTCAGCAGTGAGTTGTGTTCTTAGTGCATCATTTGTGTTTTCTGCTGTTTGTTCACAACTCACGATGGAAGGTCAAAATATTGGTGCCGCTTCTGTTCCAGAGTCGTAGGGATACGCTTGCCCGCTTTTGGGTCTGTTTATACAGGAATCGAACCCTTTATTGTCGCTGGATCTTAAGGAAGCTGGAGCCCTAGGACAACCAATGGAAACTGGTGAGAACTTGAAGGACTTTCACGACCAACTAAAAATATTGGAGAACAATCTTTATCAACTACAAAGGTACTTGTGGCAAAGATTACATTTAGAAGCTTGCTTGTATCATAAGGTAGTCCCCAGAGGCATGTTTCTGCATGCCTCCATCCATCATTATTAAAACAGTGGCAAGACCTGAATATCAATCTAGGATTCGATTATGTGAAATTATTGCTTAAATATTTTTTGCCACTAGAGACTGATCTCCGTAGTAAAACGGATATGTTATACCAAAAAATAATAGATTGTTTTACTTCAGATTACTGTAAAGAGAAACTCTGCCTGGTTTTCACGCAAGTGAAATCTTTTAGTGACAGGTTGGGTAAGACGAAACAACGTAAGTTAAGGAGAGACTTTCTGGACTTCCAAAATGGCCATGTATTTGTTTGGCCAAGAAATCAAGATGGTCACTCTAATTCTACACAGAATGTAACAAACTCAAATGGTATGACAGATTGTTTGGAAATTCCTAATAATTTGACAATGTTGGTAACCAGTACCCACCCCACTACACAGACTGAGATTTCTTCTACTAGGGTCAGTAGTCTGGACCCCATTGAGTTTCCGGTTGTAGGTACACCTCCGCCGAATCAAGAGGCTCTACAAGGACACCGGAACCCAGGAGCTATACCTAAAAGTAACAGCATCCAAGGAACCACCAACCACCCTTTTTTACCATATCAAAGGAAATATGTTCAAAAACAAAGGGGGCGCTCCAGCAGCAGGGGGCCGAGCATAAATATTCTGAGGATAAGAACGTGCCAAACAGGAAGACCAGATACTGACTTTGGTTTTTAATTTTTCTAGTAATAGTGTTGATGAAGCCATGCTTAGCCTTCTTAATAGAGGGCTTACGTTTATTCCATCGGCTAGATCATCCCTAGAGGATTGCCTGGTGGATTTAAGACTATTTTGTAGGCGAGTATGCTTGAAGTTATTGTTTCCTCATGAGATAAAGAGTGACAACAAGACTGAACCTTTTATTATGTTTAAGAATAGAAGCACTTTTATACCACCGATGCATCCGATGGTGCAATGCTTCTTGGACTTATGTGAAAAATATCTTTATGCATTGTTCTCTGTAACACATAATAAGAAAGGGAGGTTTTATAACCTCAACAGTGATGAAAGTCATGCCCTGGCTAAGTTGAAGAGAGATGATAAATTGATAGTGAAACCTGCTGACAAAGGGGGGGGTGTTGTGATGATGGATACAGATGAATATGTGAAGTGCATGAGGGAGTTGCTATCAGACAGAACGACCTACAAAACTATATCCATCCAGCAAGTTTCCACTATCATACAAACGGTTAATGACACTATATATGACTTGTTGTTATGCAGACAAATTAGTGTAGAATTATATGAATATTTTTTGAAACCTGATCCGGTTATTCCTATTTTGAAAGGGCTTCCCAAGATCCATAAGGAGGTATGGCCAATACCAATGAGACCGATTGTAGCAGGGGAAGGTTGGGTAACTGCTCATATATCGACCTTCCTAGAGAATATTTTACGACCAGTCGTCAATAACTGCTGCACCATCCTTAAAGATACATATCAATTGCTTGAGAGCCTCAATGAATTACATCTAGACATGAGGAATACACAATACCTCCTAATTACTATGGATGTAGAAAAGCTCTTTACCTCAATCCCGAACGACATAGGGTTAAGTATATTAGGGAATTACTGCATAAAGAAACCCATTTCTCTAATGACAGGATCATATTGGTTTCCCAGTTGTTGGACATAGTTTTAAATAACAACGTTTTTATGTTTGGAGATGGGTATTTCTTACAGGCATGGGGGGTGGCCATGGGCACCCCTGTTATGCTAACCTGGTAGTATACTGGTGGGAGAAGTTGTTTTTGTTCACCCATGAGTCTTCGAGATTCATAAGATACTACAAACGGTTTGTAGATGACATTCTTATAATTTGGGAAGGCACGACAGATAGCTTTTATAGCTTTCTGAGATACCTACAAACCACCACAGATTTTTTAAGATTTACAGTAGAGAGCTCACACCAATATGTCAACTTTCTGGATGTTACATTGAGGCTGACAGAAGGAGGAAAAATCATGACCACACTGTATAGGAAAACTGTCTGGAAAAATGCGTTATTAGCACCAGATAGTATGCATCCGGCATACATTTTTCGGGGCATAGTGACTAGTCAATTCACTAGAGTGTCCAGACTTTGCCAAGATAAACATGACCTCTTGAAAGAAGTTAATACTATGGAGCTTCTGTTCAAAGATAGAGGCTATGATATGAATATGGTGAGGAGAATAAGGCGGGAGATTATTGGAGACATTGAGCATGTTAACAAGGATGAATTGATACCATCGAATGGGTATAGAAAGAAAGTAACTCCTGGTCCCACCACTCATGGGGACAGGATGTGTTATGTCATCAAATATACTAATGAAATAGAAAGTATTAGGCAAGTAATAAGGAAGAACTGGAATGTTCTCACAGTGAACAAACAAATCAGAGATGTTGTAGGCTTTACACCTAGATTCTGTTACAAAAATAGCAATAATCTCAAGAAGCTATTATGTAATGCTCAATATGTCACTAATGTGAGGAAATCTAATTGTTTATCACTTGGAGACATAGTAAGTAAAGGTACATACCCTTGTTTACATTGTCCTAGGTGCAATAACCTTAGTAAGATACAGATTTACCAACATCCCATTATGGATTTTGTTTTTAAACCTAATCACTATGCTGACTGTAACACAAAAAATGTGATATACCTGGCCACCTGCTCCCTTTGTACAGCATTTTATGTAGGTTTAACAAAGAGGAGATTGAGGGACCGCATCTATGATCACTTATACGATATTCGGAAACAGGAAGAAACCAATGCGTTAGCCAGGCATGTAAAGGAATACCATTCTCATTTCTTTAACTTCAGAGTCTTACAAATAGTCACATTAACTATGAGAGGGGGTAATATTGAAAATACTTTAGCCAAAGTTGAGTTACACTGGATCCTGAAATTAGCGGCACATTTACCACCAGGATTAAATAATTCCATTTCTCTAAAACCGGTGTTGATTGAACGCAGGTAATGTTACATATAGGCACCTATTATTGTGACCCTCCATAATTTCTATCCTGTGTAGAAGCACTAAGTGTTGAAGGTTTCCAAAATTTTGTTTATCATTTATTTTATTGCTAAATATTCTGCAATAATTTTTTATTCGTCCTATGTATTCATTTAACGCATGACTTTAATATTTAACCATAATACTTTATATATTTTATGTACATACTAGGTTTGCAGCAAAGTGAGTAGTTTTATATTAATGTTAAAGTGAATGTACTGCCACTTATTTTTAGCAAAAGGTACATGTAAAGAATTATATATATTTGGCTAATGATAGCCATGGCTTTTGATCAATATGGCATTCTTTGTAGACTGTAGATCCATGCTGTGTGACGTATATTTATGTCCCACAAAACCAGATTATTTTTATGTTAGAATTTTAGGATGATTAACAATCAGATATCTAAATTATATTTCATTTTGTTTTTCTGTTTATTAATAGTCACTACCGACTATGAATAGATAGAATCTAATATTTATATAAGTATTATGGTAGATTAGATTTTAAAACGTATTTTTACTTTGTACTGTTGCCCATTGATAGTCGCTAGTACTTATTGAGTGTTTTGTTCAAATTTCCATGCTCTACATAAGGGAACACACTCTCTGATGTCAAACTGTTGATTAACATCTAGATTATAGATCAACATAGCGGCACTAGGATCTGGAAGGATACCCTTTTACTTCCTGATATCCTGTACCAGCGCACCTACAGCACGTGATATGACTTGCGAGTAGAAGCTTGTCTAAGTTCTAAATCGATGACGTATAATGTTGACGTTTTCGTATGGGTTATACCTCAATAAGGAACTTATTGGATTAAGAGCTTGATTTATTATCAAGCTTTTTGTAAATATGCTATATTCACAAGATAGATGGATATATTTCAAGTTACAGTTATTTGTAACTAGCGATGGAATGTTTTTTGGAGGTAACGTTACACTTGGGAGTGATACTATGTGTAAGTAGCGAGCTATAATACATAATGTATAAAGTGTTTTTTAACAGATGTCTGAATGAGTGATGTTGTGATCATTACTGCATTATTTAAACTCTGTAAGTGTATTCATTTTTTACAATGATATACAATATTTGATTTGCAGTAATTTTAAATAGGAAATGTAGTGAAGTTGATGTAATGTGGACTAAGCTTCATTATTAATTAAGGCATTAACAAGCAGATAAATTAATGAGCCCGCCAAAAAGTTGGGTATTTAGTTGTGAATTATTTTGTGTAATTGTATCTGATGAAGCGTAGCGCTCATTCCTTGTTCTACATTAAATGATTTTTACATTTTTATCGTGACTACTTTTTGGATCCTACTTGTGCTGAGGAAGCTTTTCGTGGTGACTGTTCTCATTTTCATTTATTCAAATTTACTTAAAATGATAAAGACCGTATCAAATAATTAAAAGTACAAATATATATATATATATATATATATATATATATGTGTGTATTATTAAAGTCACAAATTACAAAACCTTAGCAACTAAATAATTTCATAAATTCAATTTATCTGCTTTCTCCAATGTTAAGAAAGTATAATAAATTATTTTAAGTATCACCTAATAAACTAAAATAAATCAACAGTCTATTCAAACTAAGAGGCTACCCATCAACTACAAAACTACGTTAAAACCAGTATTAAAGTTGAAAAGTGCTATTCAACAAAAACAAAGCGTATGTTTAAGGTTACATATTGTATAAATATAAATATTACAATAAATATATAAATATAATTTTACATATAGAAATATAAGTATAAATATAAATTTAAATTTAATTTTTTGAGTCTAAAATTACAGTAATAACTTTGATTACTATACCGACCACCTAGTCAACTCTTTGGGTTTTAATATGCAGTAAATAGAAAAAATTCATTAATGCCTGGCATGTACATGAATTCAGCAAGACTTGTCAGGTAAGTACCTTCATTTCTAAATGCAAAGCCCACGGTCCACCCCTACAATCAATATTAAACTGTCAGTTACCATATATTTAAATTTGTGTCCAGGGGTCTCATGAATTTACTTAATCCCTACCCTAACCCTAAAATATACACAGTTGCACAAAAACATACAACACCTATCCCCGACCCTAACCCTTACTCACTAACATATGCACACTCCAACCCCCTTCAACCCCACTCACCTGTCTTGATGAAACACACATTACATTTAGACTATTTGGCTATCTGTACCATTGACATTAAATGCCACCTCTGTGATTGTTGAAAAAATGACTTTTGACAAAATGCAGGGGATCCCCACATGCACACACACTCGTCTGTAGTTTTATATATATATATATATATATATATATATATATATATATATATATATATATATATATATATATATATATAAATATATATGTATATGTACATAAATAATATATATAGATATATATATATATATATATATTTATATATGTTTATATATATATATATATATCTATATATATTTATATATATATATATATATATATATATGTATATATATATATATCTACATACATATATATATATATATATATATATACACACACACACACACACACACACACACACACACACACACACACACACACACACACACGTATGGATATACCACACACACACACACACACACACACACACACACACACACACGTATGGATATACCACAAACACACACACACACACACACACACACACACACACACACACACACACACACACACATAAGCGCATGAGTGTACACCTGTGTCCTAGATTTATGCATATACAGAAACTCACATACATGCATGTGAACATGATCACAAAAGACATACACGCCCAGACAGCCATACACACAGACATTTTTCTCATAGGATCATAGAATCAAGAAGATTAATAGGCTAATGGCTCTGGGGCCCTTACAAGCCTAGCCAAGTTAAACCCTTGTTCCCAAGAGTGTCCATTTAGAGCAGACACTAAAATCAGCACCTATTTCCCCTATCCAAGAGGGACACAGGTGGAATTCCCAGGAAGAACTTCTGGTTACCCATCCAGGTGTCCAAATTGAGCTTAAATAAGGTCCATGAGGGGCAGAGTTTAACATGAACTGGAAGCCTGTTCCAGAGGTGAGGAAACTGTGGGAGACACTTCTATCCTTCCAGCAGGTTCTGTTTATGTCACACACCAAGTTAAAGTCCCTAGAGAAATTGACCCTTGTGCCATTTGACCTGCAAATGTGCAGCATTTCCATTAAAGCATGTCAGAGATTGCCTTATATGCGAGGCACAGGTCACATCTGAACAGTCTGTACAACACAGAGTAAAGTGACAGTGATTTTAGTCTGTTCACATATGACAGATGCTGTAAGCCCTGCATTTTCTTCATAAGGACGTTTTGTGGTCTCTCCAGGTGCTGCAAGTATCAAAGGGAGCATTGTATTCTATTATTGACCTGATGAGGGAAGAGTACAGGGGGGGTTATAACCTCTTTTTGTTTCTGGAATCAATACCCTTAGTTATGAGATGAGCAGTATAAAATGCCCTTCTTACCACAGTGGAGACATGGTGATTGAAGGTAAGGTTGCTGTCAACCTGCGTGCCCAGATTTTTCACCAATGAATGCAAGTTTAGGTTACTGTTATTGATGTGGTAATTCACAGGAACATCACCCTTACTGAAGGGGAGGATGACAATGTATTTTCTTTTGCATTTAGTTTAAGACCATGACTTTGGTACCCATCATTTGTCTGTGTAAGTCCCTCTTGTAGCAATTGGAAAGGCCACAGAAATACCTCACTAAAAGAATCACAGGCCTAAAGCAGATGCCCTACACTGACCGCCTTAAAAAACTCCAGCTATACTCTGTCGCATATCGTCTACTCAGAGGCGATCTTTGCTTAACATACAAGGCCATGTCAAACCCAGAGCTGATGGACATGCTACACTTAAAGAAATCCCAATCCCTCAGAGCCACACACTCCAGGGATCTAAACCTTGTCATCACAATAAACAAAACATGCTGGAGGGATAGGTTTCTGACCCAGAGACTCCCCAGACTCTGGAATAGATTGCCCATACATGTCAAGCAGAGTGCCTCTTTGGTCCTCTTCAAAAGGAACCTTGACGATTGGATGGGAGAAAGGAAATTCACCCCGGGGATCACGTCAGTCGCCCTGCTAGACAGGGGTCCAGGGAAGTAAATAGTGTGGGAAGAAATAGCCAGGGAATTGTTATGGCTAGGCTTGTATAGGCCCTAGGGCTGATAGCCTAGTACCAACCTATGAACCTATATTGCATCATTTAGGGACTCAATGACTGCTCCCAGTTTGCAGTCATCCTCAGAGTTGGTCAGCCATAGACCTTCAGTTTTTGCCTGGATTTCAGAGAAGTAGATTCCAAGCAGTAGGGGTCCCAGAACCGAACCCGCTGGGGCACCACTGGTTATAGATCTGCTAGAGGAGGTGGAGTATCCTATTTTAACTATATGAGTTCTATCAGTGAGCCAGTTTGCAACCCACCTAACAATATATGAGTTAAAACCCAACTGGGTGAGTTTATCAATGACGCCTGAGTGGGGAATTTTATCAAAAACCTTGGCCAGGTCCAGGTAGGCTGTATGCACAGATTTACCATCTTCTGGAGCTTTGGTGACTGTCTCAATGAAGTCCACCAAGTTTAACAGACATGATCCCTGCTGAACAAACCAAACTAAGATGCGTCAAGCATTTGGAGATTTCCTATATCTTTATTGAGAAGGTCCATGATGATTCACTCGATGGCTTTGCAGATAAGGCTAGTCAAGCTAATGGGTCTATAGTTCATGCGGTCAGTGGATGCACCCCTATGTGCAAAGGGATGACCGCAGCTGTTTTCCAGCTGTTTGGTGTTGCTAATTCCTGTTTTAACCCATGTAGAACACAGCCTGTCATGTTATCTGGTCTCATAGATGCTGTGCTTTTGGTCTTGGAGAAGGCATATAGGACTTGCTCCTTGGAGATGCAAGATGGAGGAAAGGTGGTGGGAATGCTTAGGGGTATGTATGATGGGGATGAGAGTGAAATTTTCAGTGAACCTGTAAGCCAGCAAGTTTACAATATCCACAGGTTATTTGTATGTATACCATTGTCTAGAAGTTCAGAGCAAATATGGGAATCTCCTTTAAGGTTACGGATGTAACTAAAGAATGCCTTATGGTTTTCCTTACTTTGGGGAAGCTAATTTGGATTTGCAGTTAGCTTTGGAGGACTTCACAAAGAGTCTAATTTGCTTGTTTAAGTTGAGGAGGGAATATTTCCAGTTTTAAGGCCTTTTCTTCCTACTCTTAGACAGCAATTTGTTTCACTTATTGTATAGCCTGTTAACGCCAGATGTCCACCAGCCAGGTTTGTTCTTAGGTTCATAGGTTCATAGGTTCATACTAGGCTATCTGCCCTAGGGCATTTATAAGCCTAGCCAGAATGTGTTTGGCTTTCGCCACCCATTTTAAATGAATTTTGCTATGCCCTTTTTCGAGGTTAGTATACTGTGCCTCTGTCTAACAGTGACACAGAAGTGATACCCGGGGTAAACCTACTATCTCCCATCCACTCATCAAGATTCCTCTTGAAGAGAGTCAATGAGGGACTCTGCCTAACCTGGACTGGGATTTTATTCCAGAGTGAAGGGAGCCTCTGGGTTATAAATCTGTCCCTCCAGCATGTCCTATTTATTTCAGTGCTGAGGTTCAAGTCTCTCGATCGCGTAGCTCGATGGGATTTGGATTTTCTGAGGTGCAGCATGTCCATTAATTCCGGGTTGGACATGGCTTTATACATCAGGCACAGATCGCCTCTGAACAGGCGGTATGCCACTGAGTAGAGCTGGAGTTTCTTTAACCGGGCAGTATATGGCATCTATTTGAGCCCTTTGATACTCTTGGTGAGGTACTTTTGGGGTCTTTCCAGTTGCTGCAGGTGTCTGATAAGGTACATCCCAAAAGGGGCATTGTACTCAATTATGGGCCTGATGAGGGATGAGTAAAGAGGCATGATGACCTCCCCTGATCTAGATGTGAATCCCTTCATGATTAGGTGGGCTATATAAAATGTTTTTCTAACCACTTTGACCACGTGGTTGTCAAATGAGAGATTGCTATCAACTTGGGTCCCCAGGTCCCTAATTACTTCTTCTGTACTTAATGGATTACCACCTATGTGGTAATTTGTGGGCACTTTGTTTTTGCCAAAGGGGATGACTATACACTTTTGGCATTTAGCTTGAGGCCATGGCTCTGGCACCAGTTGTCTGTTTCTATGAGGCCCTTTTGGAGGATGCTTGTGTCAGCTGGAGAGTCGATTATGGCACCCAGTTTGCAGTCATCTGCAACTTGGTCAGCCACAGTCCTTCCGTGTTGGCCTGTACCTCCGAGAAATATATACCAAACAAGAGAGGTCCCAGGACTGAGCCTTGTGGGACACCACTTGTAACAGGTTTCGAGTCTGACATGGCTCCAGCAATTCTAACCATGTGGGTTCTGTCCTTGAGCCAGTTTGCAATCCATCTAGTGACATAGGGGTTTATATTTAAGCTGGTGAGCTTATCTATAATGCCCAAGTGGGGTATTGTATCGAAGGCTTTTGCGAGGTCCAGGTAGGCTGTGTGGACCACCTTCCCCTCGTCAATCACCTTGGTGACTGTTTCAAAGAAATCAACCAGGTTTAAGAGGCAGGATCTGCCCTTAACAAAGCCGAACTGGGTAGGATCCAGTGTCTGTAGGTCCCCTATATCTTTATTTATGAGGTCCATGATGATCCTTTCCATAGCTTTGCAGACCAAGCTAGTCAGGCTTATGGGGCAATAGTTTCCAGGATCTGTTGAGGCACCACCTTTATGGAGAGGGACCACTGTTGCTGTATGCCACTCTTTGGGCACATATCCTGTAATAAGGCTGAGATTGAACAGTAGTTTCATGTTTGGGTTTAGCTCTTCTTGGAGTTCATGTAGGACGCAGCCCGAAACACCGTCTGGTCCCATTGATGCTGTGTTTTTTGCTTTGGAGAGGGCGGCTCTTACCTGAGCATCTGAGATGTCAGGGGGGCAGCACTCTGCTAGGATAGATATTTGCCCTTTGGTGGAGAGAAGTTTGCGCTGAACCTGTCAGCTAGGATGTTGGCAATGTCTGTGGGTTCAGTGTATTATTTGTCATTTTGGACTAATTCTGAGCATATCTGGGAATTACCACCCAGGTTCCTAACATAACTAAAGAAAGCCTTATGATTATCCTTAGTGTCCTGTGCAATTTTTCTCTCGAATCTGGCCTTAGACAATTTTATGAGTGCCCGTAGTTTTTTGCTAATACTGATCAGTGATGCCTTCCCTTTTTGGGATTTTGCTCTATCATTTAGTAGCTTCCTCCTTCTATTGTATAGTTTGTTTATGGCTGGGGTCCACCAGACAGGACGTCTGCCTTTGGAGGATTGGGTCTTGGTTTTATTTGGGATCGCATGATCCATGCATTCCTGAAGGTGTTCATAGAATGTGTTTATAAAGGATTCTGTGGTGTGGGCCGTATTTTCCACAGGCCCGGGGGGAAGATCCTACTTTGGTCCTGTCAGGTACAGCAGAGTCAATACAATTGTATAGCTGTTTGTATAATACAATGATGTATAACCCAGCAAAGGTGTCCTCCTCTGTGAGGGGAGGGGCTATAAAGCTATTTATGCTGTCTTGTAAGAGTTTGTATTTGGCCTTGGAAAAGTTTTTTTATTCTAGTTGCTGATTGCGGGGGGGGGGGGTTATAGTTACTTCTAACAAGACTGATATATGGTCATATCTCATCAGGGTTGGCCACACAGTGGGAGTGGTGCAGCAGTCCCCTGTAATGGTGAGTAGCAGATCTAATTGGGATATTTGAGCCCTTTGTTGGGGGTATCAGGCAGCTGATCCAGGGCATTGGAGCTAATATAATCCAGGAACATTTGGGTAAGTGAGTTAGAACACATATAATTTACCCAGTCAATGGAAGGGTAAAAAGTAATCCAAAACCAGGGTGTTCAGTTGCATCTTGATTGATTCAAGTAGATCCATTTATTTTCTGTTCTTCCATTTCATACAATGTATTCCTTTTCTTACAGCATCTCCCATCACAAAATACGTATAACCTCTTCACTGTTTTCCTCCTTTTCAAAGACATAAACTCTGACACAAACCCTGTCTTATTACTTAGCACATTAAACATTATTTATATTTGTCCAAAAGCATTTTACCCCCCTACCACCACACAGCTAAACAGCATTTCTTCAGTTACTTTTATAATTCATTGTGAGAAATCACTCCCAAATCTCTGCACCCTCACTTTCTTTATGCTTTATTTTTAAACACCTTTATTGAATTATCACTTGTGACATAGGCACATTTACATTTATATAAATGTAATCAAACTGTATTAACAAGTTCACATTTATAAATATTATACTTCACATATATTGCTATACATCATATAATCTAAGCAACATTACTTCAATTATTCATTTCCTGATCCTTTTTTTAAAACAAGAAACATATTTATTAAACCATCACTTATGACATAAGCAATCATACGTTTATATAACTGAAAACAAACCGTACTGACACAATCCTAGTTGCAAGCATTTTACATCACAAACCATACTGACACCTTCCCAGCTGTAAATATTATACATCACTTATAATCTACCCAATCATTTTCAATCAAATATTATAAATCTCATTAAGTCCTGCCTTTTTTAAACCTCATTCCTCCCCTGTATGTATTGTTCCCACAATTCCCATTTTTTCCTATTTAGTTTGCTCCTAGCTTTTCTAAAAATCCACTTTCTATATGCTTAATTCCTCTTTAGAAACGGAGTGCTTATCAACCAGTTTTGAATTCGGTCCTGGAGACTTTTTGTAAGAAATGTGAATTAGACTTGTTCAGACAGTTTCATGATGTTAATGGTGCTAGTAGAGTGCTTGAAGAAGAAAATTAAGTGCTCAAAGAGTTACGTAATGATGGTGATATCATGATTAAGTCAGCAGACAAAGGGGGGCTATTGTGGTTCTGGACTACAGCTACTATAAGACTGGCATTAAGCCTCTACTCACTGATGAATCTGTTTATATGCCTATTGATGTTGGCCAAGTAGTTTTGTTAAAAAGGAATGCTGATGTCGCGCTACAAGATTGTTTTGATAGTCATTTAATAACTTCTACTTTGTTTGATTATCTGACAGTACAATTCTCTACTATACCTTAATTCCTAGGGCTCCCCAAAATTCATAAGAATTTTTTTAATCCACCCTTTAGGCCCATAGTGTCTAGTAAGGGGTAGATTACAAAACCTTTCTCCATTTTTGAGGAGAAATATTTAAGCAAGTTGTGAATGGAGTCCATTGTGTTTTAAAGGATACCAAACAGTTTCTCTGTGATTTGTATGAGTTATTTCATGTAATGGTCCTATTACCCATTGCCTCTTAGTCACGTTGGACATGGAATCATGTTTTGCTGTGATTCATAATATAGCAGGCATTGAGATGATAGGATTTCTTACAACAACATAATGATTTTTCCCCACAGTTAATAGATTTGTTGGGCTTGTTTCTAGAGATTGTACTAGAAAATAATGCATTTGTATTTGAAAATTTAATATTTTTACAAAAGGTTCGCATAGCTAAGGGCACAGCCTGTGCCAATAACTGTGCCAACATGGTTCTGCCTCAATGGGAAGAAAGGCATGTTTTTCATGGACACAAATGGGTGGACCATGTTATATTTTATAGAAGGTTTGTGGACGATATCTTTTTGTTGAGGAAGCGACCCTTGGAGAGTCTACAATGATTTAGTTCCTATTTACATACCACCACTACATTTTTGAAGTTTACAAGTAAACAGTCCCTCTCCTCTATAGATTTCATTGATGTGTTAGTAGATAAGGATGTCAATGGCTGTTTTAAATACAGATCTTTTTAGGAAGACATGCAGACGTAACGCAGTTTTACAAAGACATAGCATGCATCCTGCATTTATTTATAAAAATATTTTAAAGGGGCAAATCTTACACACATCTAGACCTAATAATTTTAATGAGAGGTTTAGCAATGATTTAACCTCTTTAGCATCTGATTTTAGATGTAAAAATGTATAAAATCCCTTGTGCAGAGGAAAAGGTGATGAAGCAATTTTTATTGCAAAAGCGCTTACAAATAAATCAACTGTTTTTATTGAAATGCTGCCTCTGTGGATTTCGTTTTTTGGATTGTCTCCTTTTCCTCTGCACAAGGGATTTTATACATTTTTACTTTGTTTGTTTTGCTGCTGGGGTTTGTTTCATCTGATTTTAGATGGACACAGTGGAGGCTCGTGCAATCGGGCTCCAGGACTGCAGCCTCCCCCCCCCCCCCCCAGCTGTGAAGAAAGAAAAAAAATTAAAAAAAATAAAACATTTATAAATTATTTCAAATTTTATTTGTATACTAATACTACTACTGGCTGACTGCTTTGCTTAGCTGCAAGTCTGACTGACTCGCTAATACGTCCTGGAACTTGAACTGAGCATGCTTGGTTTAAAAAAAAAAAAAAAAAAAATAGTTTTCTGTAAATCCAGACTGCTGTAAAAGCCATCCAGATTAAGGAGGGAAGACATCAGTATGATGCCCAGAAGTCTATGTGGTTTAACTGCACAGTAAAGTTGAAGGGGATTGGGCTGCCACGTCCGCAGTCACATATGTGACGTGGATGGCTACTGACTGGTTCTTGCTCTCTTTCCATACTTTGCATGCTGGGAAAAAGAGAGTGAAAAACAGTCAGTAGTACTACTACTACTTTGGTTGCTTTAGAGTTCAGAACTTGTTACTTCGATGAACGGACAGTCACAGACGGACAGTGAATTTTAACAAATTTGTAGGGTAGGTGTCCTTGTCCTGTGTTTTCTTTTGTTTTTTTTTAAATGCTACAGCTACATATTGCATGGCTAACAAACATTTTTTTTCTGCTGACTAATGCGACCTATAGACTGGTACCCATCTTTAAATAAGATTTAATACCACTTTGTCATGCTATTTTATTATGCCATTGAAACACCTTTTATAAAATGGTAGATATTGTTGTATATAGTGTTTAAATGGGATTGTTAAAATCTTGTCTGTACTATAAATAAAAGTACAAGGGGTTGTTTAGGGCTGTCATATTTACTGTTATATAGTGGGAGTTTAATAAATTTATTGCTGGCAGACTTGGTAATACAAAGTGTAGTTTAGAATAAGCAGGTTAGAATAAGCATGGATGCATGCAGTTAGTACATTTATCTGGTTGCTCTTGCATGAATATTTGAAGTTTGAACATCCCACAAAAACATTCCTGTTGCTGCTGAATTCTGTGGGTGTTTAATGACTCTAACCTGAAGCCAGATAATTAAATTTGTTTCTATATTAAACATTAATGCTTACTCTATAATCTGTCTGAACACTAAAATGTTTAATTTACGTTGATGGATTTGAACTTGGAACAGTAGCTTTGTGGCTTTGATCACATTTTGACTAAGTTTCAAGCCACAAACAGGTTAATTAGTGAGACACCACTTCCCTTTATTCTGTCCTCCTCAAGTTACCAATCAATGATTGAAAATCTTTTATCAAATTTAATGGGGGTTGCTTTTTTCTGTGATGACTGCACTGCTCACAGGACAGATTGTCAAAGTCAAGACCAGTTGCTCACACAATAATATAGTTCCCTCTAACAGTCACAGATAACAATAAAGCCACGTAAAAAAATGTCTGCATAACAATGTAACGTGTGTGAATGTGAATGTATGTCTGCTTACCAGCATATACATCCCTTCATCCAAATGCTTCTTTATCTCAGTGTGATACAGTCAAATGTGTAGTGTAGCCAGGCATATTTCTCTATTTAATGGAATACATTTTTCCTGTGCATCTCACACAAACATGTTGGCTTTCTGAAGTTAGAACATTTCTGTAACTGTCTAAACTAAAGTGTGCTACATAGCTCTATACAAACTTTGTTCAGAGATATGAATGCTTCAACAGTGTGTGGTGTATAATATATATGTCTGTGTGTATGTATGTGTGTATGTGTATGTGTATATGTGTATATATCTATATATATATCTATATCTATATATATATATATATATATATAAAAAATTATTTATATCTATATATATATATATATATATATATATATATCTATATATAAAATTATATATATATATATATATATATATATATATATATATATATATATATATATATATATATATATATATATATATATATATATATATATATATATATTTATATATAGGCCTACTTCATATGATCGAAAGCTCATATGATTGACAAGCTTTTCAGAGAGACCAAAACACCTAAAGCTCAAAACACTGAAAACTCATAACACTAACACATGAAATTGAAAGCATTATACCCTTTCCCCACTGTAGCGTGACCCTGGAATTAGAATAAATAGATGGGGGGGTGTGTGGGGCCTTACATAATTTTTAAACATACACGTGGATACTTATAACATAAATGACAATATTTATCTAAATAATGTGGGGGTCTCCGCTCCCCCACACCCCCCAATGTGGGGGGCACCCCCCCCAACTATTTATTCTAACTCTAGGGTCGTGCTACAGTGAGGAAAGGGCATAATACTTTGAATTTCATGTGTTAATGTTATGAGTTTCGATCAAACGAGTTTTTGGTGTTTTGAGCTTTAGGTGTTTTGGTGTCAGTGAAATGAGTGTCAATCATATGAAGTAGACCGATATATATATATATATATATATATATATTTGTATGCAAAACATGCCGAGGGCTCAAGAATATGAGATTGTGAATACAAAATTAAATTTTTATGGCTGCACTCCTGGAAACAGTACTCTTCACATTAACAAATGAGAACGAAATATAGTGCTGCAAGTATTTGTAAAAATTCTACGCAACCACCACCACCTTCAAAGTTTTCAAGGTGACAATGACTTGTTAGCCTGTCTAAATGCAAACGTCACCCTAAAGTTTGCAACTTTTCATCAAAGATACTAAACTTAATGATTTTTTAGACTATAGACCTCAGTTTGTGTGCTCAACACAAGCTCAACTTTGTATGTTCATGTTGTAAAAATTTGAGAGAAATGATTTTGAACTGATTATTGTCTGAAAACTAAAGATTTGTGACTGGGTTAAGTGCAGAGTCTGCGAGCTTAGAACGTTATTAATGTGATAATTTGTGGAGACAGCTCTCTCTCCCCAAAGGGGATGATGATGCATTTTTTTGTATTCAGCTTGCGGCCATGTTTCTGGCACCAGTCATTTGTTTGGATGAGACCCTCTTGGAGAATGTCTGTGTCACTAGGGGAATTTATGACAGCTCCCAGCTTGCAGTTATCTGCAACTTGGTCAGCCATAGCCCACTGGTTTTGGCCTGTACCTCAGAAAAGTATATCCCAAATAACAGAGGCCCCAGGACCGAACCGTGGGGTACGCCACTCAATACACGTCTACTGCTTGAGGTGGCTTCCACTATTTAATCTGGTATTTCTATCTAAATTACCTTGAGTCCCTACTAGAGCTGATCTGTTACAGTTATGAAATAGTCTTTAGTAACAGCATTGTAACTTAGAAACTGCTATAACAATATTTAACAACTCAATTTGTTTGGGAAATCAATGACTCTGCAGGTTTCTTTATTAATTGTCTGTGTAACAATTGCTGTGAAGTTCAGCCAACTCCATTGAAGTCCTGTAAAATCCCTAACAGTAACATTCAGTAGTAATGTCAGTCACTGTCCTATTTAGCTTGTGTGTGTCACATAGCAGTTTTTCTTGTAATTACTTGTAACTTAAACAGTTATTTCATAACTTAACTATTTTATGTAAGTAATGTTTAAATATGTTGTCTTAGGAACTGTTTTTGCTAACATACACTTTGAAGGACACTTGTATCTCTCTGGAACCCATGGCATCCTGAAATGGTTAATGTTTAGTTTATTGCTATGACTGATTCTTTAGAAAGGCATATATTCCATCTATTTTTTGTGTCTGTGTCTGTGTGTGTGTGTGTGTGTGTACAGATTGTTGCATCACATTTTTGGTCCGTTTTTCATAAAATTGTGGTTTTCTGGCAAATCATTAAAGATTGAAGTTAGAAAATAATGACACATTATGACAGACATTTGAGTTTCAAATTTCATACCCTTCAGAAAATTCATACTAATGCAAGACCCACTATTTTATTAACTTTCTAAGTTTGCAAGAACAATATTTAAAAATGTTCCCTATTTTTTGGCCTTTGTCCCACTTTTATTTATGGCTTTGTCCAGATTTCTTGCCCTGAGTTTGAGAGTATAACAAATGTGTCAGGGCCATCACCGTCAGCCAGAGACATTTCAAATTGTGACATACTTGTTGTATCCCACTCCCCAATGTAGTGACTTTGGATGTGTCCAAGCAAGGCAAGGAGCAGTTATGCAGTGTAAGTGTGTAGACAGAGTATCTCCCCATCCAAGGTAGACACAAGTAGAGTGGCTTTTCATCTGTCCTTGATTTTGCAGAATGTTCTTGTTTTCTGTCATATTTTTATACTGTTTATTTATGCTTATTATTCAGAAAATGCATGTTGTTGGCTGCATGTTACTTGGTACTTTTATAAAGCTGAATATGAATTATAATTAGAATTGGACTTGTGGAGTGGTTTGAGTTGAGTGCTGCTTGTTTTTCTTATACCTGATTTTGACTGGCATTCCATTAATGTATTTAAAAAGTAATTTATTTTTCCATGCCTCACAACCTTTTTGTTTCCATCTAGATATTAAGTAAGCTATCATAATGTGGCCCATGCATGAAATATTTTGTCTTCTCCACTTTATTTTTATCTTGATTGGACTCTCATAATGATGGTTTTGCACCCAGGGCAGCGTCTTTAATTAAAGTCCCAGTTTGTGTGGTTTTGAGCATAGATAAAATGAACTTTTTGAACCTGTTCTGTAATTCCAGTGAAATTATGCTAGCAAATGTACTTTTTTCCCCTAAAATAAATGACTGAGCATTTATTTCATGTAAATTAGTAAGCATGGCCAGCATTGTTCCCACTGTATCATAGCTCTGCCCCTTTCTAGTTGGCCAAACCCCTTCCTGTTGGTCCCACCCATTCAGCAGTCTCCTGCAGCCCCCCACCCCCTTTGATTTGAAATCACCAGACACCACTGGGAGGGTATAGACACAAGGAAATTGATAAAGCCTGTACTTTAGACAGGAGCCAAACCAGTAAAGCTAGACCGTATTTCTCAGATATTACTGTTAATACTAATGAGGATTTAGACATTCAAAAGAATGACTTGGATGGGTTACCTATCTCGCTATATTTTTCAAGTGATGTGGAAGTGATACGCAGGGGTATTAAAAGTAACTGGTCCATTTTACAGACTAATGATACCCTAGGTGCTGTAGTTGGTGATAGACCTACATTTACATAAAAACATAGAAAGTCCCTGAAGAGACAATTGTGCTGTAAAGTGCATTCAGGTATGAGCTTTAACTGTGCACAGGGTATAAGGAAGTGTTTCAGATGTAATTTCTGCAAGTATATAAAAGTTAGTAGCATCTTTACCCATCCCCTTACTGGCTACATATCAGCAGATTATCTGTTTACATTGCTATTCTATTGTTTGACTTTTTTTGTATAACAGAGTGCTGATATATTTTTGATTGTAAAGTTTGATGATTATTTATTGTGTCTATGTTTTGGAGCTTTTCTCCTCGGGTCTCCACTGAAAATGGGCCACAAACCCAGTTGGACAAATCTGGTTAACAAAAGTCAGTAAATAAATAAGTAATAAAATTGTCGTACTTCCAACATAGTTTACCTGGCAACCTGCTCTGCATGTAGTGGTTTTTATGTAGGTAAAAGTAATCGCACATTATATGAAAGAATAAGAGAGCATTTATACAGTACTCAGGTGGAGGATATCAGAAGTGCTCTAGCCAAGCATACATTAGTGACCAGTGCTAGTCATACTTTTAATTTTAGAGTAATAGAAGTAACCCATCAAACACAACATGGAGGTGACATAAGAAATTTTACAGAGTTAAGACAGTTACATTATGTAGTCAATTTGCAAGCTGGTTTAAAGAGGGAGGTTTCTTTAAAACCTCTGCTGAAATCTAGACATCTTCAACATTAGTTAATTGCTGCTTGTTCTCTAATTGCTTAATTGTTCTACTATTTAATGATGTTGTTTCATTTTAGTTTTTATGGTCTGAAGAAGCACTTTGTGTGAAAGTGTTAACCGTCTTTGTTTTTTGATGTATTAAACTTTTACAGTTTTAAAAAGAATTCTGCCATGTTTCTGTGCCTTAGGTTGTATTTTTTACATTATTCTGAGGATTAGCAAACACGTATAACAATGGGCCTACTTTGGAAGACCAAAATACCACAACACCAACTTTCACAATCCTGAGATGAGAAGGCTGACAAGATCAGATAACAGACATCCTGCAACACTGATTTCAAATTCCAGGTAAGTAACCACTTGGCCACCGTGTTGAACTGTACCCCTAACCCCTGCAGAAATGTGACCTCGGAGTTGGTATATTTAGTTAGGAGAGTGTGGGGGAGCAAAGCTCCTCACATCGACGGGTTTAATTTGCTTCAAGTTCAATTTTATATATTTTTGGACAAGTGGTTACTTACTTGGAGTTCACAGTTCTGGCATGTTGGTTTTCTGATCTTGTCATCCTTCTCGTCTTGAGATTGTGAAATTCGCTATTGTGGTATTTCGATCTTCTGAAGAAGACCCACAGCAATATACTGAGAACTGTATTAAAATATATATGATGTTTCCATTTTACTGTTCATTGACAGCACTGTTAACCCTCATGTGAAAGGTAATTATAAAAATATATTTCATCTAGTTTTAGAATTGTCCATGTTCATGGTTTTATTCCAAGCCAGCTGGTGCCATCAGACTTCAGGGCTGCAGCCCCAGCTGTGAAAAGAAAGAAAAAGAAAGCTGAACAGTTTAAAAAATAAAATATTTAAATACTGCTTAAGTTAGCTGCAAGTCCAACTGACTTGCTGTTATAGTCCCGGAACTTGAACTGCATGCGGGCTCGGCGAGTTCCGGGTTAAAAAAAAAAAGTTGTTTCTGTAAATCCAGACTGCTGTAAAAGCAGTCCAGATTAAGAAGATAAGGCATCAGTGTACAGATGCCCAGATGTCTATGTGGTTTGTAACCGAGGTAAAGTCGAAGGGGATCAGACTGCTACATCCTCAGTCACGTATGTGACATGGATGGCTGGATGGCTACTGTTTGGTTCTCGCTCTCTTCCCACGCTTTGCATACTGGGAAAAAGGGGTCTATATCATATCAGTGAAAGTTTAAAAATGTGAATGCTCACAATCTTGAAACCACTGGACCTTTAAGTGTTTATTCTGAGATCGTGGTACAGTGAAGACTGGAATATTTGCCCTTTCCTCACTGTAGTGCGATCTCAGAGTTGGTATATATATTTAGTAGGGGGTAGGAAGTTCGAGGTTGGGTAGTTTCGAGATTGTGAGCATTCATGTTTTTAAACTTTCGCTCATATGGTATAGACCCAGGAAAAAGAGAGAGAGAAACAGTCAGCAGCAGTTTGATTACACAGCAGAGCAGTAGTGCACCTTCAACTTGTTTTTTTTTTTTTGTTGGATTGGAAAACAGAAAGAGGCAGAGTGCTTCAACTTAAACAAAAAAGGAAGGAAAGGACGAACTGAATAAATTATAGCAGGTCAGTGAAGGCTGTCTTCCTGTTTCCTTGTTTGTAAACTGTCCAACTAGTTATTTTTTTATTTTTTTTCAGAGCTTTTAACCTATATAATATGTGGGTGTGTGTGCTTGAGGTTACCGAACCCTACTCCCTAAAAAAGTTAAAGTGATTGTCCTCTTTTTACAACTTGTTTGTTGAACTTGTAGTGCAGTATTCAGAACTAGTATTCTTTATGCAGTTTTTATTTACTGAATCCTGTTGATGGTGGAGGTGCAGGGGTGGTGTCAGAAAGAGACAGCAATGGGTGGTGCCATGAGATGGGGATGGTGAGGGGGGACAATGGAGTCTTTACCTTTCTAAGTAAAGTAGTTATGTATATTTTCACCTATTTCATACATAGTCCTTACCTGCTCTATTTTGCCATTTTATTTTCAATACATTATGCCAGTTCCCTTCATATATCTTTAAATGTGAATTGCTGCTCTACATATTGTTGTTCTGAACTGCATATATCACCTTTTTGTAACATAAGTTCTTGCTCTTGTAAATTGTTGCTTAATGCAGAGCTGTTTGAAACTGCATTTGTTTTGTTGTTGTTGTTGTTCATTAAGTTCTGATACTGCCTGTTTTTTTTTCAATTTTCATATTCTACTTTTGTGTTATATAACTTCCTGACCTTAGAATGCCCTTGGATCAGTGCTCTAACCTGGTTAACAAATGGTAAATAGATAAATACATAAATAAATTAGTGAAGGTTTGTAGGCTAAGTAATGTCAAATGCATTTAACTGGCAGGCTGAAAAAGCTAGCTGTTCTCTAAAGTCAAGCAAATGTGATGTATTGGAAAGCAAAACTACATAATTAGTAGAGGCACTTATATTCCTGAGATTAAAAATAATCAGATTCATCATTAGAAAGTAGTCATCAGGAAAGATGACTATGCCACAGACTGAAGTGAAAAAGGTCTTTGTTGCTGTGTGGAGAGAGAGATGAACAATGACATGAAACCCTACAGAAAGTAAAACAATACTGTGAAAGGATAAATATATTAACCTCTGAGTATCTTCTGCTGCCCATATCTTAAAGAAATACAAACCCCACAACATGGGCTACTTCCATGCCCCCCAAAAATAGTCAAAATACATATCACTCAGTCAATATACAGGACAGCTCATGCATTACAAACACAGTATCTGCCATTTCTCTAAGCAAAAATCTTCTGGCCTAAAATTCAAACTTAACTAGTAATACCTAAAATTATGTAATTCATTATGGTTTCTGAGATTATAGACCACCCATGCACATATAAATTCAGCTTCCCTATACATGCTTGAGGTGAAATTGCTTGAGAATCAGTGGCCTATAGAAAAATTAAGACAAACAGCATACAGCCTAATGCTTTTTGCCATTGGAAATCTTTGCCAGTGCGATTTCTAATAGTGTGCTGTAAAGGAGGATGCAAAAAAAGTTAAGTAGAATAAGAATTTTTAAGTTGCACTTGCTTACATAACATATACATGTATTATTATTATATTACATACCTCAGTCTCAACTATACACATTTTCGCAGACTATCCAGATTTTTGCATCACATTTTTGGTCCATTTTTCATAAAATTGTGGGTTTCTGCCTGGCAAATTAGTATCAAATCATTAAAGATTGAAGTTAGAAAATAATGACAGACATTTGAGTTTCAGATTTCATACCCTTCAGAAAATTCATACTAATGCAAGACCTACTATTCTATCAAACAGTAATATTTAAAAATTGTCCCTATTTTTGGGCCTTTGTCCCACTTTTATTTATGACTTTGTCCAGATTTTTTGCTCTGAGGTTGAGAGGTATGACCAAATGTGTCAGGGCCATCACCATCAGCCAGAGACATTTTAAATTGTGACATACTTGTTGTACCCCACTCCCCCATGTAATGACTCTGGATGTGTCCAAGCAAGACAAGGAGCAGTTATGCAGTGTAAGTGTGCAGGATATCCCTCCATCCAAGTTAGACACAAGTAAAGTGGCTTTTCATCTGTCCTTGATTTTGCAGAATGTTCCAGTTTTCTATCATAATTTTATACTGTTGTTTTATGCTTTTTATTATTCAGAAAATGCATATTGTTGCAGTGCATGTTGCTCTCTGTTTAAGTAGCAATGCTTTAATGACCATCAGGTAAGCTTGTCTGAGATTGTAAGATGCAAGTAAGCTGTAATAAGCATACTGTTAAAGAATTATCGACATGGAAAGCATTTATGTTGTTGCCACGCAAAGAATATTTATGTAACTAGATAATGTGTAAGCCGCAGGTATTGAAATGCATATGACAGTATTTGTAATAAAGGACATGACAGTCATTTTCAAAATTAGGGTATATACATGTAACAATGTGCCGTGTAGAGTATTCAGCATGTGCCATAGTGGCTGAGCATTTGTTTCAGGTAAATAGGTAAGCATGGCCAGCATTGATCCCACTATACTATAGCTCCACCTCATTTAGTTGGTCACACCCTCTCCCATTGGCCCCACCCATTCCGCTGTCTCCTGCAGCCCCCCTTTGTTTTGAAGTCACCAGCTACCACTGGTTTTATTTACATGCTTTTTAAAAAAATGTATAGATATCCTGCAGAATTTGTTTGTTTAGGTTAGCCTTTTTTATTATTTTGGTTTCTGTTATATTTTATATGTATATTGCTTAAAATATAAGCATTTGAGTACTTGAAATAAAAGATAAGTATATGAAATAAAATTGCCATATGGACAGTGGTCAAAATAAAAAATAGCCCTTATGTATTGTATTTTGATCTACATTGACAAACTAGTAGTGAAGTAACCATATTGGTCCCCCCTCTCAAGTCATATCAACATTTGTACCACTCACACTGTGCTGATTATCTGCATAGAAATCACAAGAGGAATGGTCATGGTAGATTGGTACAGCAAGATGGAATAGCAGTAGTAAGTATATGGGATCGTCTACTCAGCTGTATGAAGGGCACTGATTGTATCACCTACTTTAAGGATAGGCTTGATAAGGTAACAAGGACAAGGTGTATGAAGGCATATGATAAAATACAAATCTTTGGGATTTACTTAACTTTAATCTGAACTGTATTATTGTAAGAAAAGAAATGATACATTTATATTTTTAAGCATCAACATTCTAATGAAATGACATCAGTGTTTTTGGCAATTACCTTCTGAAAATCTCTGCACTGTTTTCATTTTTTGGACAGATGTCTTCATTTTCCATCCCTGATAGAGTTAATGTAACAGCACTGGTACCAACAAATGATGCTATTGGACAGCTGAGTAAAAATCAAACAGATTTGTGGCTAAAACCTTATATGCTGCCATTTTTAATCAGGTATGTACTGTCACTGGTTTAAAAAAAACTGTAGTTACTCCAGTAATGCTTTATTTATTTGTTATTTGTTAACTGGGTGAGTAAACTGAACCAAAGAACAATTTTCGGTCTTGACTTGGGCCACTTGGGCAATGACAGTTACATAAATACACAGAATAACATTAACAGACAAGAGTACATAAATTGAAATAATATAACTTGGTGACATTTTACAAAGAAATAGAAATTGCTTAAATCTGAGCATTTTCCAGTTGGTTGAAAAAAATGCACTCTAGGAAAATAATGTAATCAGTATGAATTTTGCAATGATGCATCTGTTTCATAAATCAGTCAAACACTGTAAAATGTAAATAGAATAACAATCTATAATGTAAACATATACGTCTACGAACATACTTACATACAGACTAAAATGGGAAACTGTAGGCAATGACCCTGAAGTAGTCAGCCGGAGAGACATTAGTCAGTGAAGAGGGTACTATAGCACTTAAGAAAACAATATGCATGTAAGACATTGTACATACCATAGTCTGAGACAGTATGGATTCCACAGGCTCTAAATGAGAAAGATTAAGATTCACTGGGATATTCCTGAAGTCCTTTTACCCCCCCCCTCCCTTTATGAATCAGCACTGTATTATGGAAGTACATACCCATTCCATGCTTTGAAAAGAAATGTATTGAAATGAAAGGTGCTTTATATTTTTGGTTGAAAAATATGTTTTGTGGATAGAAAAAAATAGTTTATTATTTATAATGAGGCAATGAAAGGAAACTTTGTTTGCCCTAACTTTCTTTTTACTCCTGAGCTATGGATATATAATTGTGTCTTCTTATCTTGCCTAAACAGGGAAGTATAACCAGAAAAACAATCATTTGCCATAATCTTTCTTTGTTAGAAGTTATCTAATTCTACCTGTGTACAGATCTGTTAACAGATTTGTTAATTGTCATCAGAAATTTATAATGTAATAACAATATCATCTGATCTTCTTGTATTATTTAATGAACAGAACTGTCTTATACTGGATGCATTCAGTTGTTATTCTATGTTGTTGCTTAAATTGTTGTGTAATTGTGCACCTGGACTGAGCTTGAAAGTGGATTATGTAGATCAGTGTCTAGCTCAGATAACTAACAAGTAAATAAATAAATACATTTATAAAATCTGTCATCTACAGCTGAGGTGAAAGTGTGAGATGCCTTTTACTACTGTGTCTCATGTCAAAATGCCAGAACACATACAGAAGTGGAAGGGAAATGTTTAGCTGGATTGACATTATAACATCATCTTCGCTAAAATGTCAAAAACAGATAACACTTTAGGTTGTTTTTTTCCCTTTCTTTCTGTCCTAAAATAAGAAGCAATCTCTTATTTAGAAGTTGGCGGAGCAGAGCAGCCTATGTGGATAATTGGGAATATGTGTTCTTACCCTTCCTGTGTGTCTAAATTTGTTTTATGTCAGGCTTTTGAGTTTTAATCCCTCCAACTTCAACTATATCAGTAAGTTTTGTTACTAGTCCCAGAGGATACTCAGTCTGTCAATTGAAAAACATTCTGTCACTGAATGTGCCTTGTTTTATAGTAATTTTTTCCTTGTATACATGTTGGCATGTACAGCTTTATTGTGTTAAAACAGAGGTTTCATACAAGCACATTTTTATTAAAAAAAATAAACACTGAATCAGATGATAGGGAGGCGTAGCCATGTAAGCATGGCATTATTAATGAGCTGTGTCATTCTCTTATAAAAATAGGTAAAAACACAGTTTAGTTTATAATATTATTTCCTGTGTATTGTATTTTCTAACCAGGAGGATATTATAATAATCACTATGAACTATATTTACATGTACAATGACAAAAGAGAAAAGGTTTTGCAGCTACCCTAGCAACATCAGAATAGATTGGGATAACCTGAAAACTATACTCATTAAACTAAGAGGGCCATATATGGCAAAATACCTAAATAATAGGATAGTAGTGTTGTCTCATAAAATTTAACAAATGGTTTGATGTTTTAGGGTTTTTTAACCCAAACTCAATCTTTATTTTTCATATGGCATTACAAATAAAGCATACCATTTCAGCATTTTCAATGAAACATGAAGAAATCTAATACAAATTATGATGCAAGTGCAATAACTCTAATCTTACCAAATCTGTGAGAGAAAAGTAGAAAAGCACACCAGCAAACATTGCATGCAACAGTATCTAGTGCATTGTTAGTTCACCAGTATTCTTGGAAAAGCTGAAATCAGTCCAAAGGGGAAAAATCCACAATTTGAACAGAATTGCTAAAAAGGTAGCACAAAGTGCTGTAATGCATAAATATAGAGCTGTCAATGGAGAATGTGACTTAGAAACAGTACCAACAGCCAAAAACACTGTCATGCCTGTCTGGAAGAGTTTGTCCCAACCTGTTATGTCAATAACCTGATCCCAACACGTTTCAATAGTTAACAAGTCCAGACCTTCCTGATACAATTCACTTCAGGTTCATCAAACCACCAACAAATATGAGGGTCAGACCGTCTTCTTGCTAATAACTTACTGGAGATAACTACCACGTAAAAAGGAGTTTTGACTGTATACCTTTTGATAATAGTAAATTGTAATTGCTCAAGCTATATTTTAATAAATCCTGCTACATCTTGGGTTGTATAATGTGTTTCCATGATGGAATTTTTTTATCATTTTTTTACTTACTATACACCATTTATTTTGTTACATGGCAACGTGGTGGTTTAGTGACAAGTAAGAACTTTTATTCTTCGTTGTTCCAGGTTCTGCTGTAGAGCTGTTTTAACCACAGTATTTATGGAGTTTTTTGCAGGTAGTCCGATTACTCTGATTTCGTATAACATTCCAAAAACATGCCAGTTGACACAATCTATTTCTACCTGTGTGTGTGTGTGTGTGTGTGTGTGTGTGTGTGTGTGTGTGTGTGTGTGTGTGTGTGTGTTGTGACTGAAAAGATTTAAAGAAGGAACAATTTCACTTATATCATTAACAAAGAAAATTAAAAAAAATGAATTGCACTGATCCAGTATGGTTATTTTTTACTTATGATCTGGAATGGTATTTGCAGTGTGAGAGGGTAATTTCAGAATGCCTTTCTTTGAATAAATATCACAGTCTGTTTTGCATTCATTTGAATGATCACCAAGTAAGGTAGATGGAACCACAGATACACAACATACCAGTAAGATATCACCTCAAGAATGTATCCCCTCCCACCTGCTGCAGTACAAGTCATTTGGTGTTTTTGTTGTTTATCGTTCAGCTTGGTAATAAAAACTTCCACGGAGAAAGCTGCAAATGTTTCTCTCTTCCACTTAAGAATAACTATGGAGATCAGTTTCCAATTTCTTAATGAGGTTATTTTAGCTACTTTCTTTACTAGGCAGACATGAGAAGATGATTACCATTTGTGAGTTTTTGGAAATGCCTTTCAAACCAGTAGTTTGGGTTAAGTTCATCTGCTCAGACAGTATGTTTGCCCCTTAGGGTAAATCTTCTCTCCTTTGCAGATATGCTTTGATTGACTAGGAGGTAGCAGATCAACTCAAATTGACTCCACAGGCTTCATACATTCTGTTGTAGCAAAGCGTTGTTGCATACAAGCTCAGCAGGACCAGGACAGACCCTTATGAATAGAAACTGCACCCAAGGGCCTAACAGGACTTGATCCAGCTGTGGGGAACACAAGTATATCTTCTTGCCTCCTTTCAAAACAGATGGTTAAAGAAATTCTGCTCAAGGATTCCTCACAAACAGGGCTGAAAGACAGTTACCCTTTCATTCCCATAGTTGGGAATGTTCCTGGATTCTTTTCCACTCTTTTCTCTGATACTTAAGGTTTTCCTAAAGATTCTGAGGGTCTCTCCAAAGATGTCAGTGACTCCATTTTGGAGTAGTTAACAGTGATTCTCCATTCTTTTGGAAATGGCCAAGGGCAATTACCACAAGCTTCCTCACAGATTGAACTTACTCGCACAAGACACGGGTTGTTTGATGCACACTGTTCTGAAACCACTTCAGCATACTGCCTAGATGATAAGAGTTTTGATACCGTCTGTTGTACCCTTTTTTCCTGAGGATGTGCAGTAGGTTCTAAAGGAGACAAACTAACTTGCTACTAGAAATCATATATAAGTGGAAATGATTTTCTAGTTGATGCCACTCTAAGAACCTGAACCCTATTAAGGATTGTCTGCCTGTGATTCTTGATTATTTATGTGAGCTTGTATCCACTGGCCTTTTTATTCCTCTGTTAAGGTTTATCTATTAGCCATTTCTGCTTGTCTGCCACTAGATTCATCCCAGTGTGGTCAAGTCACATTTTTGAAAATGATTTTACATATTTTAGCACCTTTATTCAATTATCAGTTAAGACACTGACAATCATACATTTATATAAAAGAAAAAACATGTTAACTTGTTCCCAGTTACATACATTATATATCACATATATACATTGTCATAACTATCATCAGTCTAACATTACATAAATTGTTCAATTCCTGCCATCCCTTAACCCTCACTCCACCTCCAGAACATTGTTCTGCATGTCTTATTCCCACAATTTCCATTTATTTCCCTTTTCTAAAGATCCCACTTCCAGTTATTTTATCTATAATACAATATTTAGTACTTCAAATATAGTTGGTTTAGACTTTGGTATTAATTTTCTAGTAATTGTTTTTTTTTTGGCAGCCACCAGAATTAAACTTAACAAAGCCTTATTACATCTAGGCAGTTCAGATTCTGTGTCCCAGTTCAAAATAATAATTTCTGTAGTTTTACCCATTTGTTCATCCAATATTTCTGACAGAGTACTCTGGAGAGATTTTTTTTAAGTTTGCCAACTCATGGTCTGCCAACTCATTACACTCCCAAAACATATGTTCCCAGTTACCTCTTTCTTCACTATCACAACTCCAACATTTGCCATTTACCTGTGGAAAAATTGCTTTGGAGTCTGCTTGGGGTATAAAAATGCCTATGCAAACACTTCCAAGCAAAAAGTGTGAATTGTCTGGACTTTGTTGCATACCTGGGAGCCATGCTTGTGCCTTCCCATTGTTCCCTTGTAAATTACTTGTCCAGTCTCTTTTCCAAATCTTTTCTAACCCCCCCCCCTATTAGTTATTGTGCAATATTTTGTATGCCCTACTGACTATCCCTTTTTAACTATTAAGTCTGTTCTAGATTCAACTTGAAAGTCTATCAGACCAGGTCTTTTACTTAGGATTGCCTTATTTCTTTCTCTTTGCCTATAATTTGATATCAGTCCCTGGTAGTCTCTAGCCTGCAGTCCAAATGTCTTCTTGGCTTCATCCCATTCCATTACCTTTAGCTGTCTAGTTATTTGTTCCCAATAACATGGTTCCTGTGCCAGTTTTCAGCAGTAAATTCAAGCCCCCTTTTCCTGTTCTGTGTACCCCTATTTGCAGTCATTCCTATCAGCGAAAGCTCCTGTTTCCATTCTCGTATTGGTTTAGTTCTTAGAATACTTTCTTCTGCTTCATGAGTATAATATTCTGTATGGCTGCTGTTATTCTTCTTAGAGATCTGCGTCTCCTTATTTCTTAAATTCCACCCTTGTTTCATAATCATCCCTTTCTACTTTGAATTATAGCTTTCTGCTTGCGTGTGTGTGTGTGTGTGTGTATGTGTGTGTGTGTGTGTGTGTGTGTGTGTGTGTGTGTGTGTGTGTGTGTGTTTGTTTGGGATTTTGAAATTTGCGCTTCTGGTCTTTCGGTATTTAGGGGTTTCAGCTATATGGTCTCGAGATTTTGAAATTCGATATTTCAAAATTTAGTGATTATGTAGTGAATTACAATTTAGTTTTGTATATATTATATATTTATATATCTATCTATCTATATATATTTATATATATATATATATATATATATATATATATATATATATATATATTTATATATATATATCTATATATATATATAAATATACATATATATATATATATATATATATATATATATATATATGGGTCTACTTCTGTTTGTCAAAAACACACTTTTTTGACAAACAGAAGATCGAACCCACTTAAGCGAAAGTGCACTACTTCGACTTTCTCAAAAGCCGATTCATGGAAGCAGATTACAGAGGGGATAAGGAAATATATTCTTTTCCCCACTGTAGCGCAATCTCGGACTTAGTATATTTAAGTAGGGGGTGTGTGGGGGGTGCAGGGGGACTTACCCCCTGCAAAATAATGTTTAAAGTAGTTTGTTTTAAATCAGCTTTTGCAAAAGTGCACTTTCGCTTAAATGGGTTTATATATATATATATATATATATATATATATATATATATATATATATATAAGTATGAGCTTTAATTGTGTAGCTCTAAAATATCCCTTCCAGTAAGGTAATCGTAAACTACCTTGTTCTGTTGGAAGGATCAACCTGTCCCACTAAACCCTTGCCCTCTTCCCCACCCAGATAAATTCATTCAACTCTTTGTTAATTATTGTCCACGTCGTCTCCATGCCTGAACTGTACGTAAAAGTAAAGGGACTAGAAGTATTTTCACTGCTTGTATCATCATCATCATCAACCCCCTTTTCCCTATTTTTCTATATGGAGCTGTGGGGTTAGATTGTTGAATCCTTTTTCACTATCTCTCCCTATTCAATGCCACTCTCCTACCTTCTTCGACACTCATGCCTGACTGTCACAACTGTTATCTCACACAATCCATCCACCTCTTTGCCAGACACCATTGTTTCTTCTTGCATTCTTTCTGCCTGCCTCAAATCTTCTTTGCCAGGTGTTTTCTGCTTTCCTGCACATGTGCCTGAACCACTGTAATCTGTTCTGTTTAACCTTTTCTAAAATAGGAACTACTTTGGCTTATTTCTTCATCTGCCCCACAGTGTGCATCCTACCACCCATCTCAGGCACTTCACCTCCTTTAGTTCTAGCTTCCTCAACTGCACTGCTTTTATTGCCCAGGTTTCTGTACCATATAGTTGTACTGGTTACACACTGTTTTGTATACCTATACCTTACTTTTTGACTTTTTGGGCGTTTTTCTGTCATAAACTACACCTGCCAATCAGTGCCATTTATCACTGTTTGTATCTTGCTATCCATATCCATATTACTATTGTAATAGGTGAATTACAATTTAGTTTTTGTAAACTGTTGAGGATTAAAGGTGTATGCACACCAGTGAAGGGATCCAGCCAATTAAAGTACAGCCAAAAACATTGCTTACATACAATCATACAAATCAAAAGCCCAAGGTAACTCTCGGGCTCCCTCCGCTCCCCTCCCTGACCCCAAATTCCACCCGCCCCCCCACTAGTGCTAAATTTAAACCAGACTTTGCCACTCCCCTCCTGCTAAGTACCAATCAGCACCTCACACATCATTGAACAACCCTCCCCCTTAACCCATTTCCTTCTCCTCCATTCTTCCACACCCTGTTAACACAGTCAGCCATCAAAATTTGACCTGCCCCCCCCAACAAAATGCAAACAAGCAAAAAATACTAATTGCCCTAATACCTATACGGTTTCTATATTACCATCTCATTGCCTGCGAACAAACACTTGACCATGGTATTCACTACCCAAATGGTCATACAGACACCCGTAACTTCACACATAACACCAAACACTTTACCATCCCCAGCACACTGAATAAACCACCCTCTATAAAATACCACCCCTGTACTGCCACAAAACATAATCCTAAAGACAAAGACTATATAAAACTTATAAACAAACTCCTTAAGCTCAGAATATCCTGTCACTATAACCTTATAACACATGGAGACATTCATCCCAACCCTGGTCCATCCACACCCAATAACCTCCACTCCCCTACTACAACCCCCACAGTCAAGCTACCCATGTATACTCTCACTAGTTGCCTCCTAGCATTTCACCTAAATATTAGAAGTATTAACAATAAGATTCCCAACCTACATGCCCTCCTAGCAACCCACTCCCCAGACATTATGTGTCTTACGGAAACCTGGCTAAAACCCAGTACTATTGACAATGAGATACAACCTCCAGGATACAATATTCATTGGTTAGACCGTGCTACAAGGAAAGGAGGTGGGATAGCAGTCCTTTACAAAAATACTCTAACCATTAATAGAGAGACACCATTCAACCTCCCCAATTCAATAACATGGAACTCCTCATAACCAAGCTACAGATTAACCAAAACAAGCACTTGAACATCGTCTGTGCATACATTCCACCAGGCAACAACCTAAATACCCTAGAAGATATCCTTTACTGATTATCCACTACCTATCCCCAAGAAACTATAGTTCTTGGTGACTTTAACACTGACTGGCACCCCTGCTCCTCTGACCCCCCCCCCCCCCCACCCACATAAACTTATCTGGGTTTAAACAGACCATAACCTCTCCTACTAGGATAAACAAACCAACCAACCAACAGGGAAAGTATCCTAGACTGGATCTTAGTTAATACCCAACCCCAACTGTACACAGCTGGTACTCTCCCTGATGACTTCAGCGACCATTGTCTAACCTATATCATAAAACATTAGGCAGGAAACCCTCACCAGCCCAAATATAAAACAGTTAGAAACAGGAAAAACTTTGACGTTGCTATATTCCAAAATTATTTAAAAGCAGTTGACTGGTCAAAACTAAAAAATCTAACATTAGAGGAGGCCATAGATCAATTTAACACTAAATTCCTAAGTATCTTTTATTCCCATGCTCCAGCATGTACAATAAAAACTAGATCAAATACAGCACCATGGCTCGCAAAATATACCAAAGCTAAAATCAAAACTAGAAACAGAGCCTGGGCCAGCTGGAGAACAGCTAAAGCCCCACTTGACCATCTAAAATATTGTCAACTCAGGAATGATGCAAAAAAAATATTTTACTGGATAAAAAAAGCTTCTGCCAAAATCTTCTACAAAAACACCATAACAACCCTCAAAAGTTCTGGGCAGGCTTAAATCAACCACTTCATCCAGGTCATTCCACCACCCCAACCCCAGCTAACTACACCCATAGTTCCCCAGAGACCATAGCTAGTGCCTTTAATAACTTTTTCACTGAAACAATTCAATCCCTAGCAAATCAACTAACCCCCTCTAACTTAAACCACACGCTTAATCTACCCAACAATCACCCCAAATTTAGCTTCCAACCAATGTTGTTATTTGTCTTTTGGCTTTTCCACAGTGGAACTCCGGTCTGCTAATAATTGGCAGTAGATTTTTACAGTGCTGAGTTGCCAGCTTGACGCCCAACCTTCATTGAAGGCACGCCCATTCACGCATGTCTTTCAGAATGCCACTCTACCATGGGGAGGACATGCAGACTTCACAAAGAAGGCACTCCCCGCACTCTAGCCGAGAATCGAACAGGATAACCCCTTGCTGTGAGGCAACAATGCTACTGCTGCACCACCGCAGATCAAAACACTTCTAAAAAAACTAAAACCTACCACCCTCGCTGCTGACCTCCTCCCTGCAGAGTACCTACAAATAGCTGCAGATGTCATTGCATATACAATATATATCCTGATCAACAGAACCTTATCCAAAAACGCTATCCCCACCCTCTGGAAAATATCTCACATCATCCCACTATATAAAGGTGGTAGCTCCTTAGACATATCCAACTATAGACCCATTGCCATTCATTCCCCACTAGCCAAAATAATGATGAAATGTGTACACAAGCAACTAATGCAATACCTTGCACAGAATAACTTACTATCCTACTCTCAGCATGGTTTCTGGCCATACCATAGCACCACCTCAGCCCTTCTTTCCTTTACTACTGCCATAAACCAAAACAGGAATGACACCAGGCTAAGCTCCACTTTCTTTCTTGACCTATCAAAAGCCTTTGACATGGTCAACCATGAACTTCTCATTCTTTCACTAAAATCTATTTCCCTCAACAAGCCTGCTATCCAGTGGTTCCAGTCCTACCTGACTGGTAGACAACAGGCGGTACTATGGCAGGGCAAACTCTCCAGCCAGCTACCTCTCACACTTGGTGCCCCTCAAGAGTCCATACTAGGTCCACTACTCTTCTCTATTTTTATCAACATCCTTCACACTGCTATCCCTAAAGCTACCTGCATTTAATATGCAGATGATTCCACTCTGATCTGCTCAGCCACCTCCCCATTCAAACTGCAAACCTTAACCCAAAATACATTTAACACTGTCGAGAACTGGCTCACCAACCAACACCTACTTCTGAACCCCAATAAAACTAAACTTCTACTCTTCTCCCCCACTAGTAGATCTAACACACTCATTCTCTGTCACCTCTAACAATGATACCACTATTTCCCCAGATCATTACACCAAACTGCTAGGGGTTATCATAGACAATAATCTCAAATTTGATCTACAGGTCAACAAAATCATAAAGACCATCAATAAGAAGCTTGGATCACTGTATAGAAACAAGACATTTTTAACCCCACTGGCTAGGACTGCAATCACCTGATCACACCTACTCTCTACTCTTTTATATGTCTCGCCTGTACTCTCAAATCTCAACAAATCCGAACTAGGTAAGCTGTCCCATAGCTACAACCATATTGCCAGATTCGCCACTGGCTCCACCTAGAGAACCCACCACTGCCAGAACCTTAAACAACTAGAGTGACTAGAAATGCCCAGCTTAATTCAATTCAATCAACTCTTAATAGCGCACAAAATTCTGATGAGCATACCCCCTCACTTAAAAATATTATTAAGCCATATAGCAACCTGATATCCCTACGGTCAGCCGATAAACTACTGGTCCAAACTCACAAAGCTAATAACTCTGCTGGTGAATCCCTGTTTGCCAACTTCGTTGGCAAACCCTGAAATTCATTGCCAAACTATATAACCCTACAATCCTCCAAATGTCTCTTCAAAAAAAACAAGTGAATTGGCTATGTCCATGTACCAACCCTGATTAAGTTATAAACTGAAAGCATATTCTGAAATTATCATAAATTGTAACTACGTCACCAAGCTCTGCTTCCAGTCTGATGACTCTTACTTTTAATTGTCTGTCCATGAGAATTGTGAGTCCCTAATAGGGAACACTACTAAGCCATTGCATATAATCACTTTGTTTTTATAACTGTTTGCTAACTTCTGTGTAATCTATGTAAGTTTGTCTATGTGGAGTTTTTCTCCCCGGGCCTCCACTGAAAATGGACATGTATCCAGTCAGACTATCCCAGTAGACAAATGTAAAATAAATAAATAAATATCCATAAACAGCAGCTCCCATTTTCTCAGTTTTTGTATTATCTTTTGTTTAGTCTCTTCCCACATATCCTTAGCTGCCATAACAAAATCCTTTTTAATCCATACTCCTAAATACTTAATTTTATTGTGTCCACACAAATATGGGAATTGCTGAACCAATTCATTTGTGGTTAACTAGTTTCCACCTATAGCCTTTGTTTGATCTTCATTAATTTTGTTTACCGAAAAGACTTGAACTGTCTCAAAAAGATCCACAACACAGACATATCCTTTTCTGAATTTATCAGGTATGAAATAATATTGTCTGCAACTAAAGCCAACTTTTCTTGATTTTTCATACTAATTATATCCTTGAATTTCTGAGCCCTTTGTTTTCTTTGCCAATTACTTTAAATACAGCACAAATAAAGAGAGGACACCCCTGCCTCGTTCTTTTGTTGAGGCACAACTTATCAGAGAGGAACCTCCCTCACTTTAATTTTTGTCTCTGATCCCTTATATATCCTCCTAGTTAACCTTATTATTATTTAAGGGAATTCAAATGTTTCCATTGCTCTGTGCATAAAATCCCAGCTTAATCTGTCAAATGTTTTTTTCTCTGCAGCAAGACCCAACAACTGTGGTATTTTATTTACATTCTGCTTCCCTCTGGATCATTATTGTTCTATTAATGTTATCAAATGTTTGCTTCCCCTCCACAAAACCACACTGATGCATATCTATCAATTTTGGCAACACCTTTGCCATTCTTTTAGCTATTATGGACATAAACGCGTTATAATCATGGATTAAAATTGAAATAAGCTTATATGAAGCTGGATCTGCTGGATTTTTCTTTAGGTATTACAGCCACCACATCTTTCTTCCAGGATGATGGTACTTCCCCTCCTTTTAAAATGTGTTAAAGAAAGCCTTACAGATCTTTAGCTTCTTCCTTCCAAGCTTCCTGACATCCACAAGAATACCAGCTATTCATGGAGACATACCTGCAGACTAGTTGTACGCCCCCATTTCTATCTCATCTCCTCCTGTCTTAACAGTTAATTGCTGAGCCTCATCTACCTCTAACCTTGACGTAGTTAAGTCTTCCAAAAATATTTCCACTTGTGTTTCTTCTTTATTTACAAGTATTTGCTTTATACAAATTTTCACAAAATTTCCGAAATATATCTAATACCTCTACATGTTATTTCTGATTATTTTTCTTGTTATAGGCTCCATAAGTTTGGCAACAACCCTTTCTACTTTCCAATGCCTAAGTCATTGTGCTAAATGTTTTCTGCTCTGGAGTTATTATCAGAAACAGTTGCTTAACAGGTATCTTTGTGAATTCATGCATATTATCCAGATACTCCCTTTCTTTTTTAGGTTCCTAGGTTCATAGGTTGGTACTAGGCTATCGGCCTAGGCAGGGCCTATACAAGCCTAGCCATAACAATTCCGTGGCTATTTCTTCCCACACTATTTACTTCCCTGGACCCCTGTCTAACAGGGTGACTGACGTGATCCCCGGGGTGAATTTCCTATCTCGTATCCAACCATCGAGGTTCCTTTTGAAGAGGGCCAAAGAGGCACTCTGCTTGACATGTATGGGCAGTCTATTCTAGAGTCTGGGTCTCTGGGTCAGGAACCTATCCCTCCAGCATGTTTTGTTTATTGTGATGACAAGGTTTAGATCCCTGGAGCATGTGGCTCTGAGGGATTGGGATTTCTTTAAGTGTAACATGTCTATCAGCTCTGGGCTTGACATGGCCTTGTATTTTAAGCAGAGATTGCCTCGGAGTAGACAATATGCGACAGAGTATAGCTGGAGTTTTTTAAGGTGGCTAGCATAGGGCATCTGCTTTAGGCTTGTGATTTTTTTAGTGAGGTATTTCTGTGGCCTTTCCAGTTGTTGCAGATGTCTGGACAGGTACATACCAAATGGGGCATTGTATTCTATAATGGGTCTAATGACGGATGAGTACAGTGGGACAATGACCTCCTTTTTTCTGGATGAAAAGCCCTTAGTGATGAGGTGTGCCACATAGAAGGATTTCCTGACTGTTGTGACGATGTAAATGTTATTATGTAGGTTATGCAGTAAAACGATGTAAAATAATGTTCATATACAGATTGCCCACAGAAAATGATATGTGCTGCAGTGGGACTCGAACCGGGAATGCCTGTTTGTTTGGCCGATACTCTAACCACTCCACTATTACTCTTTAGCACTCTACATTCATGCCTCTTGTTCTGAAAGCTTCCCCTTATTCTGCTGTACTTTAACCTTTGCCAACCTTTTGCATAATTATTATTACTTATTAAGTATATATCTTTTTATTTTCATTTCTACCTTATTTTTAAACTCTAATTTCATTTTATCCCACACACTAGTTCTGGGGGAGTTTCTTTCTTCCCCATTAACTCTTGAATCATTTCCACTACCCAATTCTTAAATTACCCCCTTTTTAACAAGCAGATGGCAAAGTGCTAGTCTCATTTTTTCTCCTTTACCCTTAGTTGTTATTGGTGCATGATCTGAAATAATTAATGGATGCATGTCGAAGCTTTCCGTTAAATGCACACGTTCCTCTGAAATATGATTTATTTCTAGTCTAGCTCAGTTAGTGTACCTTGGGGAATAATATGTAAATTCCTACGACTGAATTCCCTTTTTCCATTCCAATTATTTTCATAGCTTTTTTCACAAATCTGCCTTCTTTTGTTATATTTCCCTTCTAGTTCCTCCAGATACATCCTCCCTATTGCAAATCAAGTGCCATTCCTCACCTATAAGTAATATTCCCAGTTGAAAGCTGATATTTCTCCCAAAATTTTCTTAAGTTCCATAAAAGCAGTTTTAGATGGAGTAAAATATGTGCCAGCATAATCTTCCTCCCTTGTCAGTAACCCCTCACTACCCCAATTCTACCATTATTTTCTTCATTTGTCACTATTGGAGCTTCTCTAGCAGTTAGTATAAGTGCTCTCCTTTTCATTTGTCCCTGATAGCTGTTTATATTTGTTTACCGGGGTAGTGCATCGATCGGTATTTATTTATTTATTTATATTTGTGTACTGAGGTAATGCATTGATCGGTATTTAGTTATTTATTTATTTATTTATATTTGTTTACCGGGGTAGTGCATCGATCGGTATTTAGTTATTTATTTATATTTGTTTACCGGGGTAGTGCATCGATCGGTATTTATTTATATTTGTGTACTGGGGTAGTGCATTGATCGGTATTTAGTTATTTATTTATTTATTTATATTTGTTTACCGGGGTAGTGCATCGATCGGTATTTAGTTATTTATTTATTTATTTATATTTGTTTTCCGGGGTAGTGCATCAATCGGTATTTAGTTATTTATTTATTTATTTATATTTGTTTACCGGGGTAGTGCATCGATCGGTATTTAGTTATTTATTTATATTTGTGTACTGGGGTAGTGCATCGATCGGTATTTATTTATTTATTTATATTTGTGTACTGAGGTAATGCATTGATCGGTATTTAGTTATTTATTTATTTATTTATATTTGTTTACCGGGGTAGTGCATCGATCGGTATTTAGTTATTTATATATATTTGTGTACTGGGGTAGTGCATCGATCGGTATTTATTTATTTATTTATATTTGTGTACTGGGGTAGTGCATTGATCGGTATTTAGTTATTTATTTATTTATTTATATTTGTTTACTGGGGTAGTGCATCGATCGGTATTTAGTTATTTATTTATATTTGTGTACTGGGGTAGTGCATCGATCGGTATTTATTTATTTATTTATTTATATTTGTGTACAGAGGTAGTGCATCGATCAGTATTTAGTTATTTATTTATTTATTTATTTATATTTGTTTACCGGGGTAGTGCATCGATCTGTATTTATTTATTTATTTATATTTATGTACCAGGGTGGTGCACTGATCAGTATTTAGATTTATATTTGTTCACCAGGGTAGTGCATTGATCAGTAAGTATTTATTTATTTATATTTGTTTACTGGGGTAGTGCATTGATCAGTAAGTATTTATTTATTTATATTTGTTTACCGGGGTAGTGCATCGATCAGTAAGCATTTATTTATTTATATTTGTTTACCGGGGTAGTGCATTGATCAGTAAGTATTTATTTATTTATATTTGTTTACCGGGGTAGTGCATTGATCAGTAAGTATTTATTTATTTATATTTGTTTACTGGTGTAGTGCATCGATCGGTATTTATTTATTTATTTATATTTATGTACCGGGGTGGTGCACTGATCAGTATTTATTTATTTATTTAGTTAGTTATATTTGTTTACTGGGGTAGCGCACTGATTGATATTTATTTGTTTATTTATATTTGTGTACCGGAGTAGTGCACTGATCAGTATTTATTTATTTATATTAGTTTATTGGGTAGTGCACTGATTGGTATTTGTTTATTAATTTAATTATATTTGATTACCAGGGTAGTGCACCAATCAGTGTTTATTTATTTATTTATATTTGTGTACTGGGGTGGTGCACTGATCAGTATTTATTTATTTATATTTGTGTACCGGGATGGTGCACTGATCAGTATTTATTTATTTATATTTGTGTACTGGGGTGGTGCACTGATCAGTATTTATTTATTTATATTTGTGTACTGGGATGGTACACTGATCAGTATTTATTTATTTATATGTGTGTACTGGGGTGGTGCACTGATCAGTATTTATTTATTTATATTTGTGTACTGGGGTAGTGCACCGATCAGTATTTATTTATTTGTTTATTTATTTATTTATTTATTTATATTTGTGTACTGGGGTGGTGCACTGATCAGTATTTATGTATTTATTTATATTTGTGTACTGGGGTAGTGCACAGATCAGTATTTATTTATTTATTTATTTATTTATATTTGTGTACTGGGGTGGTGAACTGATCAGTATTTATTTATTTATTTATTGATATTTGTGCACTGGGGTAGTGCATAGATCAGCATTTATTTATTTATATTTGTTTACTGGGGTAGTGCACTGCTCAGTATTTATTTATTTATTTATATTTATTTACTGGGGTAGTGCACTGATCAATATTTATTTATTTATATTTGTGTACTGGGATGGTGAACTGATCAGCATTTATTTATTTATTTATATTTGTGTACCAAGGCAGTGCATTGATCAGTAAGTATTTATTTATTTATATGTGTTTGCCGGGGTAGTGCACTGATCAGTATTCATTTATTTATTTATATTTGTTTACTGGTGTAGTGCACTGATTAGTATTTATTTATTTATTTATTTATTTATTTATTTATTTATATTTGTTTACTGGGGTAGTGTACTGATTAGTATTTATTTATATTTGTGTACCGGAGTAGTGCACTGATCAGTATTTATTTATTTATATTTGTTTACTGGGGTAGTGCACTGATTAATATTCATTTATTTATTTAGATTTGTTTACTGGTGTAGTGCATTGATCAGTATTTATTTATTTATATTTTTGTACTGGGGTAGTGCACTGATCAGTATTTATTTATTTATTTATATTTGTGTACAAAGGTAGTGCATTGAACAGTAAGTATGTATTTATTTATTTATTTATTTATTTATATTTGTTTGCCGGGATAGTGTACTGATCAGCATTTATTTATGTATTTATTTATTTATTTATTTATATTTGTTTACTGGTGTAGTGCACTGATTATTATTTATTTATTTAATTGTTTGTTTATTTATTTATATTTGTTTACTGGGGTAGGGCACTGATCAGTATTTATTTATTTATTTATATTTGATTACTGGTGTGGTGCGCTGATTAGTATTTATTTATTTATTTGGTTGTTTATTTATTTATTTATTTATATTTGATTATCAGAGTAGTGCACTGATCCGTATTTGTTTATTTATTTATATTTGTTTACTGGGGTAGTGCACCAATCAGTACATATTTATTTATATTTGTGTACCAGGGTAGTGCACTGATCAGTATTTATTTATATTTGTTTACTGGTGTAGTGCACTGATTAGTATTTATTTATTTATGTTTGATTACTGGTGTAGTGCACTGATCAGTATCTATTTATTTATATTTGTTTACTGGTGTAGTGCACTGATTAGTATTTATTTATTTATTTATATTTGATTACTGGTGTAGTGCACTGATCAGTATCTATTTATTTATATTTGTTTACTGGGGTAGTGTACTGATTAGTATTTATTTATATCTGTGTACCGGAGTAGTGCACTGATCAGTATTTATTTATTTATATTTGTTTACTAGGGTAGTGCACTGATCAGTATTTATTTATTTATATTTGTTTACTGGGGTAGTGCACTGATTAGTATTAATTTATTTATTTAGATTTGTTTACTGGTGTAGTGCACCAATCAGTATTTATTTATTTATATTTGTGTACTGGGGTAGTGCACTGATCAGTATTTATTTATTTATTTATATTTGTGTACAGAGGTAGTGCATTGATCAGTAAGTATTTATTTATTTATTTATATTTGTTTGCTGGAGTAGTGTACTGATCAGTATTTATTTACTTATTTATATTTGTTTACTGGTGTAGAGCACTGATTAGTATTTATTTATTTATTTATATTTGTTTACTGGTGTAGTGCACTGATCAGTATTTATTTATTTATTTATATTTGTTTACTGGGGTAGTGCACTGATCAGTATTTACTTATTTATATTTGTTTACAGGTGTAGTGCACCGATCAGTATTTATTTATTTATATTTGTGTACCAGGGCAGTGCACTGATCAGTATTTATTTATTTATTTATATTTGTTTGCCGGGATAGTGTACTGATCGGTATTTATTTATTTATTTATATTTGTTTACTGGTGTAGTGCACTGATTAATATTTATTTATTTAATTGTTTGTTTATTTATTTATATTTGTTTACTGGGGTAGGGCACTGATCAGTATTTATTTATTTATTTATTTATATTTGATTACTGGTGTGGTGCGCTGATTAGTATTTATTTATTTATTTGGTTGTTTATTTATTTATTTATATTTGATTATCAGAGTAGTGCACTGATCGGTATTTGTTTATTTATTTATATTTGTTTACTGGGGTAGTGCACCAATCAGTATTTATTTATTTATGTTCGTGTACCAGGGTAGTGCACTGATCAGTATTTATTTATTTATTTATTTATATTTGTTTACTGGTGTAGTGCACTGATTACTATTTATTTATTTATTTATTTATATTTGATTACTGGTGTAGTGCACTGATCAGTATTTATTTATTTATTTATATTTGTTTACTGGGGTAGTGTACTGATTAGTATTTATTTATATTTGTGTACCGGAGTAGTGCACTGATCAGTATTTATTTATTTATATTTGTGTACTGGGATAGTGCACTGATCAGTATTTATTTATTTATATTTGTTTACTGGGGTAGTGCACTGATCAGTATTTATTTATTTATAATTACCAGGGTAGTGCACTGATCAGTATTTATTTACTTATTTATATTTGTTTATGGGTGTAGTGCACTGATCAGTATTTATTTATTTATATTTGTGTTTTGGGGTAGTGCACTGATCAGTATTTTTTTATTTATATTTGTTTACTGGTATAGTGCACTGATCAGTATTTATTTATTTCTAATTACCAGGGTAGTGCACTGATCAGCATTTATTCACTTATTTATATTTGTTTACAGGTGTAGTGCACTGATTAGTATTTATTTATATTTGTGTACCAGAGTAGTGCACTGATCAGTATTTATTTATTTATTTATATTTGTGTACCGGAGTAGTGCACTGATCAGTATTTATTTAGTTAGTTATTTATTTATTTCTATTTATGTACCGGGGTGGTGCACTGATCAGTATTTATTTATTTATATTTCTGTACCAGAGTAGTGCACTGATTGGTATTTATTTATTTATTTATATTTATTTACCATGGTAGTGCATTGATCAGTAAGCATTTATTTATTTATATTTGTTTGCCGGGGTAGTGCACTGATCAGTATTTATTTATTTATTTATTTATATTTGTTTACTGGTGTAGTGCACTGATTAATATTTATTTATTTAATTGTTTATTTATATTTGTTTACTAGGGTAGGGCACTGATTAGTATTTATTTATTTATATTTGTTTACTGGGGTAGAGCACGGATCAATATTTTTCTGTTTATTTATATTTGTTTACCGAGGTAGTGCACTGATCAGTATTTATTTATTTATATTTGTGTACTGGGGTGGTGCACTGATCAGTATTTATTTATTTATATTTGTGTACTGGTGTAGTGCACCGATCAGTATTTATTTATTTATTTATATTTGTTTACCAAGGTAGTGCACCAATCAGTATTTATTTATTTATTTTTGTGTACCAGGGTGGTGCACTGATCAGTATTTATTTATTTATTTATTTATTTATATTTGTGTACTGGGGTGGTGCACTGATCAGTATTTATTTATATATATTTGTGTACTGGGGTAGTGCACCGATCAGTATTTATTTATTTATTTATATTTCTGTACTGAGGTAGTACAATGATCAGTATTTATTTATTTATTTATATTTGTGTACCAGGTTGGTACACTGATCAGTATTTATTTATTTATTTATTTATATTTGTGTACTGAGGTAATACATTGATTAGTATTTATTTATTTATTTATATTTGTGTACTGGGGTAGTGCACTGATCAGTATTTATTTATTTATTTATATTTGTTTACCGGGGTAGTACATTGATCAGCAAGTATTTATTTATTTATATCTGTTTGCCGGGATTGTGTACTGATCAGTTTTTATTTATTTACTGGTGTAGTTTACTTATTAGTAATTATTTATTTATATTCGTTTACTGGTGTAGTGCACTGATTAGTATTTATTTAGTAATTTATTTATTTATTTATATTTGTTTACTGGGGTAGTTCACTGATCAGTATTTATTTAATTATTTATTTTTGTTTACTGGGGTAGTGCACCAATCAGTATTTATTTATTTATATTTGTGTACTTGGGTGGTGCACTTATCAGTATTTATTTATTTATTTATATTTGATTACCGATCAGTATTTATGTGTTTATATTTGTTTACCTGGGTAGTGCACCAATCAGTATTTATTTATTTATTTATATTTGTGTACCAGTGTGGTGCACTGATCAATATTTATTTATTATTAGTGTACTAGGGTAGTGCACTGTTCAGTATTTATTTATTTATATTTGTTTACCAGGGGTAGGGCACTGATCAGTTTATTATTTATTTATTTATTTATGTATTTATTTATATCTGTGTACCTGGGTAATACACTGATCAGTATTTATTTATATTTGTTTACTGGGGTGGTGCATTAATCAGTAGTGACCAATTGCAGATTCAACCCAGGTGAAATAAAAAAACATTTCACAAACAAAAAATACAGAAATGTAAGTAACAGGAGAGTTGCTCAGACTAATTGCATAGGAAAAAAGTGCATATGTACATTCTAGTGAAAAAGAACTGTGCCATGTACAATCAAGCAAAGTGTTAACTCTGCTGAATATCCATCCTGAAATCTTTTCTTTATCAAATTTGCATGTCCACTTTTTTTCCAAATGTGTCTCCTGTAGCATTGCTATTTGCATTCTGCATTTCTTAATATAATTCATTACTCATACCTTTTTGTCTAGCCCAGTCAGGCCATTCATGTTTCAAAACAATTTAGTTAGTGTAGCCATTATAATAAAAAGATATATCCACTTATCTATTTCCATATTTTATGTTACATGCACCTGCTAATTATTGCAAGATTGATCCTGTAAACTGTTGTTTCTTGTCGTCTCAATTTGACTCTATGTCACAATTTACTAAAATCCTACTCTTAAGCATAATTTCAACTATCCTGACCTATGCCTACATACTCACCTCATTTGAAAAAACATACTATAACCACTTTAACTACTCCCATAAACAGACAACAATTCACAATTCTGTCTTCCCTAAAAGTAAACTTAACATTACCTCAACTTCCAGCTACCTACTACCTAAATACCATAGACTCTCCCACATTAAATACCATACAGCTGCTATTACAAGAGTGAAATATCTAACAATCATTATTAATAACCCCACATCAAGACTTTGTAAGCCTACCTTAAAAGATGGTGATATACATCCCAACCCTGGCCCTACAAATCCACCTACCTTGATAACCCAGCCAAACTCCCCAACTCTTTGCTAATAGGACATCTAAATATCCGAAGTGTTAATAGCAAAGTAACCCAACTTCACGCCCTTCTAGATACCCATAGCTTTGACATCCTCTGTCTAACAGAAACATGGTTAAAGCCAAAGACCAAAGACAATGAAATCATTCCCCAAGAATACAATATACTAAGATTAGACCGTATAAAAAGTAAGGATGGTGGAGTTACAGTCTTATTCAAAGAGGGACTTCAAATCTCCACCTTACCATTTGACCCACCACAAGATAGTAAAGCTGAAGTACTTGTCACTAAATTTCAAATAAACCATAGCAAATCTTTATATATTATCTGCATCTACCTTCCACCTGGTAATAATATTAGCACCATAGAAAACTTCCTAAGCTGGGTGTCCTCTACATACCCCCAAGAAACTATTATACTTGGTGATTTTAATACTGATTGGAAAACTGTCAAAGCTGATAATCCCTCCTCCCATATCAACCTTCATGGATTCAGTCAAACTATCATAACCTCTATCAGAATCAACAAACCAAATAAAAAAGAGAGCATCCTAGACTGGATTCTTATAAATAGACAAAAACAAACTTACAACACAGGAACTCTACCAGATGATGTTAGCGATCATACTTTAACCTATATCCTTAGGTATAAAAATGATATCTCTAATCCCCCCATCTATAAAAACATACGTACCAATAAACACTTCAACCCAACATTATTCCAAAATGAACTAAGTGCTTGTAACTGGAACCCTCTAAAAACTCTACCACTTCAAGAAGCTGTTGACTATCTAAACTCCAATTTCCTATCTATCCTTGACAGGCATGCACCCAAAAGGACCATTAGAATGAATGCTAAACCAGCCCCCTGGCTTACTAATGAAACCAAACAAAAGATCTCACTTAGAAATAAAATCTGGGCAAAGTGGAGAGCTAACAAAAATATTTCTGATCAACAACTTTTTAAGCAACTGAGAAATACTACAAAAAAGGCAATACTCACAGACAAAAAGAACTACTACTGTAAAATACAGCAAAATCACCAAAATAACCCCCAGAAGTTTTGGTCTAGTGTATATAAACTCCTTTCACCAGGGCACTCCCATACACCTATCCCGATTCAGGCAGACCCTAACACCCCCCACCAAACAGCCAATGCCTTCAACTCCTTCTTTACAGAAACCATACAAACACTAGCTAGCCAACTTACTCCAGGCAGCTTAAACCTTGCCACGTCCATACCTAGTACTCTACCGGTATTCTCTATTCAACCAATATCTACCACTTTCATCTACAAACTCATCCAAAAACTTAGGCCTTGTACCCCTTCTGCTGACCAGTTACCTTATGAATACCTCCAAAAAGCAGCCAAAGTAATTTCCTATCCTATATCCATCCTCATAAACAGAACCATTAAGGAAGGTTACATTCCAAACATCTGGAAAATCTCCCATATCATTCCCCTTCACAAAGGTGGCAACTCAAATGACTACTCAAACTATCGACCAATAGCACTCTTATCACCCTTAGCAAAAATAATGGAAAAATGCATTCATCATCAACTTTTAAACCATTTAACACAAAATAACATAATAGCTAAATGTCAGCATGGTTTTAGGCCATCTCATAGTACCACAACCACTCTGTTATCCTTTACAGATGTTATAAATAGAAATCCTAATAACAACAACCTCTCATCTGCACTCTTTATTGACCTCTCCAAAGCTTTCGACATGGTTAACCATGCACGTCTGATCAGCATTCTTGAATTCTTCTCTCTTGACTCTTTAGCTATTAAATGGTTCAGGTCCTACTTAACCAACAGACAACAAGCAGTTCTCTGGGCAAATAATATATCATCCCTTCTAACTGTTACACTGGGAGTCCCTCAGGACTCCATTCTAGGCCCACTTCTTTTTTCTCTTTTTATTCACGACCTGCATGTAGCAATCCCACAAGCCACCTGCATTCAATATGCAGATGATTCAACATTAATTTGCTCAGCAACCTCACCATCTGCACTACATTCCCTGACTCAGAATGTATTTAACACAGTAGAAACATGGTTCACAAAACATTGTCTCCTTCTTAATGCGAAAAAAACCAAGCTCCTTCTCTTTACACCCTCTAATAAGTCTACCCCAATGGATTTCTCTGTCATTTCCAATAATAGCACAATCATACACCCTGACTCTACAACTAAACTGTTAGGAATTAGTATTGATAACAACCTTACATTTGATAGTCACATAAATAACACCATTAAAAATGTCAACAGGAAAATTGGCTCCTTATATCGAATCAAAACTTTCTTAACTCCAACAGCTAAAACCAAAATTGCTCATTCCCATTTAATTTCTACTCTTCTTTATGCCTCTCCCATATACACCAACCTCAAAAAGAATAACCTTGTCAAACTACAGCATGCCTATAACAGCATCGCCAGATTTGCCACTGGTAACCCCTTTCGTACTCACCACTTTCTAAATCTAAAGCAGCTGGGCTGGCTTGAACTTCAAAACCTTCTGAAAATCTCTCAACTAACCATGACCCACAAGATATTTTATCAACCTAATAGCACTCCTATACTATCCAATCTCATAATCCCTTATAAAAACCTAAACTCACTGCGCTCCTCTAACAAACTTCTAGCTAGTATAACCAAAACTAATAACTTGGCAGGAGATTCCCTGTTTTTTAACACAGTGGAAAAAGACTGCAACCTCCTTCCAAATGAACTAACAACACTTTCTTCTTTGCCTCTCTTTAAACAAAGACTAAAAGCATACTTTAAAACTCACTGGTTATGTCCATGTTGTAAACCTGACTAACCTTCCCTCTGCTAAAGTTACTTCTACACCCTACCAATTTTTCACACATATTTCTTTAATTTCTATGATGAAGAACTGAACTGCAGACCACAATGAAACAATTTGGTAGATTCCATCCTGCTTATTGTTAGTACAACCTAGTACATAATAACACTATGTCACTTTTATTGTGTAATCAAATTCATCTCACCATTCTTAATGATTTCTATACTAGTGTAAATATCTTTTTTGATCCCTTTTTTATTATTATTACTGATTTTTTTTTATACTTATTAGAACTACTTTCATTTACAATGTTTCAACTATGTGTACCATCCTTGCTGCTGTATTTTAAGTAATTCTCTAACTATTAATGATGGAGATTTTCTCCCCGGGCCTCTACTGAAAATGGAAATATATCCAGCTAGACTAGCCCGGTCAACAAATGTAAAATAAATAAAAATAAAATAAATAAATTTTACCAGACTTTTTGTTTTAATGAATGTTCTCAAAAGAACAAACAAACACTCCTTCAGAGCACCCCATAACATAAAACAATCACACAAGACTACATGCATCTTCAAATAATGAAGTTTAATCCTCCAGACAGGAATAACTGTTGACGATTGTTGACAGCTGTACCCACAGGCATTACCTAACCTAAAATTAAGGTAATCAATACTAAAGTGCATGTTACAACCTGTACTCCTACTTACACTACTTGCTGTCTGTTCTTGCATTATCTTTATTCCCCTTCCAGATGTGAAAACCAACTTCTGTGCTTTCAGATTATATTACTTTTACCCTTAAGAAAAAATGTACTGTTCTAATAAATGTATTGAGGTATTTAAGTACCAGGAAAACTGCTATTATTCACTTTCAGTAATTTCAAACATTTTCACTAGGCTGCCTGCCTTGTACCTTTAAATATTATATTTCTCTCAGCAAACAATGTCCACAGCTCTAAGATTTATTACCTGGACCTTTACTCAGCTTGTCCCCAAGTAAACATGGGAGCAGAATGTACAGCTGCCCCCAGATATACACTTCTCAACTCACACTGAACATTTATTTGCTAAAGGAAAACTTTTCAGTACATTCACAGTGTTCTCATTTTTTTTACAGCACACATGCTTACACAAAAAACTTGTTCATTTTAGTATTTAGTTTGAGTGCATTTTTAGTACACAAAAGTTTACTAGCACGAGTTCATTCTGGAGGGTCTGAGTATCATAGTGTGACCTAACAAGAACCCCTAATTTACAATCATCTGCAAACTTTATTAACCAGAGGTCTTTAATCCCTGCTTCTATCTGGGAAGTAAATACCAAGAGGAAAGGTCTCAGCACTGAGCTGTGATTAACATTGCTGCTCACTTTTCTTCTTCCTGATGAGACACTTGCAGCTTGTACTATGTGGCTTTAGTCCTTCAGCCAGTTTGCTATCGGTTTTAACACGTGTTGATTTTTAAAGCATTTAGCTTTTGTATGATGCCAGCATGGGTATGCTGTGTGCACTGCATGGCCACCATCTAAGCTCCTGTAACCTTTTCAAAGAAATTTAGCAGATTAAATAGATAGGATCTACCCTTCACAAAACTGAACTTTTGGTGGATCAAGTCTAACAAGATTCTTGATATCACAGTTTTTAAGGTCAGTTTTAATACATTCCATAGATTTGTAAATAAGGCTAGTAAGGTTAAATCTGTAATCACATGGTCTGGTTGTAAGATCGCCATTCTGGAGGTGCATCACTTCTATTTTGCTCCACTCATCAGGGAATAATCTAGTAGCAAAACCTAAGTTAAATAGTCTCAGGAGTGGGTCTACAAGGTTATGTTTAAGACTATTAATTAAGCAACCAGGTATAATGTCAGATCCCACAGTGGAAGTATTTTTGGTCTTGATTTGCATTTCCAATAAATGACTTTTATAGATGGTAAGGGATTCAGATATTTTGGAGGTTTAAATAGAAACATCTGGGTAAAGCTGGCACTAAATGTTTGTTTCCTTTTTTGCATCATTTGGTGGCACTGCTGCCAGTAACCCCTTAACCACACTAGAGCTATGAGCTAACTCCAGCCTTCTGGACCACCTTTAGCATCCTCCTAGGGCCTGTCATGGATCTTGAGGATGCCTTGGTAGTCTTGGCCATCTGCATCCATGGGGGAATTCTTTTATGCCATAGCCACATCCACCATGTGATGGCCATGTTTTCATTTGAGGGTTGAGGGTGCTATAAAGTCATTCTGGCTTATCATCCTGCCTCCGGAGCAGCTCAGCCATGTTCTCCACTGCCTCCTCTTTGGACCATGCCTCCTACCCCAACAGTGTACACAGCCTACACCAGGGATGGTTGCAGGAGATGCCCATGTCACCACCCTTCCACCAGGATGGTCATGCCAATCCCTCCTTGCCACTTTGTCAGTCCCCCAAGCTGCTACTCAAACTGTTGTTGCCAAGCTGTAGTCAGGGCTTATTTCTTCTATGTCACTGAAGCAGGTGAAGTTGGCAGTAATTTTGTTCACAAGGATATTGCCAATGTCAGTTGAGTCAGAATAGAAGGCTCACATTATAAATAATGTGTGAGCAATGTAAAATATTATATTTTAGGTTTTTAGTCTTAGTTTTTTGCTCTTTTAGATTATTGTAAATTCAAGTCAAACTTAGCTGCTGTCATTCACAGACATTTCTGCACACATACTGATCACTATAGTGACCATTATAAGATATTTCAGCTGCTGTCATTTACTGACACATTTTCACACCTCAGTCACTATAATGCTGTATATCGAGTTAAACTCTGCAGCTGTCATTTACAGAAGCCCCCCCTAATACAGGCACACAAACACACTCCCTCAGACACACATATACACACACAGTCTGAACGTTATACTTGCTGCTGTAATGTATTTCAGCCTTGGTCATTTGCAGACTCCCCCACATATCAAGATCACTATAGTGATTACAATAATTTACTGCATTTTCAGCTTATTGTCATTTATATACACCCCACACATATTCAGTAATTATAGTGCCCATAGTAAGGTATTTCAGTTTTAACTTTGCTGCTATCTTCACACTGGTGTGCGCATACACACACACACACACACATACACACACACACACACACACACACACACACACACACACACACACACACACACACACACACACACACACATACACACAAACACTGAACATTTCAGTAACTACATTGAAACATTTTAGTTTTAAGTTTGCTGCTGTCTTTGACAGACACTGCCATCATGATCACTATAATTATTGAAAAAGAAATAAAAAGAAATTAAAGAGATGTTTAGTGGTATCTCGTATAGTAGCACAACATAGACGGGACATTTCCTGTTACCTTGTCAGAAAGACAGGTTAAACTATGTTCACTCATTGATTCATTTTCCAGTTTCCTGCCTTATCCTAATATCATTAGTGATTTTAAGAGAAGGCTAATAGTTTGGGCTCTGATTTGGCCAATAAGGGAAATGGATGGTACATACAGATGCTAAGTTTGTTATATCCAGGTTGAGTATGTTACATCCTCTGCTTTGTTCCTTAACAGTCTGAGCCAGGATGTTTTTGCTTGTAAAATCTAAGAGATGTTGTGGATATCCTGCATTGGTGATTTAGGTCCCCCTGGTTCAATATTCGGTAGTTAAAATCACTTAGGATAACAGTGTTCCTGCTTCTGGGGAGTTCATCAGGAATATTTAGGAATGTTGTATGATTTTCTGGAGACATAGAGGTGGTCCAATAGCATGTAATGATCTTACAGCTAATTCTGTTTAATGTGATTTGAATCAGTATAAACTCTGCTTTTTGGCATCTAGGTATCTGCCCCAAGGTAATGTGTTTTCTAACAAATTCTGATATACCACCACAGTTTCCACTAGGTCTAAATGAGTGATAAGCACACAATTGAAGTACTGAGGGATTGTTCTCTTGGCTCTTAAACACGGATGTACTCCAGCTACAGGAGGGCTTCAAGGTCCTGCAGTTTGTTGTCTAACATTAAGTAGAGCTACCTTGATGTAGTCCATTGGTTGGTTTGTTTTGGAAGTTACATTAGAAGGTCCATTATTGGGCCTAGCATAAAAAAGGCATAATGAGGACAGCAATAGTTTCCCCAGTGTGCAGAAGCTGTGGAAATAAAGGTGGAAACCGTTCTTGGCAAAGTGAGTATGGTTGTCAAGTATCTCATCCCATGCACCATGCTGACACATACTGAATCCCCCTAGAAAGACACCAGGTGTTTAACCAATTGTTAAAGCCAATCATCTTTTCTTTATACTTTTACAACATTTTTGGTGATGGAAAGATTCCTATCAATGCTAGGGTCTTTCTGCATGTGTGACATGCATTGAGAGCTCTGTAAGTCTTTCTCTACCCTTCAGTCATTTCCATGCTAGGTCATTTACCTCAGCAGGGGCCGCCACCATATCATACTCATACTCATATTTATCTGGTTTCACGTTACACAAAGATAACTTTGACATTACTTGTCCCTGAAAGACAGCTCACTGTCAACATGTTTTTGTCCAGACTCATAAGTGTGGAATCAGGAAGATTTATGGAGTTACCAATCACTAATACATTTTAATTTTGTTTGAAGATAACTTTAGTATGATGGGTCCAGGATGTGCTGTTTTCTGGTGACTTCCAGTTGTGCTATCATTAATCAGTGGTATTGTAGCATGGACAAGGATTTTGTAAGTGCTTCTGTGTATGATAATTTAGTGTGAATATGTGCTAAGAGTTATGAAGGTGGCTTTGTTTGAGAGAGTGTGGCCTTATGAGAGTGTGGCCTTCAGTTTGGCTAAGTATTTGCCTTTCTCACAAATGGAGAGTGATGTGTTAAATAAAAGATAATTATCTATGAGCATCAGGCAATTCTTACTTTGACTGAGTATACCAAGTTCTATGAGGCTAACATCAGAGGGCAAGCTAACTAGCTGACCTTCCATTTCAGACCAAGGGTGTAAGCTGTTTTAATGAAGACTAAGAGAGTATAATAGTGTTTTAGCTCCTGGGTTAGAGTATTAGTAAAAACAAAATAATAAATGTAAATTTAATTAGGTTTGAGCGCTAAGTTAACAGTATGCAGTAAGCATTCTAATCTAGATTGCTATAAATGGCAAATAAAAGAATATAGTACAGTTTTGGCACCTTTTTTAAGGTATTGAAATAAGGTAAAATAATAAACTTGGATAAAATTAAGTTCAAGCACTAAAACAAAGTATGCAGTAAGTAAGTTGCTCTAGTCTGTCAATGACATCAGCTTAGAAGTGCAATGATGTAATAGTTCTAATAAGAAGGTGGAGTTAGCTATGGTTCCTAAGAGTTGAATACACTGTAGTACAATGCTGCACAGAAAACCACCCCCACCGTTAAACTGAGGACATAAAGTGAAGGAACAAGACAAAATGCACCAGAGACATACATAGCTCACACTTTATTAAGAAAAATAATAAACTATGATACTAACATTTTGGCATACAAGGAAAACGTTTACCACCAGTAGTACACAAGCACAGACATTCCCGGACTTTGTCAATACAGATGCCCCGGAACAATTAGTCAGAGTACCCACCGGGGGAATAACATCTTGGATCTTGTCCTTGCTAATATGAGGGCATCTTGCACCATCCTCTACATGTCTTCCTCACTTCTTAGGTCTGACCATAAAGCCATCTCAAGATGAAACCAGAGACCCCTTACACTCAAGGTACCTTCAAAACTACCTACTTAAAAGTACACTGTCAAGCTTTAAATCTTCACCAAACCCAGTTATTCCCACTGAATATGCTGAAATGTACACCACCACACTATGACAGCATGTAAGCAGCTGTATAGACGCAGCTGTATCCTATAGAAACAAGCACAGACAAACCTGAGGAACAAACCCCTTTGGTGTAACCATAATAACAACAAGCTTTCCATAAAAGGAAGAGAAGTTTGACCAAATGTAAAAAGAGTAATTCCCAGAATATTAATATATATCAGGGGTTTTCAACCAGTGTGCCTCAGCACATTGGTGTGCCACAAGAGGAGTACAGGTGTGCCTCAAGATTTTTTAAAAAGATTGTTAGCTTTTAAAAGTTAAGAATTATTTCGCTCACCTGCTGTTGCTGCCACTGAAAATGTCTTTCCACCACCCACCAAAAGCCACTTTGCCTCCCTTTTATTTTGAATTAAGTTAACTACAAGAATTATCATGGAGGTGATATACTGTGGCACACATGCTCTGACTATCCCAAATACACATGGGCAGAGGTTATGGCAGTGCATAAGACAATAACATACTGCAAAACTGTTCTGCGTTCAGTGGGGCTTTTCAGTTTTAACACTTTTAGTATTTGTTTCACTGCTCTAATTTGCCCTTTGATATTTCTTACTTGAGCTGGAGTCATCAAATTCGAAACAGAGTCAACACAAAGTAAGGGACACAAATAAATAAAAAAACTGGTGTTTTCCAAAATTAAGAGAGTAGAATTTTGGAAAATAAATAAATAAAATAAATAAATAAATAACAGGTGTTTTCCAAAATTAACAGAGTAAAATTTTAGCAAATAGCTAGACTCCTTAACTGAAGTATGTTGAATGGACCAATAGTAAGGTACATCTACAAAAATGGACTGACTGTCCTGTTGCTCTGCAAAAAAAACAATAACACAGATAAGCTAGAAAAAATGAGAATATCATAGGCAACAGTGGTACTGGTCCATTTTTCTAGCTATTGCTCTGATCAAGAAGACTATGAAGACCATCAAATAAGAAAAATGGACCAACAGCAGAGGCAGCTGTGCTACTGGTCCATTCAGCAAAGTTTAGCTAACAGAATCAAAAGCCAGCACCAACTGTTCATGACTTTCAGGATTCTAGGAGCAAGTTTGTATAAGTTATCTGATACAGTCCTACAGGTTTTTTTTTTTTTTTTTTTATTTTGGAAGATTTTTTATTTTTTGTCTCCACCTTAATGTTGGGGAAGGGAAGGTGCTTATGTGACTTTAAAAATCTTATTACTTGCACAGCATATCTCATCAAACTAAATGATTGGATAACATAATATGCTGAACAAAAGATACCCTCATACTTATTATATTATCATGCACATATTAATGCACAAAACTTATTACATTATCTAACTAGTGCTTTTAATCTAAGTATACTGTTGACTGCACAATAGTCATTAAGTCAATCAACAGTATACTTAGATTAAAAGCACTAGTTAGATAGTGTAGGTAATATGATTTTTAAAGTCACAGTCATTGGGGATAAAAATCTATATATGTACATATTTTTTAACTTTAGCATAAATGCTTTTTAAATATATATATGATTATTTATATTTATATATTTTGTATGTTTAAGTACATACATGATAGTTTTTTGTTAAAAGCATTTTTGCTTATGACATTCTTTTGTTGATTGCTGCTATTTTATTTGTCTTTAGGATAGTTTTTCTAGGTTTGGTTATTATTTTTTATTGCACCTTTAAGTTGTTGAGTATTTTTATGAATGAACAATGACATAATTTTCTTTTTCCTGGGTTGGGGCGGGTTATGTGAATTCGAACAGTATTTAAACAGCTTTTTATGTTTCATGGTCTGAAGAAGTTTATTTTTATCAAACGAAAAGCACTTCACCTAAGTTGTTAGTTGGATCCATGCCGTGCTGTTTTTTGTTTTTAATAGTTTGTGTTGTGTTTATATTTTCTAGTAGTAGTGTTTCTCTTTTTGGTCATCTGCTACATTTTTAAATGCCTGTGCTATGACTTTAGCATTCAGTGGTTGAGATGTATGGACAAGTAAATGGGAGAAAAAACAATGAATCTAATACACACCACTGGACAGACATTCCAGAGTCAAAAGGCTGAACTCTTAGTTTCTTAGTGATCCAGCACTGGACATAATCAGGAAAAGATTCACAATGATAGACAATGAGTGGCTGGAAACCCTGGATGATTTTTTTTAAATCAATCGATATTAAACCCATTTTTTTCTCTCAGATTGGCACAAATATGATATATGTTTTGGTGCGATGCGATATTTTTATAATTAATGTGTGCCATGATATGAAAAAGATTGAAAATCACTTATATGTATGTTTGAATATTATAGAGAAAGACGAAGTAATAGAGTACACGAGGTCCAGAAACAGAAACTTGACAGTAAGAATATTATAGGCTAAGAAAGATCAAAGGAAGATGGAGAGGACACGGGTAAACGAAGGTTTAAAGATAATGATATAAAAGGAAATAAGGGAGAAGTAAGGGTAGGAGCTATGAGCCGTAAGAGAGAGAGTGGGTGTGTAGTAGATGGCATGGTAGGAGGAGTATCGAAGTGAAAGGGAAAGAGTATAGGAAGAGAAAAATTAAAGGGTCATGCAAAGACTTTTCATGGAACTGATCAATAAGGATATAAGAAACCACCAAACGCTGGACCTGTCTCCTTTTGGATTCATCAACAACAGGTAATGAAACTTGGTGAACTTTGAGAAGGTTACCAAAAACAATGGATGAAAGTAGAACAGTACACACTGCATATCTCAATCTGGCCAAGGCTTTTGACATAACTCCCCACTTGGGCATTGTAGAAAACGTAAATAAACTGGGAGTAAATCCTTGCATCACCCACTGGATTGCCAACTGGCTCACAGACTGGATGCAGGAGATCTAAATAGGGGAAGCTACCTCCACAGAGACCAGTCACCATTGGAGTGTTACAGGGGTTCTGGCTGATTGTTTGTAGATGACTGCAAGCCATGAGCAGATACTGAATCCCCAAATGAATTAGCCATCCTGTCCCAAACAAATAACTGGTGCCAGCATCATGAACTGAAACTAAATGCAAACAGGATAGGTTAATTCAAGCACCAAAAGGGAAATTGGCTAGGCATAAATTGGCCGGCAAGGGGAGCTAACCTGGTACTTAACTATGAACCTATGAATCATTAAGAAATGAAAAAAAAAAAAACATTTATGGAAAAGAAAAAAAAGTCCATCTAACTTAAAAAACTTCTTCCCCTAGTGACTTAACTGGGACCTCATGCACACAGAACAAAAGTTACAAACAGACAGACTGCCAAAAGCTTAATGTAAACATTGTTGCTGCTATGGCTGGGTTCATCATACCTTTTATTTACTTCCCAGTTTCGCAGTTTAGTCTCAATTCCCTAATCCAGTACTTGTAGGCTATAATCCCTTTGCTGCAGTCTCAAATCCGCCAGTCATTTACATTGACAATGTTTTTCACCTGCTTCCTTAGCTTGTTAGTCTTTCTTGTGCATTACAATAACTAACACGTACATCTCCATTATAATTTGGGGTCTGTTTTGCAGAACTTAGTTACACAGTAGTTGATTCTAAAGGGGAGGCTCAGATCGAGTACTCTAAAGCAGTATCCATCCATCTGTGCACTGAATACTTTGTACTAAAAATAACAGTAAAACCAACAGACTAAGTATGAAGAGAGAAAAACACATAAAAGAATTCTTCAAAATAACAAGTCAAGATTCTCAGTTACTAAAACCACCTAACATTCATCAGGTGGCTCACTAAAAACAACTAATAAAATCAAACATTCATTCTCCTCTTCATTTTCAAAACACATTTACATTCATGTACCCCTAATCTGGATGTATCACTTTTTCACTTAAATGGACGTATAGATGTGTTATTTGCAAAGAAGTGCAAGCTAAAACTAAAGGTCTGTGGTTGACAATGTTTGGTGATGACTGCAACCTGGGAGCAGTCATAGAATCTCCAAACAATGTCAACATCTTACAAGAGAGTCTTCCACAAACAAATGATTGGTGCGAATGCCATGGCCTTAAACTCAATGAAAAAAAAAAGTATTATCATCCCTTTTGGCAAGAGTGATGTTCCTGCTAACTGCCACATCAATAACAATACCCTAAGTGTGAACTCACTGCTGAGAGACCTGGGCACACAGGTTGATAGCAACCTTACCTTTGTTCACCATTTCTCCACATTGGTAAGAAGGGCATTCTGTATTGCTGATCTCATAAGTATGGGCATTACCTCCAGCAAAAAAAGTAGTTATAACCTCCCTGTACTCTTCCCTCATTAGGCCAATAATTGAGTACAATGCCCCTCTTGGTGTGTACTTTTCCAAACACCTGCAGCAATTGGAGTGACCACAAAGGCTCCTCATAAGGAAAATTCAAGGTCTTCAGCATCTGTCTATGAAGATCATCTGAAATCACTGTCATTTTAATCTGTTTCATACAGACTACTCAGAGACGATCTCTGCCCTGCATATAAGGCGATCCCTGACCCTGCTTTATTGGAAATGCTGCACATCTGTAAGTCAGATGGTACACGGGTTACTTGCTCTTATGGCCTTAACCTGGTATGTGTCATTAATAGAACCTGCTGGAGGGACAGATTTGTCTCCCAGAGGTTACCACACCTTTGGAACAGACACCCACTTCATGTCAAGCAGAGCACCTCATTGGCCCTCTTCAAATACAATCTGAACAATTGGATGGGTAACCATAAATTCATCCCAGGGGTTCCACCTATGTCCCTCTTGGACAGGAGTGATAGGTGCTGATTGTGGAAATAAGAGTAAAACATGGCTAGGGTTCTAAGGGCCCTAGGGTCATTAGCCTAGTAAGCCCCTATGATCCTATTTACAAATGAAGGGCCTACATTACTTCAGGTCACACAGGGTTGTAAGGGCCCTTGGGTCATTGGCCTGGTAAGCCCCTATGATCCTATTTACAAATGAAGGGCCTACATTACTTCAGGTCACATACATAAACTATTTTGTTCTAGTGCTGAGCTGTTGTATCACCAAGTTGGTGATTTTTGAGGTGAAATGTTTGAGCTGTCAGTTTCTTTACTGCCAACACTACTATGAAGCTGTCCCAGTGCATACAGGTACAGACATATGCCATTAAAAAAGGAGATGTTACAAATGCATTGTATAATCATTTCCGACATGCCAAAATAAATTCCAAAAATGTATGTTCTTTGTAGTAGATGTGTTATTTCCAGATGGTAAAGGATGCAACTACAATACACTTTTAGAAAAAAAAAGAATTTCATTTGCAGTTCAAGTATAAATGCTGGACAAGCACATGGATTAAATGGGCATATCAGTGTAAAATGTGTTTTGAAAATGAAGAGGAGTTTGAGTGATTTTATTGGTTGTTTTGTGGGTCATGTGATTTAAGCAATTGTGAATTCTGTCTTTTTTACTCTGAAGAAGTCTTTTATGTGTTAAGATGAAAAATGCTCAATAAATAAATTTCTACAATTGTACTTAATCCAGTGTTTTGTTTTGTTTTAATTTGTTTTGTTTTGCCAGCACCCCCTCTTCTGCCACACTCTACTGACTCATTCACTTCTCCAAGACTGAGGGCTCAACTTGTGTGCTATTTAGTTCACTTGGTCTAGAGATGAGAAACAAGCACTGGCAGTAGTGTCATCTGGAAGATGCAGTTTTTGCTAATCCTAACTCCTGCACTGCATACTAATGTCACATTATGGCTAGATGAGCTGTAGGGTGCTAGGTCATTGTGCATTACCCAGTATTGTTTCCTTTCATTTTTGAACTTTGGTAAATGATGAGCCATTCACCAAGCTTCTTCTTTTTATAACATTTTATACTAATACTGGGATGCAGTTTGTTAAGAAACATTGATGTAAAATAAACACTACCCTGGGCCATCAGCTTCAGCAATGTAATTCTTGCAGCTGGGATTCTGTTAGACACGCTGCCCCATTTTTCCTCCATTTATGTTTTTTTGTAATTATTAAATGACTAAACCATTAGATGCAATCCTGTTTATAAGGACAAATCCAGAGCACTGTTTACTTAAGAGACACACAATAGGAAAATGGAGGTTGGGCCCCCTTATGATTTGTCCAGCCATGAAGCCTGAAGGTTATTTTCCTTTAGACATGGCTGCTAGGATCCAGTTCCTTGTTTGGTATTCCACAAAAAACATTCCTGGAACTCTCTGAATGAGCACTCTAATCTTATCTACATCTTTCCGTTTGTGCTGCACTGTCATATGTCCAGAGCTGGATCCAGCACTAGGCAACCTAGACAGTCGCCTGGGACCAGCTGGCTAGGAGGGGGCCTGCTGGCTGGGGGACTGCCACAGCATTTACTTTTTTTTTAATTAAAAAAAAAATACATTTGTTCTACACACACACACACACACACACACACACACACACACACACACACACACACACAGACACACACGCACACACACGCACACAAACACACACACACACACACACACACACACACACACACACACACACACACACACACACACACACACACACACACACACACACACGCACACACACACACACCTGCTGCTTGCTTCTTCCTTTCCGCGCATAGAATGTGGAATTTAAGATGAGACATTTCTACTACTGCTAGAACCTGAATCCACAAAATTAAGCATGGAGGTAAGTTAGATACATGAGTGTGTGGGAAAAATACCCTTGTTAGGGACTGCATGTTAGCTAATTCGCTCAAGTTCAAACCCTGTACCTTACTTACAGGAGACAAGAACCTGAATCCTATATACCATCTACCAAACTATTAAAAAAAGGTACAAGTTCAAGTGTATTTTCAAGGAATTGTGAGCTTCAGAGCATTTTTCAATGAATGTGAGTTTCAAGGGAAGAAAAGTTTACTGTAGTTCATGCTAAGTCTGTTTTTAATGTGCAACTGTTTTGTTTAGTAAATGGTCATCATTATTGTGATATAGAATTTAATAATAGTGTTAGTACTACAAAAGTTAGCATACTTGCTTTTGATGCAGAAGGCTGCAGGTTCTACTTTCACAGCATGTAGATGGATTGCTGATACTGTGTTGTACTTTAAGGGGGTTGGGGTGCTGCAGTCCTGAATGTTCTCCTTTGGATGACATGTCTAGTAACTATGAAACTGTTGCTGGTTTACCATCCATTCCTTATTGTATTATTACAAGCTTACCATGTTGTTTAATGTAACACAGGCAATGTATTCTTCAAGTGAAGCAGATACTAAATTTGTAGATGAAACACTGAAATATAAAGTTCTTTGCTAGCAGCAACCTCTTCATTAGTTACATATCTCTTTAATGTAGAAGCCACACCAGAGGTCAAAAACTCACTGGTCAGATCCGACCACAAGCTAATCACCCTACACATCAATATCCCGCCCCCAACCCCCATTAAGGAAACCACCATAAAAAAATTCTCCAAAGCCAACTTCATGCTTCTTAAGACAGAAGTGTTAAGCTTCACGACACCCTTACAGATGGAAAATAGAGGTATGACTGCTGAATCCTATACAGTTGCACTGTATAAGGACATACACAAGTGCATGGATCATGCCATCCCCAAGAGAACCAAGATGCTATCCTCCAAAAAAAGGAAGCCAATCTGGTGGTCTCCTGCCATAAACAAACTCTACAACAGAAGGAAGAAGCTGTTGCAAAAAAGAGTAAAATCCCCTGATTGCAGGAACTCCCTGGTCAGCCTCAGTAAGAAGCTGAGATCCCTCATAAAATCCTCCAAAGTTAGTTACAAAAATAAAATTGCCACTGATTCTAAAGACAACCACAAAGCATTCTACAGCTATGTCAAGAATCTTCATGGCGACACTCAGATCCTCTCTGAGCTACAGCAAAATTGCACTAGATATACAGAACCAACTGATACTGCCAACATCCTGGCAGATAGGTTCAGTGAAAACTTCACCCCCCCTCAGCCCCCAAAGGGCCCATCACTATACTAGAAGAATGCAAAGCCCCTGTAATCACAGCTGCACAAGTAAAGACTGCACTCTCCAAAGCCAGGCTGTGTTCTGCATGAACTACAGAATGAACTGACACCCCACCTAAGTACCATGTTCAGTCATAACCTCACTTCAGGCTTTGTGCCTACTGAATGGCACACAGCGACGGTTATCCCACTCCACAAACGGGGTGCCACCACAGACCCTGGGAACTAGCATCCCATTAGCCTGATGAGTCTGGTCTGCAAGGCCATGGAACGTATCATCTTTAAGCTTATAAACAAGGACATAGGTAATCTCCAATCTCTGGACCCCACTCAGTTTGAGTTTGTAAAAGGTAGGTCATGTCTCCTAAACCTGATTGACTTCTTCAAAGCAATCACCAGAGCCATGGACGAAGGCAAGGTGGTGCACACCGCCTATCTTGACCTCACCAAGGCTTTCAACACCATCCCCCACTCTGGAATTATAGATAAACTCACTAGACTGGGCATAAATCTCTATGTCATAAGATGGGTGGCCAACTGCCTCACTGACAGAACTCACACAGTGAAAATAGCCTACTCCAAATCCAACTTCAGACCAGTGACAACTGAGTACTGCAGGGCTCAGTCCTGGGACCTCTCCTGTTTGGCATCTACTTCTCAGAAGTCCAGGCTAATACAGCAGGTCTTTGGCTAATGAAGTTTACAGATGACTGCAAACTAGGTGCCATAATAGAATCGCCTAATGAAGTGGACATTCTATAAAAGGGGTCTCACTGAGACTGATGCTTGGTGTCAAAGTCATGGCCTCAAGTTCAATGTCAAGAAGTGCATTGCCATCCTCTTTAGGAAAAACACTGTACCCATGAACTACCACATAGGTCGTAGCCTACTAAACACAGAAAGTGTGATAAGAGACCTTGGGACACAGGTATACAGTAGTCTCTCCTTTGATAATCACATCACCACAGTAGTCAGGAAATCCTTCTACATGGCAGACCTCATTACAAAGGGGTTCACTTCCAGAAAAAAAAGGTCATTGTTCCTCTCTACTCATCTCTCATTAGACCCATTATAGAGTACAATGCCCTGTTTGGCAAGTACCTCGCAAGACATCTACAACAACTAGAAAGGCCACAGATATACCTCACTAAGAGGATTACCGGCCTCAAACAGATGCCGTATGCAGACCGTCTCAAAAAACTCCAGCTCTGCTCAGTCGCTTATTGCCTACTCAGAGGCGACCTCTGCCTAACATACAAAGCCATGTCAAACCCAGATCTGTTGGACATGCTACGCTTAAAGGAACCCCAATCCCTCCAAGCCACATGCTCCAGGGACCTAAACCTTGCCACCACAATAAACAGAACATGCTGGAGGGATAGATTCCTGTCCCAGAGACTTCCCATGCTCTGGAACAGACTTCCCATTTATGAAAAACAACAAAAAATAGGCAGGCAACAGTAATTCTCAAACTTTTATGGTTAGCGCTTTTGTCAAGTATTCTTACACTCAACTTCATCAGACCCTAGTTAAAAGAATGGTAGCCATATTTCAAACTAGATTCATAGTCACATGTTCAGTCACCTCACATGACACCATGTCACCTGATATAATTCTCATTTCTATAACACATGTACCTAAAAATTGTATAAACAATTGTGTAAAAAATGTGTATACACTTTCCTATTGATGTAATGCTCAAATTCATATGTACATATACAAAGAATACATAAATATACATGAAAAAGCCAGCTAAAACATCCAAAAAACAATATTTGTTATTGTGTACATAAAAATAGTTGCATGTCACCAATCAGCCTGAATAAATTTCAGTTGAATGTCATAAATGCATGCACTTGTGTATGGGGGGGGGGGTTGTGTGTATATAACAAACACCGTTATCCCACTTGATGTGGGTATTGAATGGCTCGAGTTACTATTAGTAAAAAGAGGGGCACCTGCATCTGAAATCAGCCTAATAACAGAACTGTTGGACATAATTTTGTCCAACAACTTCTTTTTGTTCAACAGCCAGTTTTATTTACAGAACAGTGGGGTGGAGTGGGGTCCCCAGTGGGGGGCAGTTTTTCTAACTTAGTAATGGCCTTTTGGGAGGACCAATTTGTGCATAACACCATAAATAGATTTAAGGGTGAGATTCATTACTATACCAGATTTTTGGACGATATTTTTTTGATCTTTAAGGGAGAAGAAAGTACGTTTAAGGAATTTATGATATACTGCAACAACACGATGGATTTTCTGGTATTCACCCACGTATTTCATACTGAAAGAATAGATTTTCTTGATGTAGAATTAAGGAAGGATAATGCCAACAAACAGTATTTAGCCAAAATACATCAGAAGGACACTTATTGTATCTCCTTCCTCCGTTACAGTAGTGCCCACCCCCAACATCAAAAAAGGTCCATAGTAAAGGGACAACTGGTCAGGGCCGCAAGAATGTGTACTGCTGCCATTGACTTTGAGGAGGAGTGTAGATTGTTATTGCAAATGTTAACAAACAGGGGATACCCTGTAGACATGTTGCGCAACCTATTTGAGGAAGTTCAAAATAAAAGGACAAATGGCCATTTTAAAGCCATTTTAGACAACAGCAATCAGGGGATGAGTATTGATGATAGGGTACCTGTTGGAGGTGAAAGTAACCTAAGGGTCGATTATAGGTATGCCTTCATTACTACGTTTAGTTCAGATGGTGAAAACATTAGACAGATTTTGCAAAAGAACTGGAATATTTTCCAAATAGACAAAGAATTTATTAAATTTGGGCCTGCATCAAATGTAGTTTACAGGAGGGGGATTAATTTGAAAAACCTCTTGGAACTGCCACCCCCAAAGATGATACATATTCCAGTTATGTACAAATGCGAAGCCTGCTCTTATTGCAGGTTTATGCAAACAGGTAACCGATTTAACATCCTGGATGAAAAATTTGTTTGTAAGGGCAGATTTAATTGCAATTCCACTATGGTTGTTTACCTCACTTCCTGCCAGTCTTGTACGGGCTTTTACATTGGCAAGACTGAGCGTAAACTAAGGGAAAGAGTGTACAAGCATATTTACCATATTAGGAAAGCCAAAACAGACAACGCTCTCGCAAAACATGTGGTAGAAAACCTGGTCATTTCTTCATATTCAGGGTGATCGACCAAATTGAAATTGACATCAGGGGCAGTCCATTAGGCTTAAAACTTGAGGTGAAGGAGCTGATTTGGCAGCTTAGAACTAGGGCCTATATGACACCAGGGTTGAATGATGTATGCTCTTTGGCATGTGTCTTGAAACTGAGGAGTTTAAAACGTTAACACAAGGCTAATACTCAGGTGACTAGACATATAATTTGGGGCACTCTTGGTGTTTGTTATATACACACAACCCCCCCCCCCCATACACAAGTACATGCATTTATGACATTCAACTGAAATTTATTCAGGTTGATTAGTGACATGTAACAATTTTTATGTACACAATAACAAATATTGTTTTTTGGATGTTTTAGCTTGCTTTTTCATGTATATTTATGTATTCTTTGTATATGTACATATGAATTTGAGCATTACGTCAATAGGAAAGTGTATACACATTTTTTACACAATTGTTTATACAATTTTTAGGTACATGTGTTATAGAAATGAGAATTGTATCAGGTGACATGGTGCCATATGAGGTGACTGAACATGTGACTATGAATCTGGTTTTAAATATGGCTACCATTCTTTTAACTAGGGTCTGATGAAGTTGAGTGTAAGAATACTTGACAAAAGCGCTAACCATAAAAGTTTAAGAATTACTGTTGCCTGCCTATTTTTTGTTGTTTTTCAGTAGTTTGTTTGCAGTTTGATACTATGCAGATTTCCCATTTATGTCAAGCAAAGCTCCTCATTAGCCCTCTAAGAAAAATCTCGACAATTGGATGGGAAATAGGAAATTCACCTCGTGGATCACTTCTGTGGCTCTGCTAGATAGGGGTGCAGGAAAGTAACTTTCTTGTGTGGAGAAAGCCAGGGAACTTTTTTGGCTAGGCTTATATAGGCCCCAGGGCTGATAGCCTAGTACCTACCTATGAGCCTATGAATTATTCAGATGATTTTTACTTCTGCAGAGATTGTGCATATTGACTGATATTGGTGGATTGTAATGACAGAAGTTTGAGTAGCCTTTTATAATTGAAATGTTCTGAAATAGGCAGTTTTGTCATTATTGGTTCAGAAGTTTTGTTTCATTGCTTAGTAGAAAAATATTCAAAGCTACAAATTAAAAAAAAACACTCTAACTGGTGTTGTATTGTACAAGGAATATCATTCAATACAGTCAGGAAGGTGAATCAAAGAACACACACATATATGCACGGTCCTGAAAATGTATGCAAGGGGCCTATGTTTTGAAAACAGCTCAAAGGTAAACTTAATCTGCCAATGGCCAGATGCCTTTTCTATGAATCTGGAAAGCTGTTTCAATGAATGTGAGCTTCAAGGGCAGTGAGGTTTTACTGTTGAACTGCTAAGTCTGTTTTCATTGTGACACTGTATTGTTTTGTTTAAAAATGTCTATCAGTGTTTGTGCTATAAAATTTGAAATAAAAGTCTAAGTTAAATCCAAATATCTGTTATCGTTGCAGAAGTAATGCAGAAAATAGTATGCACACTGAGATGTCTAAACAGTATTTATGGTAACTGGGGAGAAATAGCCAAATAATGAGATTGCGGTGGTGGTGGTGGGGTAATCCATTACCCTGCCTAAGAGTTCATTTGACCATGATCTAGTTCTGCATGTGTAACAGTCATTTTAATGTGAAATCTGTTTTTTCTAAACCTAGGTTTTTCCTATCAAGCTTTAGTTTACACAACAGCTTTATCCAATTTTTGTGCATTAAAGTAAGTTTTACACTATTTGTTCCTCAATATAATTAATTGCTGCCTTTTTTATACAAAAATGTTATTTTGGTTCATTATTTTCAATATTTTTATGTAATACTCACACCACCAGCTTCTATAGTCTCCGGCACAAAGTTTCTTCACCTATGATAAATTACTTATTTTTCTTGCTTTAATTCTGCAATCTCAGCCTGGATTTTCTTACATGCCTGGTTTGCAGTCATTGCCGAGATGCTTTGCCTTGCCAAATATAAATCTGCAGAATATAAGCTTAAATAAAAACTACCAGACTGAAGTTCCTCTAAATGTTTATTGCTGCTTGAAATATGCAGAAAGGCATGATCATGCACAGTGCACATACACTTGTGTACATTTGTATATGCAGCAGCACTAAGTGTATGCATGTTTGTGTACCTTTGCATACACAGCAACCCTAAGTACACATTCATTTGTGGACATTTGTATATGCAGCAGCACTAAGTGCATGCATGTTTGTGTACCTTTGCATGCACAGCAACCCTAAGTGCACATTCATTTGTGTACATCTGCATATGCAGCAGCACTAAGTGTACATTCGCATACGTGGTAGCACTAAGTGCACATAAACTTGTGTAGATAAGTCCGCATACATTTGTGTACATTTGTATACGCAGCAGCACTAAGTGTACATACACTGATGGTGTACATTTGCATATGCAGCAGGAGTAAGTGCACATACATTTGTGTACATTTGCTTGACAGCAACACTAAGTGCACATAGACTTGTGTACATAAATGCACGTATGTTTGTGTATATTTGCATATTTGCATGTCAGCAGCACTAAGTGCATGTACATAATGTGTACATAAATGCACATATGTTTGTGTATATTTGCATGACAGAAATCACTAAGTGCACATATGCTGGTGTACATTTGCATACACAACAGCACTAGCACATGTTATATTTTCTTAATGAGTTTAACTTATTTTGTTAAATGGGAAATTGAAAACATGAAGTGGTCCTTCTCTTCCCTTTTCAGCTACAAGAGCAAGGGTAAATGCAACAAATTTACATTGTGCCATTGTGTTGGCTACTGAAGATTTTTGAGATTATAAAACACTATACCTTTAAGAAGAGGCACTCCAGTCTCGGTGAGTAACATGTGCCTCTTGGGAGATGTAGTACAGGTAGCTGCAGATTCTTCTTTTCCTGAATCCTGGACTGAGAAAGGAGATTGTCAAGGCATGAAAGGAAGTTAAGACTGAAGGGAAGAACCAGGCTGAAAACTATCCCTGTAACATACAACATGGAGCTGCAAGTTACACTGCTTGTGTTAAAGATTAAATATATGTTTTCTGTGGGATTTAGGGAAAACCGACACAAACTCTAAGTACTGTTGGATTATGCCAGAAATACTGAAACTATGTATGTTAAACAAAATCCACCAAGTAGTCAGGGAAGGGAAAAGTAAATGCTGAAAACTGAACACATGAAAGAGTCCTAAAGTCAGTAGAGCAGTCCCATTATATTGGTCCCCAAGCCTGATCAGTCCATACAATTTTGCAGTGACTTTAGAAAGTTAAAATGCTTCTATAAAATTGATTCATATTCCATGCCTTGAGTTAAAAATTAATTGAAAATTGGCTAAGGCTGCATTTTTGTCCAGTAAAGGCTATTGGCAAATTCCAGTAGTCCCACAAGCTAAGAAAAAGACAGCATTCTGTACATCTTATAGGTAGGTACCAGGCTATCAGCTCTAGGGCCTATACAAGCCCAGCTATAATGATTCCCTGGCCATTGTTTCCCACAAATATTTACTTTCCTGGACCCCTGTCTAGCAGGGCTACTGATGTGATCCCCAGGGTGAATTTCCTATCTCCCATCCAATCGTCAAGGTTCCTCTTGAAAAGGACCATTGAGGCGCTCTGCCTGAGATGTATGGGCAGCCTATTCCAGAGTATGGGGAGTCTCTGGGTCAGGAACCTATACCTCCAGCATGTTCTGTTCATTGTGATGACAAGGTTAAGATCCCAAGAGCGTGTGGCTTGGAGGGTTTGGGGTTTCTTTAAGTGTAGCATATCCAGCAACTCTGGATTTGACATGGCCTTGTATGTTAGGCAGAGATCGCCTCTGAGTAGGCGATATGTGACAGAGTATAGCTGAAGTTTCTTTAGACGGTCAGCATAAGCCATCTGCTTTAGGCCTGATGAACTTGTCTCCTAAAAAATCCTGTTCTTTGTTCTTTGTAAAGTGAGTACTCACAATATTGCAGAGTTTGAGAGACAAGATTTTAAAGCCCTGTACCACGTATGCCACAGCCTACCTGGATGATGTGGTCTTGTTTCCTGAAAATTGGGAAGACATTGACCTACATTTCTAATTGTTTTAAAATCCTTACACCCAAAGAGATTGGCAGTAAACCTACCAACATGCAAGTTAGACACAGCAGAAACAATCAATTTTGGCAGAGTGATAGTGAAATTACAAGTTGAAAAAGTGAACACGTTTCTAAACTGACCTGTGTGCCAACTAGAAAATAAAGCTGGTTAAGGCCTTTGTTGTTTAGTGATCTATTATCATAAGTTCTTCCTGGATTTTGCTACCATTTCCTTCCCTTAGACTGACCTAACCAAAAGTCAGGCTCCAGTGAAAATGCAATGGATGTTTGAAGCTGAACAAGCCTTTAGGAAATTGAAAAGTCTACTTAGTTCAGAAACTATTCTGATAGCCCCTGACTTCTCCAAACATTTCCTGGTACACACCACTACTTCTAATGTAGGCATTACTGGATTTTCTCAGGTTGTAGTGGGGAGGAATGTCCCATCTTTCACATTAGCTTGAAAACTCATTGGTGCAGACAAATGATAATCAGCAACAGAAAGGGAGTCTCTGGCAATCTATTGGGTCCTTATTCACCCTCAAATACTATTAGCTTTCAAGCTTTCATGACTTAGATGGATAAAGTCTTGACTAGGGCCCAGGCAACCTAAGTTTGATTTAGTGTCTCAGGTGTCTGATGTAGCCATCTGGGGAAAATGGAAGAGAGTGGCTATTGTCAGCAAAGTCATCCTTGGAGGAGAAAGGTGAATCTGGCCTAACATATGGTTGACACCTTGCAGGAACATTAGACATTACACGCATGGAGCATGAGCCTGTGAGTATATGCAGTCACTCTGCATTTGCAGATGTACATATCTGCATGAACACGCAGATGTAGGACCCCTGCAGCAGGCAGCAATATTGGAGCTTGGAGGTCATCTCAAGGGATCAGAGTGCTCTGCTAGGGCAGGGGTACACTGGTCCACAGAACCTGCAAACTGGACAATTCTCTAATACACAACTTTCAGTGCTGGGGAATGAATTGGATGATTGAGCTACCAGAACAGTAACAAATGTGCCCTAGGGTGTTCCTAGCCCAGGGATACCTGGCTGTTCCCCCATGAAATGAAGGGGATGATTGGGTACACATGTAGGAGCCATTGGACCAGTCTTTCACATGAAATAGGAACAGACTTTGCACTCATTACTGACTATGCCCTACATCAGTTACATCATAGACAGAAAGATAGGTTTTCCAAACTGTTTCACTGAGTATTAACCACAACCATATTAATGCAGATGGGCTGTCCCAGGCATACAGCCATCCATTGGGTATCAAATTGATGGTTCCATGCCAAGAGAGTCATGTGATGTACTGGTATCTTCCGAGGTTGTTGAGCTTAAGGAGCGTTATACCTTTAAGAGCAGGCAGGCCAGTCTGAAGAAGGAACAGGCACCTTTCAACTGACAGTGAAGTAGGTAGAGGCAGATCCCTGTTTTCCTCAATCCTGGGTCTAGAAAGGAGTGTGTCAAAAGACACCAGGGAAGTTAAGTGTGAAGGGAAGAACCGGTATAACATTTTGAGATGAAATTACCTGCTTGTGCTTATGCTAAATAATTAAATTTATCTTGCCTTTGTGATCAAGAGAAAACTGAAGCATATTATCAGTACTTTTGGATTATAGCAAAAATACTGAAACTATGTGTACTAAACAAAATCTACAGAGTGTAAAACAGAGGATGTGAAAATCCGCTTGTATTATGCATTAAGACTACATTTTCTATTTTTTTTTCCAAACTGTGCTGTATTAATCCCTGTAAATAAACTTTGTATATACTGCAGGCGGGGGTCTAGAGAATGTTTTTGTGGTTGAGACTGGGACATAATTAGGGTGGCTGCCCTGGGTGTGACCTAATCAGCGACATGGAAGTGGAGTACCAGCAAAGCATTGTTGGTTTTCAGTAAGGAATACAATTCAACATTCTATTAAAACAATTGTATGGATGTTTACATGAACTGAACTAATGAATGAATGATGTAATAAATCAATGTTTTTTTATTTTATTTTATTTTTAACTTTGGGGAGAGGAACATTTTTTGCTCCTCAGGTTTATTTCAAAGTTTCAAGGGGTGCCAGTCTCAGGGACTGTTTAGGGCACCAGTTTAGCTAATGACTGCTCCGGGTTAGAATATACATTTCTGGAAGGTGAAAGAAAACTGGATTACCCTAACAGAACCACAGAGAGAGAGTAAAAACATGCAATCTCCACACAGATGGTGACCACTGGTGAAGAATGAATCCCAGAACCTGGAGATTAGCAGTAAAACTTGAACCATTCAGCCACTTTCCTGCAGTTCAAAAAATACACCTTAATGTTCATAGGTCATTCCCTGCCCTAAAGTCAAATACACACTTATGAAGAAAGAACCCTTGTGTCGCACTACACTACAAACATAGCACTGAAAGAGAGCAGCCCAGCAGGTGGGCTGGTGTACCCAACTTCTTCTGTCTGAAGTAGCATTTGATTATACACTCTAACTGAAATGTTTACTCTCTTTAAAATACCGTGTGATCTGCACTGCACAAGGAGTCATTAATGATGAATATTAAAACAGTACAGTATGTTACATACCTCTTCATGGTTGAGTTTGCTGTATTTACTGTAAAAATTACCATTTTTTTAAAGCAATCACTGAAAAAAAGCAAGCAGTGTGTATATTCAGACAGCACAGTGTGTCTGTCCAGTACCTCAGACAGGGTGCCAACATGTAGTCATTTCCTATCATCACAGGTAGGCTGTCACACATCTCAAGGGTTGAATGATTGCTTCTGAGTTTTCTTGCAGGTATATGGGAGAACCTCTAGCATGTGGGTTGCACTGGTATATTCAGAATGTCTTATTGTGTGAACATGGTATAAATGCACTATAACTGTCTGTTGCTATGATGGGGGCCTATATTTAATAATTCACTCATGTAACTTTTCCCAAAGGGCGCACTTTTTGCAAAATGCCTTCACAGTTGAACAACTGAAGCAATATGGAGGCCAAGAACTGCCAACACTGAATCCTTCTACAAAATGGCAGATCAGCAATAACAATGGGGTAAGGAATACCTTTTGATAATTTAAGGAAATGTGTTTCCAGCAGGATTTGAATTTAAATCTTGCTACACTCTTCACAGCATGCTATAGCATGGATTATGAAAAAAAAAAGTTAATTATACAGTAACTGATAGTGCTTGAATAGTCAGCAGTGAAGAGCAAGCCACTTCGGCCTTACTGAGTGTGCCGGCTTTCTGCAGAACTTCTAATAGAGAGATGAGATCATCAGAAACACGGTAACAATGAAGTGACAGAATAACTTCCTTCCATTATATGTTTTGTTTTAAAATTTCTTATTAAAATTCCTGGTGAATCAACTTCCAAGCCTTCAAGGAGACAAAGTAAAATATCTGTTGTATTAGAGGCAAGAGAATTAGCTTGCCATTTAAGGCTAAAAACAGATATGTCACCTGGTTTAAATAATCAGATTTCAGTTAGTAGTATTTTAAAATTGAGAAGGACTGGATTCTAGAATATTAATTTTTAATTCATTAATTTGTATTTGTGTATAACCAAATAAAACTATAATTCACCTGGCTGTGAACAATCCTTGGGCTGGATTTATCTGCACATCTGTTTGTCATGAATCAATTCTATCTGTGCTGGTTGCTTCTTCTTGATGGCTTGAAAGCTGAAGCACTAGAGACTTTTAATCATTTTAATAAAAGCTGAGTTTTTTATATTGCATCTTTATCATGGATTCTGTTTTACTCGCCTTGTACAAACCATCAGAAACAGCATGGTCTCTTTACAATCCTTTTCATTCTGTTCATCTTATCTGACTGATGGGTCTTCGGATCACTTGTCAGATGTGAGCTAGCAAAACTCGTGCTCTATCCTCAAGCTCCTCTAATGTTTCCCTTCCGACAATGCACCTGTAATCTGTAGATAATCTCTCTCTGGTCTCGTTTGTCACCTCAGCATATGGATGTAATCCATTTAGCTGGCCTTTATTGCATACCAATAGTAGATCGCCTCAGCTTAAAGACTTCATCATTTGGCCTGTTACTGTGTGTGTATGTTACGAGTTACTTGAGCTAGCATTCGGGTGTATCTTTGCAGTATAATTGTGTGTTTCTTGTTGTTGTTGCTTTCTCATGTTTCAGTAACAATGTAAGATACAGAAAAAGTAAAATAAGGTAAAAAACTTTAAGCAGTGCTGTAAACGTGGCCACAAAATGCCTTCACAAGGTAGCCATGATCTTTGTCCCTGCTCTTTGGGATTGGATCATTTGTCTGTTGAATGTAATGTTTGCAAATCCTTTGGCCAAAGGGCTGTATCAGATCAGTACAACACAACTGATTATCAAAGAGCTTCTACCACCTGATCTTGAGGCATATAACCCCAAAACGTCAGTGGATAGATTTAAACCCCTAAAAATGTGAGAAAAGGATTGAAAGACTTGAGGGGAAAAAGCAGATGATAAGGCCTTGGCATTGGCTCTGAACATGCCAGAAAGACTCTCCACCCAGGTTAGACTCAGTGCATTCTGGTCTGGTTTCAACTTCCTTGGAGATGATAACAATGAAGACTCAGAAGGAAGCAGAATGTAAGGAAATATGGCTGTTGTTGGTGGGTCTTGATGCAGACAAAGCATTCAGCAGAGTAAGCTGGAATTTAATGAGTAGGTCAGTTGAAGCATTTGCATTCCCTGATACAATAATAAGGTTAATTAAGAGAATGTACGAAGGATGTGATGCAGTAATTAAAGCAGCACGGTTCCACTCCTACAAGTCGTTGTGTTTGAATGGGGGAACCAGGCAGGGTTGTCCTCTCCCCCTTTACTTTATATTTATAGCCCATGGAAAAGAAAATAAGGGACTCAGATATCCAAGAATATAGCTGGTATGGTAAGCAAGAAAAGTTGGCTTTATTCAGAGATTATATCATTTTGTATCTGATAAATCCAGAAAAAGAAATGTTGGTGTTGTGGACCATTTTTGGACAGTTTCAGACCTTTTCAAGAAATAAAATTAATGAAGATAAAACAAAGGCCATAGCCATAAATTATGTACCCACACACAAATTGGTTCAGCAAGGATCATATTTATTGAGACATGATTAAGTATTTAAGAGTAGAGATTTAAAAGACTTCTGTTATGGCAGCTAAGGATATGAGGAAAGAGACTAAACAAAAGATAACACAAAAACTGTGAAACTGGAAGTTCTCATTTATGAATGTGGATAGTATGATAAAAGCACTGAAAATATTTTTATTCTTTTTAGTTTTTATATCCAGGTCAGACATATTTTTATCAATTAGAGGAGAATTTGTGGACAATAATAAAGAGTTAAATGATTTTATCCATGAAGGGAAGACAGCAAAGATTAAGTGGGATAAACTAATTATCCCAATAGAACAAGGTAGTTTAGGATTACCTGATTCAAAGGAATATTTTAAAACTAAGCAGTTAAGGGTCCCATACATAACAGAATGAGAAGGTTATCATTCAAAGTGGAAAGGGATGATGATAAAGCAGGGGGTAATTAAAGAAATGAAGAGAGAGTGGTATTTGCGGATGCAGATCCTTAAGGAGAATACCAACAACCATACAGAGTACAGTGGCGGATCCAGGAATTTGCAAAGGGGGGGGCGCAGTCAGGTTAGTTGACTACTGGTTGAAAGCGGGACACTAGGTTTGGTGGTTGTGAAAAGATTACCTTAAGAAGCTCTGACATCCTGTGTGGAAAGACATCTAATATAATCATCCAGAGAATAGGACATTATCCTATACTTTGGCACTGCTCTCACCCACAAAGACTTACCATCAGAGACTGAACCTTCCCCGTGTTTTATGGCCTTTCTGAAAAATTTGAAGAGAGACTCTTGATTTAGTTCTTGCTTGGCTCCTGAAGACATGGCAGCACTTTTTCCTGATATACTGCAGCTCATGTCAATACAAGAACTAACTGCTTCTGTATCTAATGTACATAATAGAACAATGTCAAGTACTACTGACTTAGGCAATGGCCACAACAGCACGTTGTCATTATGCTGAAGAACACATGCAAAACACTTCACAAATTATCTGTTCTCTGCTTTGCCATGTTGTCATTACTTTACAACCTTGTTTGTCTGTGGATGGTTTGGAAACAAACTAGAGAGGCACGATTGCATTGCTTGGAACATATGCTGAGGAGGGATGCTGTATATATTGGGAGAAGGATGCCAAGGATGGAGCTGCCAGGTAAGAGGAAAAAAGGAAGGCCTAAGATAAGGTTTACGGATGTGATGAGATGAGACAGGACATGCAGGTGGTTGGTATAACACAAAGATGCAGAGGACAGGAAGAAATGGAAACAGATGATCTGCTGTGGCGACCCCTAACGAAAAAAGTTTAGTTAGTGAATACAAAGCACGCAAGATAACATTCAAAAGCAAATAGTTCTGGTATTCTGGTGTAATCCACCATAAAAGCACTGGCACTGGATTGTATGCCTCTGAGAAGCTTTGAATAGGAGATTACCACAAGATAAGTGAGCAAGGCTGGTACATGCTATCACTACCATGAAAGCCAGACTGAGCCATGCACAGAACCTTGTGGATACACAGATGGACTAACTAGGAGGTGAAGATAATAGTCTCATCTTATAGCCCAATATTCACTTTCAAAGTAGCAAAAGAACCACAGCATGGTTGTCAGACAGCCTCAACAGTTTGATCAAGAGAGTTACTGACTGACAATTTTGCATACCTTTGAGAAGTCAAGGTGAAAAAGAACCAACAGCACCACTTAGATATTCAATTCATATGTAAATCCATCCCTTACAAGAGGATTAACAAAACCCACATGCACTAAACATGCTTACCAAAGTTACTAGAGTAGCACTCTGGTGCTTGTTTTGCTCTTTATCATTTTTGTCATTACACAGAATACGAGGCTGCAAAATCTTTATGTGTCTTCAAGATAAGCAGGCCTGTCACACAACTTTGTAAGCCATTCACAGTAAATTCAGAAAAGCAACCCAGGATTTCCCTCATAATGCTTTATAATCAGGTGTCAAAGTCATGGCCTCAAGCTAAATGCCAAAAATGCATAGTCATCCCATTTGGGAAAAACAAAACACCCATGAATTACCACATAGGTGGCAGCCCCCTTAATACAGAAGAGGTAATAAGAGATCTGGTGACCCAGGTAGACAGTAATCTCTCCTTTGACAATCATATTGCCATAGTAGTTAGAAAATCCTTCTATGTAGCCCATCTAATTATTAAAGGATTCGCATCTAGAAATAAAGAGGTTATAGTGCCCCTCTACTCGTCACTCAGATCCATCATAGTGTACAATGCCCCATTTGGGATGTACCTCACAAGACACTTCCAACAGCCGGAAAGACCACAGAAGTACCTCACCAAGAGGATTACTGTCCTCAAACATATGTCCTATGCAGCCCGACTGGAAAAACTCTGGCTGTACTCAGTGGCATATCACTTACTCAGAGGTGATCTCTGCCTGACTTACAAAGCCATGTCCAACTCAATTGATGGACATGCTCCACCTAAAGAAATCCAAGTCACTGTGAGCCACTTGCTCTAGTGAGCTAAACCTCACCACAACAATAAATAGAACATGCTGGAGGGATAGATTCCTGTCACAGAGACTCCCCATGCGTTGGAACAAAATTCCTAACTACATTAGGCAGAGTGCCTCACTAACACTCTTCAAGAGAAACCTTGACGAGTGGCTGGGTAACAGAAAATACACCCCCTGGGATCACTTCATTGGCTCTTCTTGACAGAGGCTCAGTTAATTAATCAATGGGGCAGCGAAAGCTGACACACACTGGCTAGGCTTATAAATGCCCTCAGGCAGATAGGTTCATCACAGACTGCAGATTTGAACACAAGGGATGAAATGAAGGAGATAAAACATAAAAAACAGCAGAGTTTTCAACCACAGGTGCATTATTCTCTGGACTGACTTACAAAGCAGTCATTACCCTGGTACATCAGGTTCCTTATATAGGGATTCTGCTCTAAGCTAACTAATTTTATGCCTCAGGTCTATTTACTTTTATTACAAGCTCTGGCAGATGCCATTGCTGCATAAGTAAAAGACATTACACCATAATGCCAGCTGCAATAGAGGTTTTGCACATTTGCTTCATTAGTTCCACTGTAAATTTAGCCAGTCTATCATTATAGCACAACTCTCTAAATCCCACCATGTTTCCACACTAACTGCAGTAAACATTATTTTTAACTTGAAAAGGTCTTAGTTTTGCAGTTCCTGTGACAGTTCTTGGGATATATTATTCCAGATGCAGTGTAATCATGTATTGATGCCAAGTAAATTATGTCATGCACAACAGAACTATTAAATTCATATATTTGAAAAGCATATTCTAGGATCTCCCACTGCAATGGGCTATTACTTTCTCACATTACATGTGCCCCAACCCCCAAATAGCCAGTAACTCATCAGCTGAGAACGCGATTGTATTTACACACATCAAAACACAATGCCGAATAAGTACATCATTTAACTTCCAGAAGGCTTTCAACTCATTGTATCACCTTCCCAAAAATACTGCAGTGTACACCCAAATATAATCTGAGAACTATATATGACACTCAGAAACAATTTTACTCTAAATATATATGGATAACAGTAGTAGGCAATTTCCTGCGGTATCTTTATTGTTTACTAAACAGTTGATTATAATAAATTCCATTTTTTTAACATTCCCCAGGCTAAGAGTATGGTGTGCAGAGAGTACTGTTCCAACCTGGGTGGCAAGCTAAAATAAATAAAAATATTTCAGTGTCACAGAAAATCACACCTCTTTATGTACATTAAACTGACTAGCAAACAGGAAAAACAATAATAAAGTAAACCAGATAATTAAGCATTACTTTACTTAAGGGTTTACAATAAAACATGGCCTGTAGGGACATGCACAGTTTAACGGACTTAATATTAGCATACAGAACAGTAACCCATAGCAGGTGTTACACATGCAGAGTTAACAGCAAGTCTTGAAATGCTTGTGTAATCGTGTTTCACTTCATTCGGTCTTATAACTCTCTGTATGCAACACCAGCTTACAGAGGCAAAGAAAGTCCATCACTACCGCAAGAAAATCATCTAGAGTAACTGTGTGGGTAAGTATGAAATCCTAAATGATTGTATTGTCTGTAGAAAGAGCTGGTGTATTTTATCTCTAGATCCAGCTCAGCATATTCACATGCACGAGTAACTGCCAAATTGTGCTGCGTTTTGAAACACTGCTTTCACTAAGCTCATGAAATAACGCCACAACACATGTACCCCCCCCCCCCCCAGAATCACAGCGGGAGAACCCATTATGCTAACAGCTTATGCTTTTACTGCACATGGCTATGACTGCAGTTTTTTTATTAACAGAAACAAAAACTAGTGAAGCTCTCAGGAAGAGGTATCCCACGAATATCTGCATAACAATGGAGTGTAACCTAACATCTTTACCCCTGCTTCTTTTAAGTAGATGGCAACCAGATTGTACATGGCTAAACTGATGAACAATAATATTTTAAATATGAATCTTGCCACAATAAACAGCCAGTCCAAATCCTGTTGAGTAATATGACAGTGTCTAGAAGATCAGTCACAATCCTTTATGAAGGATTCTGGAATCCAAGATTCATTTAAATTACAGTTAAAAACCAGAAGTCTGACAATTGGCTTATAAGCTTTTTATAAGTGATCACAGCTGCTTGTAAATGCCAAACTATTTTTTTTAATGGTACAGTAGCCACTACCAGATGGCACCTGGAGCAGGCACCCCCTTTGTACAGCACTGGGTAGTTAAGCAATCTGGAGGGAGATACACCTCACACAATCATTAGACAACATAGTCATTGATAAAATCAATGGAACAACTGTATTCTACAAAGGAGATCTGGAGACAGGCTGCATCAGCCTCACGTCCACTCCAGCAGTAAGTCCATAACTGCTTTCTGTACACACATGCATAATCTTTCTGTGTACCATTTAACAGATGATGCAAGGAATATGAAGTGTACACACACACACACACACACACACACACACACACACACACACACACACACACACACACACACACACACACACACACACACACACCACACACACAAACATACACACAAAATATGATGCAGTATGATGCAATAAAAAATAGTTCACTGTTTTTTTTTTGATTTTCAACTTAATCCAGTTTAGGGTCAACCATAGGATTTCCTGGCATTTAATTTGCACAAGGCAGGCATACTAATCCTGGAAACAATACATACAAATTACAGAATGCAAGCACACACTTACATAGTGTACAGAGTTACAGGAAACTTGAAAGATTATTAGCTCACTTACAGCACGTCTTTTGAGATACTGGACGACACTGAAGCACCCAGTCAAAACCCATATGAACGTTGGTGAGACATGCAGGCTCTGCACTGAAAGACAGCCCAGTTAATAACTGGAGAATCGAGTGCTATGTGGCAGCAACATGTAAACTTTCAGTGATGACATAACAGTTACCAACAAGAGAACAGAGCATGACAAAGATATAAAAAGTGTATCTGAAAAACAGAAATAATTTGGTCTACCACTGAATAGAGAGAAATATGAGTCTGACAAGAACAAACCTCAACAAAGTCAAAGCACTATATGATCCCTTTAAAATGTCAAGAGCATTATGAGTTTGAAAGACATGACAAACTATAGTGCAGTCTTCAAAGACTTTAGCATACTGAGTACCCCACTAAGAGAATTAAAGACTGTATGTGACTGGACAAAGACATCAAAAATATCTACATAAACTGAAAAAGAGCCCAAGTGTAGATAAATAATTACTTCATTAATTAATTAAATTCATTCTTCATTGCCTATTTTCACCATTTCTGAATGATAGGCAGAATAGGTGCACAGGTATACTAGTATCAAGTGTCTACCTCCCACGCATAAGATGCAGGATTTGATTCAAAGTTTGGGGCTAGAACTAGGGTTGCCACCTTTTCAAATGCCCAAAGTGAGACATTTTTGGTACAAATGTCAGATTGTGCAGGGCAAAACATACCCACGGCCAATACCAAGGACAGAACTTCACATTTTTTCCTAAAATAAAAGCTTATTTTTGTAGCATTTTAGTTCCTTATTCTGTTTCGTATAACATTTAGGTGTTTCGGATACAGAATAACTGTTTTATGCAACTATTATATAAAATATAGGAAATAATTTAGTCATAAATTCTCAGGACATTTGCCATTTTTTCAATTTTTTTGCAGGACACAACTGCCCAAAGAGGGACTGTCCCTTGCAAAGTGGGACAGGCGGTAACCTTATCTAGAACATTTTATGAACCAAACTATAAATCTGTCTTGTGTTCACCAAAATTCAACTGAAAGTTATTCACTCTGCAAAGTAATATTTAAAAACTCTTACATCCACGGCTTCTATCTCCATTGGGTGGTACAAGAAAGTGTCTTGTGTGAAATAAATCCCTTAAAGTAGCATACCTCTAAAAATACACATGGCAGCAGAAAAACAGTGAGTATACACCTACACAAACCAATATTAGCATTATTAAAAGATACGCACGTCATAAGCAACTAATATCACGGGAAATGAATGCGTAAGAGGAGGCATCCCTAACTTTCAGCTTTTGCATCAATCCTGGAAAGTTGACTTCTCGAACGCTTTAAAGTGACACTACTAACAGTGTGTTTATTTAGTTCTGATTTCTTTCTGACGGATTTGCAGATCAGCGGGAAATTCCAGCTAATCTGTGCGAAAATTAAGCAGTCCTTTACTAAAACAAACAAAAAGATCTCGCTCCTTTCCATCATTAATTGACCTACTAACAGTTAAGCATATTTGCTGTCCAATCAGAGCTACACAGGTGATCAGCTATTCTTATCCTTAACATCTAGTCACCACGAAGTTTCTTACTTATAATGAGAAACGGAAGAACAGATTCCACTTTCAGTGAAAATAAAGCTCTGACAATATAATAGGACACCAGTCTATTGCAGGATGCACACATACATCGGTTTAGAAAAAAATACACACCGGAGACTAATAAATGCTTGCCGATGTTTGTAACTTTCTTACAGCACTGGGCTTATTACAAATTTTCTTTGGCGCCGAGCATATGCTTCAATAAATATAAAAAAAAAAAACTAGCACATTACCTCAGCACAGCAGATAGTTGTTTCCTGGTACTTAGTTTAAAACTAGACTCTCTGGTAGTGATACAATCACAGCTGACCAACATTACTCGCCTAAACCACAACAGAAATGCAATTGGAGGAGGATTGTTATAAAAACAATCATCTGACTGCAACCTCCAATCATATTTCCATTGTGTGTTAGCCGCGTTTCATGACAAGATGACATCACAGGATTGTGCGGTTTTTCTGGAAAAAAAAAGTTTTAAAATGGGCCGGCGCACGCCCCTGCACCCAGGCCTAAATCCGCCACTGGTATTCTATTCATAAATTAGCAGAAAGTATTCTAAGAACAAAGCCAACACAGGAATGGAGAAAGGAAATTTTGCCAATAGAGATAACTACAAGTTGGGGTTCAGAAAAGAGGCAAGAGGGGGCTGTAAGTTACTGGAGAAAACTGGCAAAGGAACCAATGTATAGGTGCCAAGTAGCCAAATGGAATGCAGACTAGAGACTGCCCTCACTACCAGGGACTGATGATATGGTACTTACGTATTATCGCAACCAGATTTTCGTAGTTGTGAAACTCACATACTAGAAAAGATGACAAGTAACTGAAAAATTCTGCTTCTTGTTTTGCGTGCGTTTCTCTCACATGAATTCATCACATGGCTGCTGTCTTAAAATGAAATGAATTCCAGTGTGAGGAAACAACAATAAGAATAAAAAAAAACACAGACAGGAATCATGGTTTTGGTAAACGTAAACTTTGACAAGTTGTTGATAAAAGAAAAAAGAACCCTTCACAAAAGTTCAATGAGTACCGATGATATTAGAGTATTGGCAAAGAGAAAGGGATAGGGGAGTCCTAAGTGAAAGACCTGCTCTAACAGAGTCAAGTTGAATCTAGGACAGAAGCCACTGTAAAAGGGGGATAAATACTATTACATATAAAATATTGCATGATAAGTATAAAAATCAATCACAGGAGTTTGGAAAAGAATGAAAAGAGAGACTGGAAAAGCAATTTACACAGGAAAAATGGGAGAGCATAGGTTGGTTCCAAGTATGCAACAAAGTCCAGAACATTCAGGATTTTTGTTTGGAAATGTTTGTGTAGGTGTTTTTATACCCCAAGTAGACTTCACAAAGAATTTTTCCTCAAGAGGAGAGCAAATGCTGGAGGTCCAATGGGAAGAAATCGGTAACTGGGAACAATTTGTTTGAGAATTTAATGAGCTGACAGATTTTACAATTCCCCTGCAGAATACTCTGTTATAAATATTAGGTCAGCAAATGGCTGCAACTAAAGAAATGGTTGTTTTCAGCTGCGACACAGAATCCGAATTGTCTAGGCATAGTAAGGCAAGTTTATTTTTACTGGCTGCCAAAAAAATACTAACAAATGGAAATCAAAATCTAAACCAACTGTATTTAAAGTATTGCAGATTTAAAAAAAAAGAACTGGAAATGGGATCTTTAGAAAAGGGAAGTAGCAAATTGTATAGAAATAAATGGAATCTGAGGGAAGGGAACAATGCATGCAGAATATTCAGGAAGAGGGGTGAGGTTTAACGAGTGGAAGGAATTGAGGAATTCATGTAATGTTGGTCTAAATGAGAGCTGTTTTAAAGAAACAGAACAGTTGTGTAATTTATAGTGTATGTAAATGAAAAAAAAGTTAGTATTCTAATTTTCTTTTCTGGTAATGTATGTGTGTCTGTGCCTTAAGTGGTCACTGTATATGTGTGTCTGTGCCTTAAGTGGTAATTAGCGATAACAAATACAGCGACCATCACTGTACTGCCCTTAAGGCTTTGAATTGGCTCGAGCTGCCTCACCACTTAGATTGCAAATAGCTTATTTCCCTACACAACCATATTCACAAAGCCAATGACTGCCTGCTTTTACTCCTGTTCTCCATTCCTATCAACCTAATAGACTATTTTGGTCTAAGAAGTGACATCTTCTCAACATATATGAACCCCACAAATCCTCTAGCCAAAGTCTCTACTCATACTCAGTCACCACAAATGTAATTCTGTCCTTCTGCAGATTATATCTGCCTCTAATCTCTCCATCTTCAAATAACTACTAAAAGGCTACCTAAATAAAACCTGTCTCTGCTCCTGCACTAGCCCAGGCTGGACTAGTCCCTCCCTCCTTTCATCACCAGCTTACTTTGACTAGGTTCAGACACAAGGAATTATTAAAATATATTTCTTAAACAAAAAACAAATATATATTTTGCCTAGGCTATATTGTCTATTCATCTGTATTCCAAAGAGTGTGTCTAATGTCATGTCCTTGAACTGCAGCTTGTGACTATTTTATCTATCGACAGCGTTCTTTTTCGTCTTATTATCGCTGTCCGTATATTTGCATTTTGTATGTATATGGTCACACTGGATGAATTGAAGCTGAATTTTTACTTAGTTAATATTTCATTCTTCTCTATTGTGTCAGCGTGGAGCTTTTCTCCCAAGGCCTTTACTGAAAACAGGATATTATCCTAGTCGGACTTTCCCAGTAAACAAATGCCAAATAAAATAAATAAATAAATAAGACTATTTCATAATAGAGTTTGTAGTCATCCATAATTGATTCTACCCCCAACACCTTAAAACTGAATCATCCATTATGTCGGGGATAAATAAAGTACACCTCTTTTACTTGTAGGATTAGGTAAATTATTTAGATTTTTGTTTGCCATGTAGCTACCAAGCCAAAATCTCAGCTTCCACTTCTGATGCAGTAAGTTTCTATAATTCATAATTGACCTTACTAATTTAAAGAAGATTCTTATCTGTGTTTTATTGTGCAGGGCTAAAGAATGTTTGATATCTTACTAGCCTTTCCTCTTTCTCTGTAACTAAGTCTCTCATATTTTGCCAATTCTTTCCTTCTTTTACCATCAGCTGTGCTCTGGTGGCAGTTTTAATGTCATTCCACCAAAGTATTCCTATTGATTCTTTCCTTATCGAGTTATCTTCTATTATTTGTACTATAATCCCCAATTTTACATTCTCTGATCTCCATTTATAATGGCCTGACTGCCAAATGTTCTTTGACCTGGTACCCTTCCTTAGATTAAATGGAGTTTTACACTGGTGTGGTCAGAAATTAATTTGCCCATAATTCATTTCATATTTCATAGTTTCATAGGAAGTTACTAGGCTATTGGCCCTGAGGCTCTTATAACTCTAGCCAAAAGTTTATCCCATGCAAAGACAAATCAGCACCCAATGCCTCTGTCCAGCAGGGACACTGGTGGAATCCCAGGGATGTTTTTTCAGTTTTCCATCCAGTTATCAAAGTTCTGCTTAAAAAGGGGTAAATAGGTACTCTGCTTGATGTGGAAATGGAGTCTATTCCATAGACGGGGGGGGAGTCTCTGGCACACAAATCTGTCCCGCCAGCAAGTCCTATTGATGTTACAGACCAGGCTGAGGCCTCGTGTGTGGGTTACTCGAGTGGAGCTTGACTTGCGGATATGCAGCAGTCTCATCAAGGCGGTGTCCGAGATTGCCTTGTATGCCCAGACAGAGGTCACCTCTGAGGAGTCTGTATGAAACAGAGTAGAGGGATAGGGCTTTTAGCTTATCTGTGTATGGTAGATTTTTTGAGGCCTTGGATTCTCCTGGTGAGGAACCTCTGTGGTCTCTCCAGCTGCTGTATGTGCTTTGCAAGGTACATGCTGAATGGGGCCCTGCACTCAATAATAGGCCTTATAAGGGAAGAATGCAGGGATGTTATGACCTCCTTGTCACTGGATGAGATACCCTTACTTATGAGGTGGGCCATGTAGAAAGCTTTCCGTACAATGGAAGAATCATGGTAGTCAAAAGTTAGGTTGCTATCAATTTGAGTGCCCAAATCCCTCACAACTGACTGCGTGCTTAGGACATTGTTATTAATGTGATAATTTGTGGAGACATCACTCTCCCTAATGCAAAGGGGATGATGATGCTCGACAAGCCACGTTGCTTCGCTAGAGATGGCTTGCACCTGTCACCCCTGGGTTTTCGAATACTGGCTAAGGCTCTTGCCTCCCCCATAGTGCCTTTTTTTAGGCAAGGCTCAAAAGACAAACCCACCCCCATAGACAACACAAAGAAAAAAAAACTAAGGGTAATGCTGCTCAACGCCAGAAGTCTAAACCTCAAGATGAACGCACTCGAGACTCTCCTCAGTATGGAGAATATCGATATCTGTGCAGTAACAGAAACCTGGTTCAAGGCTCCTGAGAGCACCCCAGCACTACCAGGCTATACTTCATACCATGCTTTCCGGCCCCAAAACTCAGACCTAATGATAAAAGGAGGGGGAGTATCCATATTTATCAAAGATACCCACACCTCCAGGCTAGTGGCATTGCACGAAGCTTCGGAGACCATCTATGTGCAACTAACAGTGGGCAAAACTGCCTTTCAGTTTGTAGCCTGCTACAGACCACCCTCCCAAACACAGGAACCTCACTCGGCTTTCCTGAGAACACTGGAGAATATGAAGGGCTCTCCAAACACTATTATATTGGGTGACTTTAACTACCCAAACATCAATTGGGAAAACTACTCAAGCCCAAACACCCTCGCCCAACGGTTCCTAGAATTTATAAATTTACTGAATATCCTAAGTGTTTCGTGGTGAGAATTTATAAACTCAAATGCTATGGAAGAACTGGTTACCACTCCCACAAGAGGGTAAAACATACTGGATCTGTTCATCACCAACATGGGGTCTCTATGTTCCCCACCAGAGGTAAACCCCTCATTGGTAAGATCAGACCATAAACAAATCTCACTGGACATCCATATACCATCCCCACCCCTAGCCAAGGAAACCACGGTGAAGAACTTCTTAAAAGCAAACTTCACACTTCTCAAAACTGAGGTGGAATCCTTCAAAGTCCCTGGGCCAGTGGACAATACGGCCCAAAATGCAGAATCCTTTACAAAAGCATTCTATGGACACCTACAGGAATGCATGGAGCTTGCTATCCCAAATAAAACCAAGACTCACTCCTCCAAAGGCAGGAGATCTGTCTGGTGGACCCCGGCCATAAATAAGCTATACAACAGAAGGAGAAAGCTATTACATGACAGAGCAAAATCCCAAAAAGGGAAGGCATCACTGATCAGTACTAGCAAGAAACTACGATCCCTTATAAAATCTTCTAAGGCCAGCTTTGAAAGAAAAATTGCACAAGACACTAAAGATAATCACAAGGCCTTCTTTAGTTATGTCAGAAACCTGGGAGGCAACTCCCAGATATGCTCTGAGTTAGTGCAAAATGACAAAAAATTCACTGAACCCACAGACATTGCCAACATCCTGGCAGAACGGTTCAGTGCAAACTCCCCCCCCCCAAAAGAGCAAATGTCTATCCCAACAGAATGTAGCCTTCCTGAGATCACAGATGCACAGGTGAGAGTAAAGTAAAAAACACAGCATCAATGGGACCAGACGGTGTCCCGGGCTGCATCTTACATGAGCTCCAAGAAGAACTAAACTCTCATATAAAGTCACTGTTCATTCTCAGCCTTACTACAGGATATGTTCCCAAGGAATGGCGTACAGCAATAGTGGTCCCACTCCACAAAGGTGGTGCCACAACAGACCCCGGAAACTATTGCCCTATAAGCCTGACTAGCCTGGTCTGCAAAGCTATGGAATGTATCATCATGGATATCATAAACAAAGACATTGGGAACCTCCAGACACTGGATCCTACCCAATTTGGCTTTGTTAAGGGCAGATCTTGCCTCTTGAACCTGGTCGACTTCTTTGAAACAGTTACCAAAGCCATAGATGAAGGGAAGGTAGTCCACACAGCCTACCTGGACCTCACAAAGGCCTTTGACACAATACCCTACTCGGGCATCATAAATAAGCTCACCAGCTTAAATATCAACCCCTATGTCACAAGATGGGTTGCAAACTGGCTCAGGGATAGAACCCACATGGTCAGAATAGCAGGTGCCATGTCAGACTCTAAACCAGTTACAATTGGTCTCCCACAAGGCTCAGTCCTGGGGCCTCTCTTGTTCGGTATATATTTCTCCAAGGTACAGGCTAACACGGGTGGACTATGGCTGACCAAGTTCGCAGATGACTGCAAACTTGATGCTATAATCGACACTCCAACTGACACAAGCATCCTCCAAAAGGGTCTCACAGAGACGGATAACTGGTGCCAGAGCCATGGCCTAAAGCTAAATGCCAAAAAGTGCATAGTCATCCCCTTTGGAAAAAACAAAGTGCCCACAAACTACCACATAGGTGGTAATCCATTAAGTACAAAAGAAGTAATTAGGGACTTGGGGACCCAAGTAGATAACAATCTCTCCTTTGACAATCACGTTGCCAAAGTCATTAGAAAGACCTTCTATATAGCCCACCTTATCATGAAAGGGTTCACATCTAGATCAAGAGAGGTCATTGTGCCCCTCTACTCATCACTCATCAGGCCCATAATTGAATACAATGCCCCGTTTGGGATGTACCTTACCCGACACCTGCAGCAACTGGAGAGGCCCCAAAAGTAACTCACCAAGAGGATCAAGGGACTCAAACAGATGCCCTATGCAGTTCGGCTAAAGAAACTCCAGCGCTACTCAGTTGCGTACCGCCTACTCAGAGGCGATCTGTGTCTGACGTATAAAGCCATGTCCAACCCAGAATTAATGGACATGCTTCACCTCAGGAAATATAAATCCCTTAGAGCTACACGCTCCAGGGACCTGAACCTCAGCAAAGAAATAAATAGGACATGCTGGAGGGACAGATTCATATCCCAGAGGCTCCCCTCACTCTGGAACAAAATCCCAATCCATGTCAGGCAGAGCCCCTCACTGACCCTCTTCAAGAGAAATCTTGATGAATGGATGGGGGATCGTAGGTTTACCCCTGGGATCTCTTCTGTGTCGCTGCTTGACAGAGGTACAGTAAACAAACCTTAAAAGGGCTACCTTCTGTGACCTACTATGCAGAGGCACAGTCAACTAATCTAAAAGGGTAGAGAAAGCCAAACATACTCTGGCTAGGCTTGTAAATGCCCTAGAGCAGATAGCCTAGTATCAACCTATGAACCTATGATGCATTTTTTTCTATTCAGCTTGAAGCCATGTTTCTGGCACCAGTCATTTGTTTAGGTGAGACCCTCTTGCAGGATGTCCACTTCACTAGGGGAAGTGATGACAGCTCCCAGCTTGCAGTCATCTGCAAACTTGGTCAGCCATAGTCCATTGATTTTGGCCTGCACCTCAGAAAAGTATATCCCAAATAACAGAGGGCCCAAGACCAAACCCTCGGATATGCCATTCAATATGGGTCTACTGCTTCAAGTGGCTTTCCCAGTTTTGACTAGGTGGGTTCTATCAGTGAGCCAGTTAGCTACCCATCTGGTAACATACGGATTGATGCCTAGTTGAGAGAGTTTATCTATTATACCCGAGTGGGGAATAGTGTCAAAGGCTTTGACCAGGTCAATGTAGGTGGTGTGCACTGTCTTCCCCTCATCCATGGCTTTGGTGACTGTCTCAAAAAGGTCAAGCAAATTTAACAGACATGACCTCCCCTTGATGAAGCCAAACTGTGTGGGATCGAGTATTTGGAGGTTGCCAATGTTCTTGTTAATGAGGCCCATGATAATCCTTTTCATGTCCTTGCAGATCAGGGTAGTTAGGCTGATGGGTCTATAATTTCCCAGATTGGTGGATGCTCCACCTTTGTGTAAAGGGATGACAGTGGCTGTCCTCCATTCAGCTGAGACAAAGCCGGTACTCAGGCTTTGGTTGAATAGGGCGCCTAATGGTGCTGCAAGTTCCTGCCTGAGTTCATGTAGGATGCAGCCTGGGATGTTATCAGGTCCCATGGAGGCTGCATTTTTTGCCTTTGACAGAGCAGTGATGACCTGATCCCTAGATATAAGGAGAAGGGGGCAGGTACTGGGAATGTCTTGATTTACTGATGGGGGGACAGAGGGGTGAAATTTTTGCTGAATCTGTCAGCCAGCAAGTTTGCTATATCTACAGCATTTGTATATGTCGTGCCCTTGACCACCAGTTCTGAACAGATCTGGGTGCTTCCTTTGAAGTTCCAGCCATATGTGAAGAAGGCCTTATGATTGTCTCTAGTAGATGTGGCCAATTTGGACTTGAAGTTTGCTTTGGAGGATTTCACTAGTGCATTTATTTGCTTGTTTAGGCTAAGGAGAGATTGCTTCCAGTTGGGCACCTGCTCCTTCTTGGTCCTGGACAGCAATTTTTTTTTCTTTTGTTTTAGAGTTTATTTATTGCAGATATTCATCCTTGGACCAAGAAAATATCTAGTTTCCTGAATTGTTGGGAGTCATTTCTAGAGAAGGTGAACTGCATCTGCTGCACATGAACCTTCTCCCAGTATCTACCCATTTCATCTCCTTAGTCAACCTTGTAAGTTGCCCGGTATAATCTTGAGATCCTGAATGGCCCTTTTCCATATATTCCACCTGCCAACATTACAATGATTATACATTCCAAATTTGCATGAAGGGATTTATGGAGTAACCGGCCTATCCCTGCTACTCTTGTCTTACCCCTAACTACTTTGTGACCTGCATATAACTGAGTTAAGTTTTTGTGCTTTAACTTTCAAGCAATTCTGCCTTTTAATGTAGTTTCCTGTTAAAAATTCAATTTCCTTTCTTCCCACTGCAGCCTTTGATGTTTCCTGTTAATAGACTGAGAGCACCCCCTCTGCTCCCATATATATCCTGATGTGTTAGAAAATCTTGTCCAGTAGAGGTAATGATCTCCACCTAGACAGTTCCTGTTCAGGGGTTCACTGCTAGGGTAGGCGTTTAAACTCCCCTGTGTGGACTTATGAAGACTCACCTACACCTAGTAGTACAGCTTATCCTGAATGGCCTAAATTATAGCAATGACAGCATTAATTGCTTATGTCCCTTCCCACTGACCCTTTACAAAAGCAGTGAAAAACTCCATTTATCATTATATAAGTAATAAATTCACTCCGTCATCCATTCATTATAGAGATGGGAAAAACACCTTTTGATTCATGAATTTTCCAGTTTTCAGATAATTTGTAAACATTCATTGCTATAAAAAAAAATCATTATTGTCATTATATAAAAAAAAAAAAAAAAACAGATACAGACACTTCAGATGTTATAATGTGGAAAAAACATCAGAGTATTATCCCCTTACCTTGCATCTAGAACAATTGTTCTCGAAGCACGAACAGATGTAGCATTGTTACTGCATAACTCAGAATATGAGCTCCTAAGCATTTCCTACAAAGGGTATGACCTCTAGTGAAACAGAGTCATAAGAATAAAATAAAAATTGTGTGTTAAAACAATTTGTAACATTCATTAATAAATTACAGGGAACCTTATAAGACTTTTCAGCATGGTGAACATTGTAGTCCTATAAAAGTCAATGAATAATCAAAATAATCATGTTTCATGGGTCATTCTGTCCATCAAAGATGCTGCAGTGTTGTACTTCACATACTTCAGCCAGTCCTTATCCACCAGAGAGATACAAAATGGATTGATTTTTCTAAATCCTACTTACCTATGAACCTATGAACCTATAAATCATTTATTTTCTGTTGCAGTTTTTCCTAACTTTTATGTAATGGGTCAGCTTGTTTCCTCTTTAAATGCAGATGGTTTAACAGTGCTCTCCATTTTCTCCTCCAGGTTGTCTAATATTCCACTCCAGTGCTGACATTCTGTCGGACAGCTTTCTGTTTTCTTCCCAAAAAGCTGAGATGTCCAAGGAAATCTAGTAAAGCTTCTCAAACATAAGAAGCAGTTTTCCTCAGGATTTGCCATTTTAAAATTGCTCAATAATTTCTGCAACTGTGATGTAGTATTTTATGACAGAAATGCCAAATGACTAACTTACTAAAAATAAAATTGTAAAGTATAACTAGCCAATGGGATCTGAGAGAGAACTATGCCACTATCTTGTCACAGGGTTAGTAGCACCCTCCATCAAGGACAATTGTGTTTTTTTCTGTTTACTTTTAAAACATAATTTTTTTGATAACCTAATTTTTCAGTCCCTTTCCACCTATGACCAAGGTTGCAAGCCTAAAGGTAAATAAACAAAAAAGCATAGCTAAATCAACCAGCTCCCAGGGTCAGTACTATAAACCAACGCTCTACCCCCTCAGCTATTCTTGCCTGCACAGAGTTCTAAAGTGATTGTATTTTAATTTATGAAATTGGTATAGTTTCAGTCTTTGATGTTAGACAAAAGTGCTCTTCTCAAGACCTGCAGTATATCCAGAATTGTACATTACGCAGACCATATAGATTTCATGCATTGGTAGCGTATTTATATATGGTTATAAATTCTTTTTTTATTAATCCTATTACTATTACTGATACTACCGGTACTGTCTGGGCATCTTTCTTCCACATTGCACTCATTTCTGTTTGCAAATTCTGGTACTTTGTGACTTTGGGTCTGTTGGTATTTAAGACATTATAATCACTCGGTGTAGCAATTTCATTGATCAATGCTATTTCTGCATTTTTTCTTGGTCTGCTATGTCTGGTTTTCTTTCATCTCTGTAATAAGGATGATTGTCACAGAAATATGATTTGAAGAGGACTGTTATATATGCCAAAGTTAATTGCAAACATTTACTACTCATCTGACAGCATCACTTGCATTGCACACAACAACATTCGCACGCTTGCAGAAGCCCTGTGGTATTTCTTATATTCATCTGCTATTTTCTATTTTTTAGGCTGTAGCTATTCAAAATGCAAATGTGCTAACCTCGGATGTGCCAGCTGTGAACGGCATTATTCTGATTGTAAATAAGGTAAGATACTCTATGATAACATATGCAAATAAATGCATGCACACACTGCAGTGGAGCTGAGGTGGAAAGATTTGTAATATCTAGTGTATGCTTTGCCTTTTCAGGTTAAAAAGTTAGATTGTGCTCCTACACAATGTTCTCCCAAACAACTGTACCAGCTTTCTTCAAAAATAGTTTTACTCATCAGTCAAAAAGTTGGACAGGGTTGCTTCCACTATAAGTCCTCAAGTTACAACTCTTCAAGGAACCAACTCATCAAATACAACTTAACATATGAACCCCACAAAAAATTAAATGCATTTTTTTACAGGGAAGGCAATCCTCTCTGCATCCACTTTTGGGGAGAAAGCCCCTCACACCCCTGAACTTGTATATACAACTTCATGGACACAAGCATGAAGAAAGAAAATCTCCCTAAGGGAAGGAATCCTGCCAACACACTGGCAATGATTTCCTACAGAAAACACATATTAAGGAGTTTAACTTTGCCAAGGTTTGCTCAGTGAGTACGTTCCTCCATCTGTTACAAATCAACAACCTGTGAAGCAGCTGAGAAGATACTTTTCCTTTATTGTATCTCCGCAAAAGTTTCATCTAATCTTGATTTTTCCCACATACTCAGACAAATGAATTGTTTATTTTTATTTAAAATTCACTAATAAACAAAAGCACCAATAATCTTCTTTTCTGGATATTTTAGGCTCAACTACATTATTATATTTATAATAGTTGTTGTCAGAGTGCTTTGTTTTTTAAATTCGTCATTAAAGACCATGTGCAGTATTGTATTATTTTGTTAAAGAAGAATCTACAGGATTTGTCTTAGTCTATCATTTATTATGCATTGCTAGTTTACTAAGTGAATATTTTTCCACTGTCTGACTGTAAGGAAGTCAGCTTCCCTACACTTCCTTGAAGTGAATTGTTTGAGTGACTATAGCATGCTGGGAAAAAAAGATGAGCAGGATAACGCCAAATGTCGTTTCTCACAGGAAATCATTGCCACTGTGATTTCTATGTGTGCTCTGGTAATGATTCACTTGTTTTGGGAGAATTCTCCCGTCTTCATATTGGTGCCACCATAGAGATAATATATACATGTTTGGATGCAGTGCAAAAAACAGCTAAAAATGATTTGTCAGCTATCAGGAAGTATTTCATAGCAAAACTAAGGAAATCATTTAATTGGACAACCCCGTCCCCTCCGATTACTCCAGAAAAGGGACTGCATGTCCAGTGAGATTTCCTGGGTAACAAACATTATTATTATTATTATTATTATTATTATTATTATTATTATTATTATTATTGTTATTATTGTTATTATTATTATTATTATTGTTATTATTGTTATTATTATTGTTATTATTATTATTATTATTATTATTATTATTGTTATTATTATTATTATTATTATTGTTATTATTATTATTATTGTTATTATTATTATTATTATTATTATTGTTATTATTATTATTATCATTATTTTGAGATAGATTTAACAAACACTGTAATTGATGTTTGCATTCCTTATCAGGTTTTGTATCACCAAGTGTATCCTCTTAGACTTTCCTGAAATATCAGTCCCCCTTTAAATCTTATTCAAGAGTTAATAATCAGAACAGGCTTGTGACACGCATTTATCAGGTATGACATCAAAATACTAAGCATCGGGTGAAACATATTAATGCTAATGCTACTGAACCTGCAACCTGTATAAAAACTCTTTAAAGTGTTCCAAACAGTTTCTTTTTTAGAGTACTAAGACCAATGCCTTTCCAGGGACTTCACCCCCTGCAACCTCCACCCCTTTTAACTAAATATACTGTGAACCTGTGTTAATTTAGAGTGAATGCGATATCTTGTTTTGTGGCAGAACCAATAATTTCCATTTACTGTGAGACAGACTAATGTTGCAGTTATGTTCCAATGCTTAGAATTACAGGCATCAGCTTTGTGTCTTATATCCAAGTAGAAACCGTAAGTTCATCATGCTTGTGTATCTCTTGTCCTCCTTTTTTGGTATTTCATAAGGACAGGGAGCCCTTGCATACTAATCCTTCCTTTACACCCAAGGTGGTTAATGAGTTGTCACTTAATCAAGATATGCATTTGCTAACTTTTTTCTCCTCTCTGAAGTCTGACAGTGAGGGGATGCTACATACTTTGGATGTGCATAAATGACTCAGATTTTATTCGATAAGAATAAGGCAATTAGAAAATCTAATCACTTGTTTGTTTCTTTTCATCCCAGGTCCTTAGGATTAGTTGTATCCAAGCAAACTATTTCTTCTTCTATTTCAAAGACTATTTCTTTTTGTTACACGTTTCATGGTAAGAACTTTCTTTCTTCTGTAAAGGCTTATTCTATTAGTTGTGACTTCTTCTGGTGTTTTTTCACGGGTTTGGATACTAATTCTATTCTTGAACCAGCTACCTGGACTTCTGTGCATAATTCTACCTTCTTCTTTCGGCTTATTCCCAGTTAGGGGTCGCCACAGTGGATCACCTGTCTGCTCATGATTGGCAGTGGAGTTTTACAGTGTTGAGTTGCCAGCCCAGCTCCCAACCTTCCACAGAAGGCACACACATGCATGCACACACTCACACCTAGGGCCAATTCAGAGTGTCCAATCCACCTACAGCATGTCTTTGGGATGTAGGAGGAAACCAGAGCACCCAGGAGGAAACCCACGCGACCACAGGGAGGACATGCAGACTCCTCACAGAAGGCACCCCAGCTGAGAATCGAACTGAAGAACCTCTTCCTGTGAGGCAGCAACTCTAACCACTGCACCACTGTGGCTGCCCCTCTGTGCATCCTTCTACCAAGCACTACAAATTGGGTGGTATCCCCAGAGGTAGCACTGGTTTTACTAGGACCAGTATTAATGGCTTCTTAGAGGGCTCTACTGCTCCTTCCTCCTCCCAAGTTTCTTCCTCAGCTTTGTCATTCTCCTCAAAGTGAAGAATATTGCAGTATTTACTCCCTCCCTCCTTCCCCTAGTCCTTTTCCTTCCTGGATGTACTGGTTACCTCTTGGGTTTCCTTAGACTGGTGTTCCTACTTGGGCAATCAGTTCTCAGGATGGTACATCCAGACGTCCCCTTTATGCCCTATACTATGGAAGGAGCATGTGTGTGATGTTCGGCATACCTTAAAGCAACAGTAGACTTTGCTATACTGGCCAGACACTGGGATATCCATGGCAGGGAATCCCATAGATGAAGAATGCTGCAACAGTAAAGGAAAGGAAATTTACTGTTATGGTAAGATTTTAAACAATTGTACCTTCCACTGTATCCAGAAATAGATCATTACTGACTTTAGTGGTTCAGAAATATTTTGACAAGAGATTGCAATAAAAATCACAACCTCACTGTATGTCTGAAGTGGTATGCTGTTCTACCAATCTTCCTGTTTACTTCTATGTGTGTTTTACAGGTTCTCCTGCCATCTGTGGGCGATATTCCTCCACCTCCACTATCCTTGAGCCAGCAGCTAGACCAGGTCCCAGCCTTTTCAGCATTTAAGAAGTTGCTTGTGGTAAGTGGCAGTATTTGAAATGTATACATTGTATCACTTAACTCAAAGTGCAAACAATCTAGACAGCTAAATATGCTTGTATACATTCTATATTTAACACATAGTGCTAGCCAGCCAAACTGGCAAAAAACATGTATACATTGTATCAGTTAACTTTTAGTGTTAGCAAACCAAACTGGCATTAAATGATGTTGCACTGCTTAAATAATATAGTTTTACCAGTTGTTGTTGTTGTGTCTTTCAGCTTTTCCCGGTTAGGGGTCGCCACTGCGGAACTCCGCTCCGCTAATGATTGGCAGTAGATTTTTACATGCTGAGTTGCCAGCTCTGATGCACAACCTTCAATGAAGGTACGCCCATTCATGCATGTCTCCACACAGAAGACGCTTTAGCTGAGAATCAAACAGGACAATGTCTTACTGTGAGGCGACAATGCTACCACAGCACCACCACCACAGTCTATTATAGTTTTTACCAGTGAACCCTGTTAATTCTACTTTATCCAGAAAGTTATATTTAGGTAAACTTGCCATTTGAAAATATAGAAATTGTTAACAGAACTAATAGTAAGTTGTTGATTAAGACCATACACGTTTAGGAAGAAATTAATGTACTTCATATTGTTATGACTGCGACTTTGTTGTATTTCAGAATCAGCCCATTTGTTTAGGTTCAGTCCTGGCACTTCATGTTTTATAATCATTTCATGTCTTTGGTAAATCTGATGTGATGGCAAGATGCATGCTGGGAAGCCTGACAAGATGAAGATGAGATAGCTGCACTGTCTCCCCCTGTAGGAAGAGTGGAGTTATTGCATTCATTTCTGATCGCCATCTAGTGGTGGCCTCAGGGTAATCAAAATAAGAGGCAGGCACCTAACTCCACTGAAAATGGGCCATTGGCTCAGATGGACTAACCCGGTTAACAAATCTCAAATAAATAATAAATAAACTGAAAGCATTCACATATTAGCATTATATATGTATGCAATTCTTTTTCTGAGTACTAGATTGACATAGTTTTGAAACTGAGAGAGCATTGTCCCGAGAGAGGCCTGTGATTTTAATATGTTATTCAGTTCCAGTGACAGTCTAAAATATTTATATTGTAATTTATAGACTATAAAACACATCACAACAATGTCAAATGTAGGTTCATAGGTGTGTACTAGGCTAATGGCCCTGGAGCCTTTACAAGACTAGCCCATAGGACTACCCTAGCATCATGCCAAATATTCTTCATAAGAAAACATACCTGGCACAACACAGACATTTTTCAATGTCTTGTCCAGTTCACAAAGCTAAAATCAGAAATATATGTGAATCTTTGTAATAAATTAAAAAAAAACAGTATAAGAAACTCCTCTGTGCGGCAGTTTTTTTTTTCTTTTTCTTAGATCCTGTATGTCTAGTTAATCACTATATATTAAAAAGCAGAGAATGGTAGAAGTAACAAACTTAAAAACCTCTTAAATCAAAAAATAAAAACTTATTTTGAAATATTAATATTATACAGAAATATTAACTCTATTAGGCATTCATATGTAATCTAAGCAGGGTAGACAGTTTGTTTCCAGTTGAAAATCATTTATTAAGCAAGACTTCCTTTTCCAAAGTTAAAATTGTGGCAAAATACAGAAGCTTAAACATACTGTTTTTTTGTGAGCTTGTTTCTGTTTCTCACCATGTGTCACCATTATTTTCCAGGAAAGTTACATTTAATAATTTACTGTTTATGTATTTTGAGTCTTAGAATTAACCCAGTAACAAGTAAAAAGACCCATAGAAATATTCATGCATCATTGTGAAAGAAAACAGTGAGCAAAGACCGCTTAACGTGTTTGTAGGCTAACATATAATCAAGACATGCTCAATAATCAAGACATAGGCTATTCTGCTCACTTTCTAATATGGCATGATTCATGGGAAGCTAAGATTAAAAATATATATATATATAAAATTGAAAATTTTCAGGCACTCAACATTAGATAAAAATGTCAACCCTAGACCCTTCCTACCCCCATAGCACAAGAGCACAGATTCACTTGCATGCAACCCCCCACACACATACACACATTATGTCCTTCATCACTGTTTTTTCAAGGAAAGCTATTTGTTGGTAGAAACTGTTGTGTACAAGAAGGAAAAGCTCACATTGTGGTATTTTGGAACAAGAAAGTAAAACATACATGTTAGTATTTTGGTGGGGAGCCAAAGTTTACAATTTCTGAGGCAAACACCTATACCTACTAACTCAGTAACAATAGCAATTTGTATACAGACAGACATAACATTGCAGTGGTTGAAATTAAACCAGTATGAAACAGGCATAAATAGCTAGTTCCTGTGGTCCATATAGCAAAGGAGCTCTTGAAAATGACTTAGATAACCTAAGAGTGGTTATGACTCCATATAAATTAAAAAAATAGGTAATTTGGAGTGCGCTACATGAGTTGAGGATTGCACCCTTGGCAAACAGAGGTGAAAGCGGGATTGATCCCATAAATGTTAAATCATGCGCTATCCTGGGAACAAGGTCACTTCTTTCACCACATTATAAAATATGAATGTAGCATTAGAACCTAGAATGGCTAGTCTGCAGGTCACTATGTTGAAGGTCGAGAATCCACGCCCTGAGTCATAAAGAGACCAAGGTGAAAAATAATAAAAACTGTTTTCCATTGGAAACCAATGTCAGTGGTTCCTTTTCAGAGAACATGAAGGCCTTAATTGTAAAATAACTTCCGCCTATTCAGCTCTTTAACAAATGATTTGTAATGAATTCTGAAGTCAAAAAAAAAAAAGAGCCCTGGGATTCATTAACACCTGCACTAAATGTACATCTTTCTGAGTGAACAGAGAATAGAAGCATAACTCACAGCTTCTTCCTCCTAATTGTAGCTTTTGTGCTGTTTTTCTTGTAGCTCTAAATATCAGTGGGGATTTGTAAAGGTTACCACAATGTGTAGACTATATATACACTTAGTATAATCTTTCTGAGTGAGTAGAAAGCGCAAAAAAATGTGTTAGGGATGTTCATGAATACAGATCGTGTACACTTAGTGTAGACGTTAATTAATCTGACCTTAGAATTTTTGTTGACAATATACTGCAGCTTATTAAAAAAACAGATAATCTACAGACCTAAATCAGGCATATTAACAGAAACAATCTGTTGTCAAAACAGTTTTCTATATAGTTTGTGTCCGTATTTTTACATTTTAAGACCAGCCTTTACATTATCATATAAAGCAGACTGACCATTTTATTGTTGTTTGACAATAATCTCTGAGTACATAAACAGGATGTAAGACACAATAGTAAACTGCTTGGATGGTTAAAATCAATGAAAACCAGCTCTATCACACAGTCATAAGCTTAATAATACCATCAGTAACAACGCAGTAAAGGAATACATTTAGGAAAGTCAACAATGGAATCGAAGGTTCCACTATGAAATGCTGAGTTCCTCAAGATCGATATTTCAACAAAATGAAAAAAATGCCCCAAATGTAAAAGGCCGAAAACGTAATTTTCTTGTTTTTTTTTTTTTTTTTTGGGTTGGGGGTAAGCCTTCCTGTACGCTCCAATGTGAGGACAAGCCCCCCCACCCAAACACACACACTCCAAAACATATATATTCCAACAAAGAGGCTGCACTTATTTGAAGAATGGAGAAATCTTCCTTAAAATTGAATCCTCGCTGGCTTACAATTAGAAATCATATCAGCAATGATTTCCTATTGAGAAAGGCATTTGACCTTATGCAAGCTACTGACACCTAGAGAATGTCTCCTTGAGATTGTGCAGAGGAGGCTTTTAAACGTGCTTTTAAACAGGTTTTAAAGAGGTATGTAAATGGAATGGTAATTTTAAACATGCTTTTAAACAGGTTTTAAAGAGGTATGTAAATGGAATGGTAATTCTTTTAACTACTACTTGGATCTCTTGTTTGTGTATTTTTAATAAAGAAGATTGAACTTGAACTGGCTTGTGCCTCCCTACTTCCATTAGTGGATTTATACTTTGGAAAGTTTTAAAGAAAGTATTTCTACCAGCTGCTATTAGCTGGGATAGTCACAGTATGGTTTTTATTAGGTTCCTGAACTCTAAGGAACTCTAGGGAATCTTAAGTCTTCTACACAGAGACGTTTCCTCATTATTTGATGGACCCAGTATAATGACATATTGGGTTTGTGAGCCTTTGAGGGACACCATGGAGACTGTTTGTTTAAAATGTAATACTAAAGACCTGAAGCCTTGCTATTAATCACAATTTGCTACAGAAAACAAAAAAACACGTAACCATTTATAATGTTGTGAGTCACAATGCTAAGTCACAAAATATGGAATTAATGATATTGCCTTAAGAAAACAGTATGATTTGCCAATAATCATTTTATATTGTTAACGATGTTCTCTGTACTGTTTCTTATTTTTAATTTTAGGAATACCAGCTGGTTGATGAACTTCAGTCTCATGCAGAGGGTTATACTGTATTAGTGCCAGACAATAGTGCAGTCGAGTACTACTGTAACACTTCTAACATCCAAAAACTTGTAAGTATCACTTTCCGTATAAACGTCTTTTACCATGATGAGAAAAAAAGTAAAAACACAGTCCTAAAATAAAACACATATGGTTTAAGTCTCCCCACAGCTGACCATTGGCTGCTGCAATTTCCTTTCTTCATTCACTGGGCCTACTGAACCCACCTTAACCCAGCCTGGGCTATACCTGACTCACGTTTGAGACTGGTGAGGGGACTGTGTACCCTGATGCAGTGCCATGCTGCTGCTGAGGAGTGTTTTTACTTTATGCCTTAACCTTCCCCCTCCCATTATGTCTGGGACAGTTATGGAATGAGGAGGTACCGACGTATCATTCAAACTGCATGACAATGCACCCATTATGTCCAGAGCAGGCATGGAATGAGGATCTAGTGTCATATCATCCCACCTGCATGACAGCTCAGTTCCCCCTGCCCATTCCCATTAAGGACAGTGCTGCCCTATAGGCCCCAAGCCTCTGGTAGGGATCAACGATGAAGGACACCCAAATGCACACCTGTCCTCCAAGGATGGGCGTGCATAACCAAGTGCACACCATCCCCCCTTAGGAATGGTCATGCATATCCTTCCTTATTAACATACCCAGGCGTACACCATTCCCGCCTCAGGGATGGGGATGCACATCCTTCCTTTTTAACATACCCATGTGTACACCATTCCCGCCTCAGGGATGGGGATGCACATCCTTCCTTTTTAACATACCCAGGTGTACACCATTCCCGCCTCAGGGATGGGGATGCACATCCTTCCTTTTTAGCATAGCCAGGTGCACACCACCCCCCCTCATGGATAGGCATGCATAACCTTCATTTTAACATACCCAGGTGCACCCCAACCCCCTCCTCAGTGATGGGTATGCATATACTTCCTTTTTAGCACATCAAGGTGCACCCCCCCCCTAGGGATGGGCATGCATATCCTTCCTTTTTAACATACCCAGGTGCACAACACCACCCCCACCATGGATGGGCTTGCATATCCTTCCTTTTTAGCATACCCAGGTGCACACCATCCCCCTTCAGAATGGGCATCCATATCATTTATTTTTAACATATACAGGTACACCCCCCCAGGGATGGGCATGCATATCCTAATTTTTAAAAGAAGCAGGTGCACCCCCCCCCACGGATGGTGCTGTATATCCTTCCTTTTTAAAATGCCCAGGTGCACAACACCCCTCCCCAAGGAATGGGCATGTAGAAACTTCACTGCTAGTGTCTGACATGCCAGTGATGTTAATCTAACATGTGTCTGACATGCCAGTGATGTTAATCTAACATGTGTCGGACATGCCAGTGATGTTAATCTAACATGTGTCTGACATGCCAGTGATGTTAATCTAACATGTGTCTGACATGCCAGTGATGTTAATCTAACATGTGTCGGACATGCCAGTGATGTTAATCTAACATGTGTCTGACATGCCAGTGATGTTAATCTAACATGTGTCGGACATGCCAGTGATGTTAATCTAACATGTGTCTGACATGCCAGTGATGTTAATCTAACATGTGTCTGACATGCCAGTGATGTTAATCTAACATGTGTCTGACATGCCAGTGATGTTAATCTAACATGTGTCTGACATGCCAGTGATGTTAATCTAACATGTGTCTGACATGCCAGTGATGTTAATCTAACATGTGTCTGACATGCCAGTGATGTTAATCTAACATGGTTATCTGGACCATAGCCAAGGCTTTATCCCTCTACTCCCTGGTGCTGGCAAAGGCAGGTATCTGACTCTCAGCTGTAAGAATTTGAATTCTGCATGTTTTTGGTGAAAGCATTTGTATCCTCTCATTAACTGTTCCTTAGACCATAACTCTCTCAAGAATTTGTTTTTATAAAAGTGATAGACTGTGAAAGTTTTTGATAGCAAGGATTTGATAAAGGATAAACTTATTGATGCTGACTGGCATAACATATGTCCACTCTCTGAATGGAAAAAAAAAATTGGTAAGATTAGGTTAGCTGCTATTCATGTACGGCTGATGTCTGTCAGTATAAGGAAAGTTAGTGACCAGAGGACAGAAGGAACTGTTTATCATGGGCAGTTGCATCTCCTTTACAATGTATAGGATGAGATGATTTTCTACAGGGCATGCAGAATTTCATTTCAGATAGAATAAAATGTCCATAAATCTATACAATGTTGGTTACATTTTCCTTGTACAGCTGCAAAGAAATGCATAAACTATTAAAAGTTGTAAATATAATGAGGAAGAATTTAGTATGGCTTAACTCTATTACAACTGTTTGACATTGTCTTTCAACTGTAATCTTTACTACCTTTGGTCCTGAGGCCCATTAGCTTCTAGATATTTTAAAAATTCATTCCTTCAGCAGGAATTATAAAGTGATGGTAGGTCAGACTGATAGGTCAGTATCTTCCTGCCTCGGTTTTACTCCCAGGGTTCCTATTACGTGATCGAAGTTTTGAAAGTTCGAACATAATAAAGTTGAACCCTTATGTTTCAAAACTTCGAACACGTAAAAAAAAAAAAGCTAAAAAAAATTAACTGTTGTAAGCAGGGGGCAAGCCCCCCTGCACTCCCAACATGGGGGGGGGGGCTGTGCCCACCACACCCCTCACTCTTTAAATATACCAACTTCGAGAATGCACTACAGTGCAGTAAAGGGAAATCTTCTCTTTCCGCACTGCAGTGCGATCTCTGAGTTGGTATATTTAAAGAATGGGGGGTGCAGGGGGCTTGCCCCCCTGCTTACAACAGTTATGTTTTTTGTTTTGTTATTTTTTATTTTTGTATTCAAACTTTTGCAAGATCAAACACATGGTTTTGACCATATAGTGTTCAAACCTGTAAGAGTTTGACTACGTAATAGGAACCCTTACTCCCACTGTTGTAAAAAGAAATTAAAGCTGCCCTTTTTTACCCATCAGGAACATTACTTTGTTAAGAGTTAATCATATTACTGGTAGTTCATTTGATTTTATTTAGGAATTCTACAGGCAATCCTGTTTGGCATCACTGCCTAAAACACCTTTGTGTTTTGAGTCCTTTCAGTACCACTACCATCATGAAGGGAGTGGGCTTTAATCCTTGTCTTGGGCTCTACTATTGTTTGCATTTATTTAATCTCCAGTCCCTTAGCTCAAGAATAATGAGCAAAACTTATTTAATATTCTGCCGAGTCCAAAGTCACTTTTTTCTCCCTGCCTTTTTTGTTCCCTTATGTGCATATGAAATGTTTTGTCACCGATCTTGGTGAAAATGGCCATACTCAGACTTTGTTTTCTGATTTCCCTAACCATTTCTTTTGGTTTTAATTGGCATATATCACTCTCTTCCATTTTTGTGTTTCCTTACACTTTCTAAATGCTATATTTAAATTAACAGTAGCTAAAATATAGCAATTCGCTGCCACGATTTGTATTCCCAACCAACCATCGGAATACTGGCAGTTGTTGGAAACTGTTGTGTAGCTACCAACTTTCTGTTATTGCATTCATTTCTTATGACTTGTGTGTCATACAGGAGCATCTGAAACAATGACCCTGGCCTAAACTTTCAACTTTCACCTCTATTTATATATCTCTGGTGACATAAGGACTGGCTTATTTTCATGTGACCGAGTTTGTGCAATAATATTCAGCAAAAACGAGTTAATTACATTTATAAAAATATTGATAATGATGATTTATTTAAAAAAGACAGCAGCTGCATTCTTAAGTAATTCCTGGACAAAAAGTATTGCATTAGAAATATGAAACATTTTTCTCAGCTACATTTAAAATTGTATGGAGTTTCTATTTAATAACTTGACAGTTTTTGTTGTTTCTTACAGTGTTACACTTTGCAAAATGAGCTAGAAATAAAGTTTCATGGTAAGAGTTTATATAAAAATACTCTGATAGAGTAATTAACCTTAGCAAACAAAACAGGCCAGTTATTTTACATTTAAGAAGGTTTTTGAGGTCTACACTCTTGTGAACAAACCCTTATCAAAACCCTCTCTCCATAAGTCCATCCAAGTTTCAGAACACTATGTCTGGGCAATTCCATCTCATTCTTCTTTCTTCAATATGGGGGGGGGGGGGTCTATATCATCAGATCGAATGTTTAGGTTTGAACACTACCACACAACTGACTGGTAAACCCAAAAACCTAAAACCGAAGCGGAAGAGGGAAAGATTCACAAAAAAAAATTTAAAAAATTAAAAAACACCTACTTCTACCCCCTTCTACCCCCTCCTAAACCAACCAACTATGAGAGATCACTCAAAAACAGTAACAAAACAAACAAAACTGAAATCTGCATTATTAAATCTTCGCGTTTTTTAAATTTTTTATTGTTTTCTGTTTGTTTAGGTGTTTGATAACCTAAACGTTTTGTGTTTGATAAACTAAACATTCTAATTGTACTACCCCCCCTAACACTGGCATAATGAGACAGTAGCAACTGCCTCATGTTCCTTTTCATATAATTTTCTCTCCAAGCATATAATGCTTCTGTAAAGCGAAATGCATCTGCATCTGTAACCCAGTCAGTATGCTCTCAGCTCTGGTCAGTACACCACACACCCCCACAGATTGCCATAGCACACACCACCACCACCACATAGCCAACCACAACACACAACATTCAACACAGACTACTGAGACCTCCAAAACCACAAACACATTCCAGAGACACCTCACACACAAAACACACAGCCAGCACATACACAACACACACATCACAGAACAATAACCAATAATATACCTCAACACCCATAGATGTCCCCTCACAACCAGTACACAGAAAGAGAAGACCATGATGTCCCCCTCACCAGACTCAACAAGAAGAGATCATGGGTCCTGGGATCACATGGTTGACAGGTAAACATGTATTGGTATCTGGTTACTTTGGGCCTGGGACATCACCAGGATTGAGGCCAGAGAGATCTGACCTCCTCCCTTGCCCAAGGCCCCTGATTTCCCACAGGGATTCTGACCAACATTCTGTCCTTCCAAAAGCAGTGCCTCAACAGCAATGTTCCAACAACAGCTCTGACCCAAAAGCTCTGTCAAGGTCATGCTTCTTAACACTAAGAACTAACACTTAGAATGCAAATGCACTAACTGCTGGTTCAAGGCTGAAGACTAACAGGCCTGTCTGAGAGTGCCTTCACTTCAATCCCCCACATTCACCTACAACACCTGTCCACCCAGAAGATACTTCATTCAGTCTCTCATTAAAACCAAGCTCACTTTTGGCCCAGGAAGGATGGTGGATTCTCTATGACAGCATGGTGCAAAGGAGATGCAGCTTCCAGGTTGGCCAGCTTTATAGCAGCTCAAACTGCAACTGGTGCAACTGAACATTAGCCTAGCACCAGACCTGTCCATAGCTCCATATAGGCCTAACCCTCATTCTCACCACCTTCATCTCAATCAACACCTACTTAACTGATAACTCCTAACCCTCCACCTCTTGATCTCCCAGATTTACTCCTCCATCATGCTGGACTAACTTCTTACTCTGCTCTAATTCCTTCTCCAATGTGATATTTGCATTCACCTTCATCCTCTACATAGGGTCATAACAAGGCATTAAAACCACAAGTTAACTGTTCCTTCTGAGATCAGTTCTCCCCTTGTTGTAAAAAGTTCTTCTTGTGAGATCATAATCAGACCATCAGTCTGTATTATTGTCTATGTCTCACCCACCAACCCAGCCACCACCAAAACCAGAACCTTCCTCTCTCAAAGAATCAAGTCTAAAAATTCTAGGGACAACTGTCAGCCTTCACACTACCACCCCCTCAGATACATTCACACTATAACCCCCTCAGTGCAGGCAGACAAATGCAAAACAGTACACCATGGACCTAGCCATACCCATAAGAACAGAACTAAAACCCTCAAGGAAACACAAACACATCTGGTGGCTGGTGGACATTACTATCCCAAACGCTTTACAACAAAACAGGAAACTGTGGTTAAGACACCAAAGAGCCAGAAAACCAAAAGCCAAAAAAATCATCATAAAAGCCTCAACAAACAGAATTAGATCACAGTACCACTTAAACTCTCACTAGCCTCTTAACTATCACTAAATAGAAGCCAGGCTAACCACAAAGCCTTTTTCAGTTAAATCAGGAACCTCCATGGAAATTTGCTCTCAATTTTTTCTTAAATGTACCTGTTGACAACATGAATTGCAACCCAAGGATCCTGCTGACTTGGCTGGTATCCCCAGAAATCTTCACCCACAGCTATGAGTCCAATTTTTTGGTGCACTTTTTATTTTTAAATTTAAAAATACACAATTATCAATATAAATTTTATTTAAAATTAATATATATCATGTGGTAAGGTTTGGTTGTGATTTATTTTGTTTATATCTTTTGTATTATATATAATTATAAGTATTGAATTTATGCAAATTAAAAATTGATACACACATATATAATATTATATATGTATAAAATGTATAATTTTATTTAATGTATTTGTTTAAAAAGGTAAGAAGCATTTAATTAATGATTTAAATTTAATGATTTTATATAAAACATATTTCTATGATTAAGTTATAAAACTGATTATCTAGATGTAATGTATAAAAATTGTCCAATGTGTTTTGTTTTGTAAATTTGTTCTATCTGATGTTTTTTAGTTTGTCTAATGAAATCACCTGGAATACTGGTCAAGCTGATATTCTAAACTGTCTCTTGAGTGGTGCTACTTTCAACTAGTCTGCTTGTTTACAACTTGCTAGTTTTGGATTCAAGATCTACACAATGACATACTCAGCAATCATCAACAAGTGCAAATACAGGTGGCTCACCAAGAGGACCACCAATAGTGGGTTGTAACTGACTCTGTCAAAGGCACCCCACATAAGACAAAAAGGCTTCAATCTGTCACTCAGACACTGATGACAAAGTCCAGGAGGCCTGTGGAGGACTGTAATGTGGATCAATCTATTTGGCAAGGTGTACCCCCTACTGAAATTTCAAATAATGTGTACATGCATCAGTACAACCTGAAACTTAGTGGCCAAGTCAGTAAGTTAAAGCATAAACAAAAATGATTAAATCATGTATGGCAACCCCACAGAAAAGGCCTTTTTGGACGTACAACACCCATTTGGTATGTACCTCTCCAAACACCTGCACCAACTGGAAAGGCCACAGAAATACCTTACAAAGAGAATCCATGGCTTCCAACACCTGTCCTATGTGGACAAGCCCAAATCACTATCACTCCACCTCTGAGCAATCTGTATGATACCGAGTAATCTGTGTCTTGCCTACAAGGCAATCTCAGACTCTGCTCTTCTAGACATGCTCCATATCCATAAGTCTAACTCCTCACACATTACCCAATCGAAAGGCCTAAATCTAATATATGACATTAACAAAACCTGCTGGAGAGACAGATTTGTCCCCCAAAGGCTGCCCCGTCTCTGGAATAGACTTCCCATACACATCAAAGTACGTTGCTGACCCTCTTCAGGTGCAACCTTGATGAGTGGATGGGAAATCACAAACTTGTCCCAGGGGATCCACCTGTGTTCCTCATTGACATGGGTGACAGGTACTGACTGAGGTTTCTGTTTTGGGGATAAACTCATGGCTAGGCTTGTAAAGGCCCCAGGGCCATTAGCCTAGTAATCTTCTATGATCCTATGAACTCAATTAAAAAGTGATTCTGTATAAAATGCTGTGGTGGGTTGACTTTGGTAAATCTTCAGTGAATTATAGAACAGCATGATATGTGGCATAACACATAAAAACAGTGATATTAGTGGGTCTCGCTTCACTTTTCTGGGAATTCTAAAATAAATACTATTATGTCTTATTGTCTTCTGCATCTTTAATTTTTCAAGTCCTTTCTGAATTATCCTTCAAATCCCCACAAATATACTAACTTCTACTGACCACACAGTCCCTATTCTTAGTCCAAATTCATGGGATAACTTAACTTCACAAATTCACTGCAAATAAAGAAAGTATAAGCTTGTATTTCCTTTCTCACAACAAACACAACTTACAATGAAATTGTTATCTGCCAGAGGAGACAACAAAGACTGGGCAAATGTTCTTCTCATTTTTAAAGCTCTGTTAATGAAAATGTATGTAAAGCAATGCCAGCTCATATAAAATAAAAAAATAACTGCCTCGCCAATCTATAATTCACGTTTTAACCAACCATCTGTTGTCAATACTAAAGAACTACACTGGGCCATCTCAAATGGCATTAAATAATATTACTTAAGCTACAACCTCACTTTTTCTTATGTTTGTTGTCACATAGAAGAAGAAAAAGAGATACTTGTGGGCAAAATTCTAAAATAAGTTTTTCCTTGATTTTCTCATTTTATTAATGACCATAACTGATACTTTAGCAACTTTTATTTTGTAATGCATGAATATAGTTGCTCATTTATAGATGCTGTCACAAATATATACATTCAGTGCCTACGTTCCAACAAGTTCTAGTTGCTTGCACATATGTTAATACAGTCTGTTGACCCCTGCACTCAGAAACTGCCTATTTTGAATCCCTTGTAGCTAATTAATTAAAAATAGCGTAATTTTATGACAGAATAAAAAAAACTTTCCTCAGGCATTTATTAAATCAATTAAATAAAAGCTGCTGTTTGTCTACATAACAAGTGGGGTTTTGTAACCGCCTGAACTACACAGGTATGTAATTTGAATCTATTCATAGTCATTTTCACATCCTTTTGCCATCACTTAAGTGGTATCCATCTTGTTTTGCAAGATGCTTATATATATCTATCTATCTATATATGTATATGTATGTATGTATATTTATATACGGATTCACTTTAGAAGTTCAAAATACTGAAATGTTGAATTTCAGTATTTCGAGCCTATAAAGTGGAATCCTGAAAAGAGCGAAAGCTCAGAAGCGTGAAATTCAAAACCTCGAATACCTCAGGTTTTGAATTTCGCACTTCTGAGGTTCCACTGTAGTTACGGATTCAGGTAAGGGTGTGTGTGTGTGTGTGTGTGTGTGTGTGTGTGTGTGTGTGAGTGTGTGTGCTAAAGGTTTTGTGTAGCAGCTGTGATGTGTGTTAGTGTGTTTTGTTGCTGTGATGTGTGTGTGTGCGAGCCAAATGTAGCTTGTGTAGTGGTGTTGTGTGTGTGTGTTTGTGTGTAGTGCAACCTCGGAGTTAGAATATATAAGTAGGGGGGTGAGGGGTGCAGCCCCCCACATGGGGGGGTGCCGCGGGGCTTGCCCCCTGCTTTTAAGTAGTAAAGAGCTTGCGTTTGTGTGTAGGGAGGATGGTGTGTGTGCATTAAAAGAGCGAAATTCAAAATCCCTGGTGTACGAGATTTTGAATTTCATGGTTCTGTGTTTTCTTGGTTTTAGAAATTTGACTTTATAGCTTCTAAATACTGAATTTCAATATTTCAGTATTTTGAGGATATAAAGTGTATCCATTTATATACATATATCTATGTATATATATATATATATATATATATATATATATATATATATATATATATATATATATATATATACACATATATATATGGATCTAGGACTTATGCACGAATGTGCAAAGTCCCGAATCCATAATCACCGAACATATATTAACGAAAGTGCTTTCACCGAAAAAGTGCTTTCATTAATATATGTTTAAAAAAAAAAAAGAAAGAATTCTATGTTTATGCAGGGGGCTTCGCCCCTGCAACCCCCACATGAGGGATTGTGCCCCCCTACTTTAATATTCTCACTCCGAGACTGCACTACAGTGAGGAAAAGGGAACGTTTCCTTATCCACACCATAGTGCGGTCTCACAAACAGGCATACTTACGTGAAAGTGCTTCTTCGGTGAAAAGCACTTTTGTGCAAGTATGCCAAACCAAAATTAGTTTTGGTGATTTTGTCTTCGGGGATCTGTACGGATCCCATATATATATATATATATATATATATATATATATATATATATATATATGTGTGTGTGTGTGTGTGTGTGTGTGTATAAAAGTCAGTATATAGAAGAAGTAGGTCTTGAGGAGCATAGATTCCTTATGTTTGCCCTTCATTTGAAGACCTGAGGGGGTGGGGTGCTACTCCGTGCGAACACTCACAGGTAGTTGAACCATCAATGCCTTTGACTACAATGCATGATGTTCCTTGCACACTAAACCATATTTAATAAAAAATATATCAGTGCCATCTTAATGGATATTTGAAATGGCAGAAATGGTACCCTGAACAATAACAGTTGCATCTGTCAACCTGTGACTGTGAACTGGATTGCCTCACAAATTCTTGTTGAAGCATTCATGGCCATCTAAAACAGCTGCATTGATAAAATAATTTCTACAAGGAATAAAAATATAAAAAAAATGTAATAACTCTAAATGGTAGCTGTAAAGATTCAGTAAATACAACATCAATGAAGTATTAAACAAATGAAAAGAGCATATAACTCCTTCAAAACTTTACCCAACCCAGTATGACAAAACTAAGGTCCAAAAGAATTCATCGGAGGTAAAAACTTGTCATCAAAAGGCTTACAACAAACTCATGCAAAAATGAAGGGGAAGAAGCTAGAATATAGCACGCTAGAATGAAATGATATTACCTTAACAGAGACAATAGATTTATGTAACACACTGCAGTACATGCTGCTGTGTCTTTCGGCTTTTCCCGGTTAGGGGTCGCCATAGCGGAACTCCGGTCTGCTAATGATTGGCAGTAGATTTTTTTACGTGCCGAGTTGCCAGCTCTGACGCACATCCTTCAATGAAGGCATGCCATTTCACGCATGTCTCCACACAGAAGATGCTTTAGCTGAGAATCGAACAGGACAACATCTTACTGTGAGGCGACAATGCTACCGCAGCACCACCACTGCAGTTCATATAGGCAGAAAATGTTGAAGTTGCAAACAGGGACTTAATCCATTCTTTTTCCTTAGTACATAACCTCACCCAAACGTACAGATATTACAACTTATACATCATGGCAAATAACGTACAGATATTACAACTTATACATCATGACAAATAACGTACAGATATTACAACTTATACATCATGGCAAATAACGTACAGATATTACAACTTATACATCATGGCAAATAACGTACAGATATTACAACTTATACATCATGGCAAATAACGTACAGATATTACAACTTATACATCATGGCAAGTACATGAAACCCTCAACAAGCAATGTGAGTTCAGTTTGCAAGAAAGCTATATGTTGCTAAATTATTTCACAGTGTAATTAACGACATTCTAAACCTGCAGACACACCTTTGATTCCATATTTGGACTCATCTCTATGACATAAGTATGTTTTAGGAGATTGGAGCTGCAGAGCTTTGCATTACAACAGTGTTAGTACATTCATAATTATCTTCTTATGTTACATTTATTTCTGTTGATATTGTCTGGAGAAACATTCAGATCATTTGCACCAGAATATTGAAGTAGAAACTTTATGTGGTAAGTGTGTCAGACTAAATTTAGGAAACTGCCATGACACATCTAGTCTTTGATTTTTTTTTTGTAACAGAAGATGTCTTTTTGTTTTCCACAGGACAACGAAACTGTGAAATATCACGTTATACTTAAAGAAATGCTTGAGACCAAAGATTTGAAAGATGGACTTGTTAAAGACACTATGTTAGGAAAAGGCTATCAAATTGTGTTCTATCAAAATGAAAGCATGGTAAGAACATTTAGCAGTTTTATATACAAGTATACATCTAAGTTATAATTGCACTGAATCCAGATATGATACTTTTTTCCTTTAACTACTTTTAGGTTATGTTAATACTCAGGAGAAGTTGTACTGTGTTGGCTGCATAAATATCTAGTTTCTAGACTTTTTTATTTAAGAAATTACCTTTAATGTAAAAAAAGAAAACAAATTAACTTGATGCAGATTACGTCAGTGTAACATATTTTGTTACATAAAGTTAATCTACTGATAAAATAGTTTACCTGAATTACGAAATGACCCTGAGAAGTAGGCCCAAGATGTAGAGGTTGTTGTTTCCAGGTCGGATGCAGTTTCCCTTCCCATCATGGCATCTAGTCATATACCACTCCCATCCCATCATGCCATCTAGTCATATACCAGTCCTTTCCAATCATGCAATCTAGTCATATACCCCATGCATCAGGGAAAAGCAGTGGTTTCTGTATCATGGTGTCTTACTCATAGACATCACTTGTTTAGACGTCAGATGATTACAATGCTTTTCAGTTTTCCTTTATCTTTGTCAGAGATATTTAATGTAGGCCTGTCATCTGCTCTCTGGTTGTTTTTCCCTCTTTTCTCATAAGATCTTCATTCCAAGAAGGCTATACAAGAGAGCACAGCTTTTCAAAAATACATTTATTAGACAAGATATTTGTGTATTTGTGCATTATCGAATCACTTAGTCATCATCATAGGAAGCAAGTTAAACTGATATCAAAAAGCTGGTTGCTGCTGCAGGTTGCAGTGAGAGTTCTAGAAAAGGAATGCAAGTGTATTGACAAACTATAAGAATTTATTGCTTAGCAGGAAGAGCATAGTAACTACTGGCACCCAGAAAAGCATTCAGTCTCCTAGTTTTTTGAAGTCTGTCTCTCTCATTATCTGTTATGAGTCAGATCTGGCTTCTAGAGTTAACTAGTGGACAGCCATTCCTACCCAAAGGGGTAAACAGAAGTAGGTTGCCAGCTGTGTCGCACATATATGTATTTACATGTATTGGCAGTTTAGAGTCCCCACTCCATCTACCAGCTAGTAAAAAAGTAGCTCACTGTAGTAATTACCTGGTAGACGTCAGACCAGAGGACAGAGCAGTGGTTCTTAACTTCCAGACTTCTGCTGTATTTATTTCTCCAATACATCTGTTTTTGAGTAGACTGCACATATATGCAACAGTCATTCTGGCAAATTTTCTTTAAAGTATTTGCAGCCTGGTGTATTAATGTACTTTCTGTTTCTACCTAGTTGTGCAAACTAAACAGAATTATTTCCTTCTCCATCTACAGTCCTTAATGTTATATATCATTATCTATACAATCCTCAGGGAGAAGTTTAAGTGATACTAAACCCTCTACACTTAAACTGAATCCCTACAGTATCTGAGGAGTTCTGAAAAAATAAAGGGTATTATTACTTCTCATGGAATTCAAACTGAAGGAATTTAAACTTTGTAGCCTGCTTGAAGAGAGGTACCTTAAATAGTCAGCAACTGCTTCATGCGTTTCTGTTTTACAGATATTAACATCTGCAAAGTGTGCAAAATACTTACATATCCTGGAGGGAACTTACGCTGTGCTGCAAACTTTGATGTTAGTGAGTTCAGACAGATCCTCACACAAAACTCTTTTTCATTTTCAGCAAGCATGATGCAGAACTAAACCTTTCCTCATAGATAAAGTCAAAGAAACAATTTCAAAAACCTACTCAGTACCCCACATGCTGCTATACGCCTCTCAAATGTTCACAAACCCTGCCGCCCCTCCAGAGATACACTAGCATACAAAAAAAAATTACAAAATTTGACAAATTTATATTACCGTATTCACCACTGCCAAGACCCCAGCATACAAAACTGAACAAATTACCCTACATCTCCTTCACCAATCCCACCTTCTAGTAGTCCACAATTTAATATACAACCTAGACAAATGCCCAGCCTTTTAAGTCTATGATCCAGCATTATAATGCAAGCAGAAATCTACACTTCCAAGACAAATTTCTACTTATCATAAATAAATCTCGTAAGTAGAGCAAGAAATGCAGTAAACATCACTTGCGTCTCCGAACTTTGAAACTCTACCTCCCCCCCAAGCAAAGTAAACAACTGTAGACTTTTAAAGCAGATCTTAAACAGCACCTAAGGCAATGCTGGATCTGTTTGTGTTCACCTCCAGAATAAAATGTGCACATGCTCTCAAATAAATTGAAAAGCTACAATGTAAATGCATGTGTATATCTTTTGATATCTTTTGCACATGTTTAAAGATGTGAATTTGATATGTAAGGACTTGCATGTCATGTTTTATTCATGTATGTAGCGTGCATACTATTACTATATAACTACTATTCCTATTTGCCATGTAAAGTTTGTATAGTATATTGTCATTGTTGTTATGTAAAGCTTTTCTCTCCAGCCCACCACTGAAAAAGGGTTCTCATGAATAAATACATTGCAAATCAAATTTCAATAAAGGTATTTTTTACTGGGAAATTCATACACAAACCCCTTAGTTGTAGCTGTAAAATCTACAAACTTTATAAAAGGAATATGAGATGCCATAATGTCTGTAAGAAATAAAAACTTACATTAAAACTAGATTAAACTATACACAAAGAGTTCTAAAAGTATTACCCTGATGACAGAAGCAACTGATGAAATGAATCCTAATCAAAAATAGTAATGAAGAATTATTAAACTCCATTAGAAAAAATGACAGGTAAGATTTGGGAATATGATGTACTGTGCAGCATAGTGGCACAGCAAATAGTGTTATTGCCTCACAGCAAGAGGTTTCCTGGTTTGATTCTCAACTGGGGTGCTTTCTGTGCTGAGTTTGCATGCCCTCTCTGTGTTTGTGTGGGTTTCCTCCCATATTCCAAAGACTTGCAGTAAGTGGATTGGACACTCTAAACTGGCCATAGGTGTGACAGTATATTTGGTGTAGAAAAACTACTGTGGCAGGATAGCTACCCAGTGGTGTAAATCTTGGCTCTAGATGATTATCACTGTTGAAGTGACACCCTGAGCCCTTCTGCAAAAAGGGGTTGTGGATGGATGGATGTGCTAATAAATCCCCAGTGGAATACTTTCTTAACAATTTACTTTCATTAAGTGTGTAACTGAGCAAGTTATTTAATCAGTCACCTTTCTTGGGCTGAATCTAAATGATTAATATTGTACTCCAGTTAAATGCAAGTAAAATAAAACCATAATTTTTATTTTACATTTGTTAACCAGGGGGTGTCTGACTGAGCCGAAAAGGCCCTTTTTCAGCAGAGGCCTGGGGAGTAAAGCTCCACAAAGAAAAATTACAGACACATTTAGTTATTTAGACATGATCAGTATACACACAAATTACAGGAGACATGTTTTTACAGTGGTATGTGGCACATAAACAGTTACAGTGGAGAGAACAAACAAAAAAATATTCATTTTAAAAATAAAGGTAATTAATAGATTTGTGGTGTACAGCTGAAATTTGGAACATAGGTAGAATACATATATAAAATCTATCCATTCACTTTAAAACCAGTGGCTCTGTCAATGTTCCAAACTAGACTAAACCCCCTACCCTCCTCCACCCCTTTCTTCTCCTCTTGTTTTCCCTCTAGGCTCTTCCCTCTAGCAATTACTTATTTTTTTGCTTCTAAACCTATATTCTCTGTTCATATGTATGTAAATTAATGTCAATGTGGAGCTTTTCTCCCCGGGCCTCCGCTGAAAATGGACATATATCCAGTTGGATTTTCCAAAATACATGGTACACAGGTACAGTACCTACATTGTAGATTAGCCAGTGTTTGTGAGTAAGATTGAAAACTATTATCAAGAGCTCTAGATTTTGTATGTATGTGTTATCTGCTTTCATTAGCCTGGGGAGCAATCATGGCACTGCCAAATTTGCTTGAGATGTTGCCTGATGAGGTCTTTAAAGGAGGCTTCGGATGATGTGTTTTGAATGCTTGTAGGGACAGAGTTCCATTTTTTAGCCACTGAACTACTATATAGTGCATCTCCAAAGCTATTGTAGCTGTTGGTGACTTCTAGTAGTAGTTTGCTTGATGACCTAAAAGGCCTTTTGGCTGAGTGATGTTGTACTAGGTTTTTGAGGGCAGGACACTTATTGGGAAGGTAATAGATAGAATGACAGAGGCAGAACTGATTGTAGGTTAGGAGGTTGGGCAGTTCAAGCCAGTGGAGCTGTCTCAAAGCAGTACAGTGATGAGTTCTATATGAGCAATTTGCAGCAAATCGTGCAATTCTGTTATAGCAGGCTTCCATTTTGCTTAGTTCAGTTTTGTTGAAATTAGTCAGAATGGGAGATGCATAGAGTAGGGTGGATACAAGCTGGGAGCGAGCAATGGCTGATCTTGTGTTGTTGGTAAGAAATGGTTTGATACGGTAGAGCGACCCCAGTTTGGCATGTACTTTTTTAATAGTTAAGTTGAGATGACTATCAAATTTTAGGTGGGAGTCTATGGTTATTCCCAATAGCTTAGCCTGTGCCACTGGAGCAATTGGAGTAGCATTAGTGGAGTAGATAGTGAATTGACTGTTAGTGTTTTTGTTAGAACTGGTTATAATCATAAGCTGAGTTTTCTTTGGATTGAGGATAAGTTGGGCTTTGGTAAGGTAGTTTTCAACATCAGAGAATGCTAGTTGAGTTGTTTGCAGGAGGGTGAGAATGTTTTGTGCAGCACAGATTAAGGTAGTGTCATCTGCATACTGAATTATAGATGCATGCTGTGTGGAGGTATGGAGGTCATTTGTGAAGACTCTGAATAGTAGTGGTCCTAAGATAGAACCCTGTGGGACTCCTATAGTTATGGGCAGCTGAGGAGAGAGAGGATTTTCCCATTTTACAGCTTGGTACCTGTCAGTTAAGTAGCTTTGGAACCAGGTAAGAGTGGAATTTGATAGATGATATTGGTTTAGTTCGTTTAGCAGGATTTGGTGTGAGACTGTGTCAAATGCTTTGGACATATCCATAAAAAGAGTTGACACTTGTAGGCCTTCATTTTTGCGACGGTTTACTGTGTCTGTGAAGCAGAGGAGGGCTGTAGTGGTACTATGGGCAAGTCTGAAACCATGCTGAGTAGGTGACAGGATGTTGCTGCCTAGGAGATAGTTTAGCATCTGGGTATGGATGCATTTTTCTAGGATTTTGGCCAGGAGGAGAGTAAAGCAATGGGTCTGTAGTTATTAAGTTCAGTGGAGGTCCCACCTTTATGTATGGGTGTAACATAGGATATTTTCCAGAGTTTGGGCACATAGTTTTCAACAATTGATCTGTTTATGAGAGTGGAGACTGGGATAGCAATAGCATCTGCTGTGAGTTTCAAGAAATAGCTGGGGAGTAGGCTGGCTGCTGTTGTTGAGGTTTTTAGTTTGGAGAGCATGCTTTTGATTGAAGTGGTGGAAACTGTTTTGAGGGTAAAGCTTGTATTAGTGTTATTTGTGTTGGGGGGGATAGTAAGGAAGGAACTGTCCTGTGATACTAAGGATAGAACTGAGTTCACAACGTGGGAGCTGAATTGTGTTTCGATGGGAACTTTAGTGTCAGGGGTGGTTGGTTTGGGGGTAGCCTTTTGGGTGGATTTTAGTAGCTGGTTTACATTTTTACAAAATTTTTGCGGGTTGTGTTGGTATTTAGTTTGTAATGTTGTGTAGCAGGATTTTTTGTCCAGTCTAATGCATTTTTTTGCACGGTTGCGCAGTTCTTGGTACTTAGTTAGGCTTTGTGTTTCTTTGTTTTTTTGATAGTAAAGCCAGGCAGTGACTGGACTTGAGAATTTGTTTGGTTTCTTTACTGAGCCAGGGGTTTGTAGAGGTTCTAACCTTGATTTTGCGCAATGGAGCGACAGTGTCTAGGTGTTGTAGAAATGTTTTGTTGAAATATGCTACAGCCTAGTCAAGTGGGAGGGTTTTTAGCGGGGTCCAGTCACAGTTACATAGTAAAGTCTTGAGGACCTCAGGAGAGTATTTTTTTGTGTTTCTAGTGGATATATAGTTAGTGGTTTTGCATATGCTTGTTCTACTATGTATAAAGAATATTATGTTGTGGTCACTTAAGGTGCCCGGGAGACTGCCTATGTGAGGGTACATTGTGGGGTTGTTAGTTAGGACCCAATCAAGGATGGATTCCCTTTTAGATTTTTTATCACATCTAGTTGGAATTTGGACCAGCTGCTGGTAGCCATGGAGATTTATTAGATTGCTTGGTGGTTCTGATATAGAGGTGATCCAATCTAGGTTGAAGTCCCCCAGAATAAGGGTTTCTTGTGAGTATGTGGAAGAACACCATGATAATAAGTCTTCAAGGCTAGCAGATGTATTACCAGGTGGAATATAGATCACAGTTGTGGTGATAACCTTTTTAGGGTGAAGTTGAAGTTGTGAGATAAGTATGTCCCAATTATTGGGTGAGGGGTGGGAGTTTGGTAATTGACGGATAGTTAAGTTTGACTTGTACAGTAAGGCAGTTCCACCCCCTTTACGAAGTGGTCTGTCTTGTCTAATGATATTGTAGCCGGTAGGGAGAACTTCTGAGTTAGCTATGTTTTTATTTAGCCAGGTTTCTGTTAAAGCAACTATGTCTGGGGAGTAGTGTGCTATTGTGGCCTGGAGTTCAGGTATTTTATTTTTGATACTTCTAATATTAATATTTAGCAGTAAAAGATGGTTGGTTTTGCTGCCGTTGTTGATTTGCCCAGGGATGAAGAAAGTGGGGATGATATGTTCTGACATTTGTGTTGGAGCAGTTTAAGTTGGACAGGATGGATTTGGGCCTGGGTTGGGGTGGATATCCCCACTTATGGTGAGCCTGGAGTTAAAATGGTTATACAGATGTTGGAGTTTGGTGAGGAGTGTGAGAAAGTATTGTGTTTTTTTGGAGTAGGAATGAGAGCATATGTGTTTAGTCCTGAATTGGTCTGTTATGCAGTTCTTGAATAACTGTGGGCAGATATTATTATAATGTGTGGTGTCTGTATACAAGAGTGCATAATGCAGTGTTGTGCTACTAGGTTTAGGGATATTGCTAGAGTAATAACTTGTGGTGTTGTAAAGAATTATAAGAAGACAAACTAGACTTAGTTGCGTGATAGTCATGGTTATAAAGTTTAAGTTGTTTTTAGGTGGGAGGTCTGAATAGGAATTATACAGTTGCACTATATGTGGATGAGGAAGTAGTGTGGGTGATGTAAAAAATGCCTAGTGGGAATGAGAGTGATTGGGAGTATTTTGTGTGGAGCAAGTTGGTGTGGTATGATGTGATATGACTTGAGGAGCTGTGATTGGTGGAGGTGATGTGAGGGTAAACTGTGGGTGTGACTGTGATTACTATAAATGTAGAGGTAGTGGGGGCAGGAGGGAATAGTGGGCAGGGCAGGAGAGCAGAGAGAGCCCGAGTGTTACCGAGGGCGAACGGAGCGGGGCAGAGCCAACCAAGACAAAAGAAAAAGTAAGTATTACTTTACAAATCTGCATAATAGCATATCCATTACACTCTGTGAAAGATTTAACCACAATTTTAAAATACTAAAAATATGAAAGAAAATAAAGTTAGAACTTGAATATGCTATTTATCACTTCATGTAGAAGCAGTCTGGAATAAAACCAGATAAACTAGATCTAGAACCCTTATAATATTCCAGCAATTTTCTTGAAAAAAATCATAAAAGCATTGTTAGATGTGTTTTGATAGCTTTTATTCTGAGTTCATATGTTCATACATTGTTTCTGCACTTCAGGCATTGATAAGAATCACAACGGTAGCAGGCTAAGCAAGCAGGGCAGATCAGTATCTCGGACAACAGTCTCCAACTTATCCTGTGGGATACCCAGTTTTTCTCAGAAAAGGTGAGGGATAATTTCCTTCCATTATGTCCAGGGTCTGTCTAAGGGCTTCATCCCAGTGGGCTATTCCTGTTGCCCCTCCTGTGGGAGCCAGCTAGGTGTCCACACTACCTGATCCTGCAACCTCTTGTTAGGATCTCCCAAGATCAAGAATCTGTTGATCGAGCATATCAGCCTGAGCTATTAGTTGCTCAGTTGATGTCATTGACTTCAGACTGGTGTGACGTTAAACTCTTTCAAGTCAATTGTATCTGACCTTGAAGTGAAAATAATAAAGAGAGGAGGTTGGGGGATACAAGGAGGCTTACCCCCCCCCTTGCAAAACACACTGTTTGTGTCACAGTAGCCAGTGCATTAAGAGATTCGGCGCATTCCTTAACTGAATGCGTAAACTTTAACCGTCACTTATGTAGTTTTCTAGCAGAGCTAATGTTATGTGTGTTCAAATGTCTCATGGAAGTTTACCACTAATGGACTTAACAATGACACGTCACCCCAGGAGACATTTGGACATTATTTCTGCCACTCATCGCTATGATATCATCCTTTAATCCACTACACAGAGCTGATTACAGGTGGTGATGGGAGTATAGATGATAAAAGGACAGTGGGTATTTACAACTCTGTTCAAACTTTGTCACCATCTGTTGCAGTGCATGCAGTATTACCAACACTGCATTAATTTGCTTGTAAATCTCCAAACTGCCTCTACTTTTTATCATGAATAAACTTTGAAGATATTTAAATTCTTCCACTTCAGGTTGCTGCATCTGCAAAGAGCCATCCTTTTTTGTTTGTTTTCTTTTCTGGAATAGAGTAATGGCTGTTAATTTGGAAGCATGATTTTCATCCCAGCCCCTTCACATTCAACAACAAACAACTCTAGGATATGCAGGAATTCATTTACATGAAACTAAGAGAATATAACTGAAAAACAGTACCTTTACTGATATGAATTTAAGGGTACCTTTATTAGTAAAATGTGAAATGGGATTATGCATATCTGATAAAACTGACCTCTGCTGGGCTAGTTCTGTGTAAGTATTACTTGTATGACTTCTGCTTTATTTATTTGTTTGTTTATTTATTTATTTATTTTTAATTTCTCCAAATCTTTTGGGTTTCTAATACCATGATGGGAATGGACCCCATTCCTAAGTCAAAGTACAATTAAAGTTCATGAAATTAGTATTGTTTCACTCTTTGATGTCAGCCAAAATTGCTTTTCACAGCACCCACAATGTGCACAGTAATGACTCCTCCTGCAATTCATACAAAGTTACATGTATTGGTAGCATATCTAAATATGATTGTAGACTCTTTCTTATAAGACCCGTTGCTCCAACTACTATTGGAACTATCCGGGAGTCTTTCTTCCACATTGCTCTCATTTCTGCTTGCAAATCCTGATATTTTATGACTTTGTGTCTCTCTGTACACAGGACACTGTAGTCACTGGGTGTGCCAATTTCAATGATCAATGCTACTTTTGTCTTCTTTTCTTGGACCACTCTATCCAGTTTTCTAGCATCATAGGTTCATAGGTTCATAGGCTGATACTAGGCTATCAGCCCTAGGGCATATACAAGCCTAGCCATAACAATTTCCTGGCTAATTCTTCCCACAATATTTACTTCCCTGGACCCCTGTCTAGCAGGGCGACTGACGTGATCCCCGGGGTGAATTTCCTTTCTCTCATCCAATCGTCAAGGTTCCTTTTGAAGAGGGCCAAAGAGGTGCTCTGCTTGACATGTATGGGCAGTCTATTCCAGAGTCCAGGGAGTCTCTCTGGGTCAAGAACCTATCCCTCCATCATGTTTTGTTTATTGTGATGACAAGGTTTAGATCCCTGGAGCGTGTGGCTCTGAGGGATTGGGATTTCTTTAAATGTAGCATGTCCAACAGCTCTTGGTTTGACATGGCCTTGTATGTTAAGCAGAGATTGCCTCTGAGTAGACGATATGCGACAGAGTATAGCTGGAGTTTTTTAAGGCAGTCAGCTTAGGGCATCTGCTTTAGGTCTGTGATTCTTTTAGTGAAGTATTTCTGCAGCCTTTCCAGTTGTTGCAGATGTCTTAAGAGGTACATACCAAACGGGGCATTGTATTTATAATGGGTCTAATGAGGGATGAGTACAGTGGTACAATGACCTCCTTTTTCCTGGATGAAAAGCCCTTAGTAATGAGGTGTGCCACATAGAAGGATTTCCTGACTGTTGTGGCGATGTGGTTATTGAAGGTGAGACCACTGTCCACCTGTGTCCCTAATTCTCTTATAACACTTTCAGTGTTTAGTGAACTGCCACCTATGTGGTAACTCACGGTACATGTTTTTTCACAAAGGGGATAACTATACATTTGTTGGCATTGAGCTTGAGCCCATGGCTTTGGCACCAAGCATCTGTTTCTGTAAGGCCCTTTTGCAGAGTATCCACATCATTTGGGGATTCAGTAATGGCTCCCAGTTTGCAGTAATCTGTGAACTTTGTTAGCCAGAGTCCCTTAGTGTTGGCCTGTACTTCAGAGAAGTAGATGCCAAACAAGAGTGGTCCCAGGACCGAACCCTGAGGTACTCCACTTGTCACTTGTCTGGAGCTGGATTTGGAGTTGGCTACTTTTACAGTGTAGTTTTTGTCAGTAAGCCAGATGGCAACCCATCAACTGACGTAGGGATTAATGCCCAGCTTAATAAGTCTATCTATGATTCCAGAGTGGGGGATGGTGGCAAAGGCCTTGGTGAGGTCCAGATAGGCTGTGTGGACCGTCTTACCCTCGTCCATGGCTCTGGAGACTGATTCAAAGAAGTCAATTGGGTTCAGGAGACAAGATCGTCCCTTCACGAACCCAAACTGGGTGGGGTCCAGTGTTTGAAGGTTGCCAATGTCTTTGTTTATAAGTTCCATGATAATATGTTCCATGGCCTTGCAGATCAGGCTCATCAGACTGATGGGGCAGTAGTTCCCAGGATCCAAGGTGGATCCCCTCTTGTGAAGTGGGATAAATGTAGCTGTGCACCACTCAGTGGGCACGAAGCCTGAGGTGAGACTATGATTAAACATGACACTTAGGTGAGGTGCCAGTTCGTTTTGCAGTTCATGTAATACACAGCCCGGGATGTCATCTGGTCCCATGGATGCTGTATTCTTAGCTTTGGGAAGTGTGTTTTTTACCTGTGTGGCCGTTATTACTGGAATTTGGCAATCTTCCAGTATTGAGATGGGCCGTTTAGGGGGTGAGAGGGAGGTGAAGTTGGCACTGAATTGATCTGCCAGGATATTGGCAATATTCTTGGGATGAGTATATTTAATGCCATTCTGTTGTAGCTCAGAGCAGATCTGAGCATTGCCATTTAGATTCTTGACATAGTTATAGAATGCCTTTTGGTTGTCTTTGGAATCTTTGGCAACAAGGTGTGCAACTGTTTCCAGTTCTGTTTTGTAAAACCTACAGTTGTCTGTTTCTCTCACATGTTCAATGGACTTTGTAAATCTACATGTACATAGCCCACTATCTTGTGCCACCAATATTAACCTTTCATCTCTTGGTTTGAATTTGCCTCTCCTAAACCATTTCTGCATTTGTTCCTTATCAACATGAGGTTCTTCCAGAAGTTTTCCATACTTGCAACTAAATTTATGCATTTTCCACATTTCTTGCCTTCTCTGGTCCTTCACCTTATATTCTTTCTTTTGTTTGTTTGCACATTCAGTTGCTGGCTGGTTGTTATCCACTTGTGGTTTGATTTCCATTCCTGCTTCTGCTAGATTAAGCAGGGAAGTCATCTTAGATTTATTATCCTCATGTTTCAAAACTTTCACTACTTTTGGGTCTTGTGAGGTCTGCATATTATGTGTGAAGTCCCACCATTGCAGATCTGTATATGTAATCAGTTTCAAGGTGGCCCATCCCTACTTCAGAATGGGGACTATATAATCTTGGTATACACTGATGTTTATAAATCATTTGGTGAGCATGAAGCATCCTTCTTGTTTTCCTGTCTAATCTAGCCAACATGTTTTGGGGCCAGTCAGTCACTCCAAAACTGTAAGTTAGGACAAGAAGAGCAAATTGGTTTATGGCTTGGACTTTGTTCCTTGCTGTCGGTGCTGTTTTCAGGATTAATTTAAGTCTTCTAAAGTATTCCTTACTAAGTTTTATTTGCATTTGTTCATATCTTATTGTTGATCCTTCATCAGTTCCCTAATATTTATACACTCCCTCTTGCTCAAGTTCTTTTATATCACATTCCTGTCCCAGGCTGATGTTTTCCTGGTGCTGCAGTTTTCCTGCTTTAAAGGTTGCTTTTGCACATTTATCAAGGCCAAATGACATTCTTATATCATCTGAAAAGATTTGACAAATTGCATTTCTGCTTTCAGTTCCTCATCTGATGAGCTATACAGTTTTAAATCATCAACAAAGAGAAGATGAGAAGTCTTTACACTTTGTTGTTTTCTAGAAGCCAAATTATAGCCATAGCCTAAGCTGTTAAGTAGACAGCTTAATTGGTTAAGGGCAATGCAGAATAACAACGCTGACAGAGAGTCACCATGGAATATCCCCCTTTGAATTTGTATCCCTGGAATAATAATTTGTCCTTTATCATGGCTTAATTGAAAAATGGTCTGCTACTGTTTCATAGTCACTGTAATGTAGTCGATCACTGTATCTTATACATTTTTAAACACTCTTTTATCCATGAATCTGGGATACTAGCAAATGATTTTTTGTAGTCAATCCATGCCATACTTAAATTCTTCCCCTTTTTACAGTTCTCCACTATGACTTTAACAACAAATGATCCTTTGTTCCATATGACTTTCTTTTATTGCCCTTTTGTTCTGTTGTCATAATTGAGTTTTCTTCTATAGTGTATAGTTTATACGTCGTCAGAAGGCATGTTATTGGTCTATAATTTTTAGCTTCACTCTTAAGTAGTAAGATTGTTTTTCCTGTTGTTAGTCAGGTTGGTGTCTGTTCAGGGTGTGCATATAAATAGTTCTTACTCATGGCTAAATCTTTGTGCAAAGATGCTAATACTTTTAACCAAAAGTTAGGTACTGCATCTGGGCCTGGGGTTTTCCAATTAGAGGCTTTTCTTAACTTTGTTTCAATCTCTCTGGCTGTTACTTCATCCCATTTTATATCCTGTACCTTTAAACTTCTTATTCTTTCTTTTACTTCTTCTATCCATTTAGCATGTTTGTTATGTTCCACAGGATCTCTGTAGATATATCTCCAAAATGTATCTATTTCTTCTTTTTTGGCGGTCTTTCAATTTCTTTTACTTTGTTTCCCAATTCTCTATAAAACTTTATGAATCATTAATAAATTGCTTAATTTGTACTTTTCCTTTATATTTATCTGTGTATCTTCTAAGTTTTTCCGCCTGTGCTGAGATTTTTAGTTTATTTGCGATAATGCATGACATCCCGGCCTGTTCTGATACTGCGCATTGCTTTTATCACGTCTAATTTTCTTAATATTTTTGTTAATCTGCTCCCTGTTCTATACTCTTCTAACAGTGACACTTCTTGTCTTAATTACTTCATAGTTTTCTCTATTTGATACTTCCATGATTAGAGTGCTGCTAATTTTTAGGTTTTATTTTTATTTTTTTTCATTTTCCTTGATATCATTTTTTATTTATTTGCTGATACTTTACTCTTGGTGTGTATTTATATTTTTAGCAGCAGAGAGCTGTAAAGTGATGTATTTTTTTCTTTCTCAAGTGTGGCCCCTTACTCTACGGTTCTCTGACTATGAAGTTAGTATATTTAGTATATTTAAGTAATGGGAATGTCTAAAGAGAAGGAGTAGCTGAGGGTCTATTGCATAGCCAGGGTAGGATGCCTGATTCCTGGAATAATCTCTCTGCCATGAATCTTTCTTTTTCCAGTAAGTTTCTAAGGAAACAAAAACAGAAAATTGTGAATGTTATTCTCCTGTTTCTGTTATTATGGATAGGAATGACGTGTTAGGACTTGCTAAGGAATCCATTTTTGCATTTAAGGTTCACATTCTGTTTCTTCTTTTAGTTAAAAATAGAAAAAGAGCTCTCTCTCATTCTGACACTTATTCTAGTCAGAATAACAAGGAGTGGAGGGGGCTAGCATTTTTCTTCAGTGATTTCCTCTCAAGCTGAGTATTCTGAATCTGAGTAAAGTGATACTTCATATTTTCCCCCAAACACCTTACCTAAAATGAAAGAGGTGTTTCAATGGGATCAGAATCAAATCTTTATTTCCCAACAAAAGTATTATGATTTGTGCAATTTAATATTCCACAGCCTTCTCCTGTCATAGGTTCATAGGTTCATAGGTTGATACTAGGCTATCTGCCTTAGGGCATTTATAAGCCTAGCCAGAGTGTGTTTGGCTTTCGCCACCCTTTTAGATTAGTTGACTGTGCCTCTGTATAGTAGGTCACAGAAGATGGCCCTTTTAAGGTTAGTTTACTGTGCCTCTGTCTAGTAGGGACACAGAAGAGATCCCAGGGGTAAACCTACGATCTCCCATCTACTCGTCAAGATTTCTCTTGAAGAGGGTCATTGAGGGCTCTGCCTAACATGGACTGGCATTTTGTTCCAGAGTGAGGGGAGCCTCTGGGATATGAATCTGTCCCTCCAGCATGTCCTATTTATTTCTGTGCTGAGGTTGAAGTCCCTGGAGCATGTGGCTCTAAGGGATTTGGATTTCCTGAGGTGGAGCATGTCCATTAATTCTGGTTTGGACATGGCTTTATACGTCAGGCACAGATCGCCTCTGAGTAGGCGGTAAGCAACTGAGTAGAGCTGGAGTTTCTTTAGCCTAACTGTGTAGGGCATCTGTTTGAGTCCATTGATCCTCTTGATGAGGTACTTTTGGGGTATTTCCAGTTGCTGCAGGTGTCGGGCAAGGTACATCCCAAATGGGGCATTGTATTCAATTATGGGCCTGATGAGTAGAGGGGCACAATGACCTCTCTTGATGTAGATGTGAACCCTTTCGTGATAAGGTGGGCTATATAGAAGGTCTTTCTAACCACTTTGGCAACGTGATTGTCAAAGGAGAGATTGCTATCTACTTGGGTCCCCAAATCCCTAATTACTACTTCCGTACTTAATGGATTACCACCTATGTGGTAATTTGTGGGCACTTTGTTTTTCCCAAAGCGGATGACTATGCACTTTTTGGCATTTAGCTTTAGGCCATGGCTCTGGCACCAGTTATCCATCTCTGTGAGACCCTTTTAGAGGAAGCTTGTGTCAGTCAGCGAGTCGATTATGGTACCCAGTTTGCAGTCATCTGTGAACTTGGTCAGTCATAGTCCTCCCGTGTTAGCCTGTACCTCAGAGAAATATATACCGAACAAGAGATGTCCCAGGACTAAGCCCTGTGGGACACCACTTGTAACTGGTTTAGAGTCTGACATGGCATCTGCAATTCTGACCATGTGGGTTCTATCCCTGAGCCAGTTTGCAACCCATCTTGTGACATAGGGGTTGATATTTAAGCTGGTGAGCTTATTTATGATGCCCGAGTTAAGGGTTCACATAAGGGTTAAGGGTAAGATGTCCTTCATCTTTTATTAGCTTCAGTGGATGTTTTTCTTAACAGCTTGTCTGACAGTTAACCTCTTGCTCCTGATAAGTCTGATAGGTTATACAAACCTCTCAGACTCCTAGATATCTGTTTTTTACTCATAAAGCTGACCCTACAGTTATTTCCCTATCTAAAACTTCTGCACTTTAAAAAACAAAACAAACAAAAAAAATAATAAAATACCGCCAAGACCACCGATCCAAGAAGTAAGCGGATTTAATGAAACACTTAGAGCCTCGGCTTGCACAGCCTTCCAAGAGTAAAAACACTACAAAACACTGTTTGCTTAAATACAACGTATTGCACAAAACAATTAATCAATTAAGCATACAATTCAAATCACATACTTTCAATTACATTCTTTGTGGAGTCCCTGAGGCTCCAAAGTACCATCCTTTAAAATCAGCAGGGTTTCATTTTTTAAGAGTTTGTTTTTTAAAGACACACATTCACCTATGCCAACTTGCAATTTTTCCAAGACACAACCCCTAAGGGAATCAGGGTTAGAGTTGTGCGCTGTCAAAAAATGACTCCCAAGGGGGCTCTCTAATTTTTTGTTTTTTTATGTCCCTAATATGTTCCTGCAACCAGACCCTAAAACTCCTATAAGTTCCCCTATGTAAAACTTTTTACATCCACATCTCATCACATATACTAGCCCCTCTGTGTTACAACTATATTGATGCCTAGCTGTAAACTTAATGCCATTAATGTAGGGAAAAGAGCTTACGACATATTGACAGATGTAACAACCATCACATGGATCAGTGCCTTATTTATGCTTAAGCTCTGACTAACATTAACATCTGGTAAACAAAATTGGTTATGTACCAGAATATCAGACACATTCCTAGCTCTTTTATATGCAATACTCACAAAAGCAGGTAGTATTAAGTTCAAAAATTTATCCCTTAGGAGCATTGGCCGCAAGATACATGCTTTTGTAACTATTTCCTCAGATATAACATTATAAGTTGTCACTAAGAAAACTTTCTTCTGCTCACCATTATTCACAGCTGTATTGGTGGATTTATTTCTACCAATACAAACATTATATTTTCCATTAGCATGGACATAATGAGAATCTCCCTGAGGGTTAGCAGAATACCTTATATCCATAATTTTTTGTTAAGCTTCCCTGACCAGCTGGACATCATAACCTATCTTAATAAACATTTCTTCTGCTTCAGCTATCTCTAAGTCAAAGCTGATATCAAGGCTACATAGCCTATGAATTCATAAGAATTCATTATAGGGCAGTACCTTGACCAAATGTTTGGGGTGACAACTGTTTCCATATAAAAATATATTTCTATGTTCAAATTTCCTATGGAGACTAGTTGTAAATCCATCTAAGCTTATATCCAAAAAATTAACTTTTGATCTAAAAAAATCATGTCTATAAATAGTCATCTTCAAGTTTAGCCAAAACTAAATTAGCATACATGGGGGTGAAAGCCGCCATGGCAGTGCCCTGTAATTGCTGGAAAATGTCTCCATTAAACATAAAAAACATATTTTTCAAACAAAACATGACTAAATCTATCAAAAAATGAGACATGGGAGAGTCCCCCAAAAAATGGAACAAGGCCTAAATCCCTATTTCATGCTTAATATTGGTATATAGACTTTTGACATCCAGACAGAGTCAAAACGTCCATATTCCAAATTCTACCCTTTATTTTATTCAAAAAGTCCTGGCTGTCCCTGATATAAGGGGCTGTACTCATAACTTATTTCTTAAGCTGTTCATGTAACAACACACTAATATTCTTCTAAAAATACCTCTGTGCAGACACTATAGGTTGGCCACTAAGGTTAGTTAATCCTTTGTGTGTTTTAGATAGACAGTAAAAAACTGCCATGGAGCAGATTGTTAATGCTACCCTCTGGCAAGGATGGGAAAGCTTTTGATAATTTTGGGAAAACAAGTTTATTCTTATATGCTATTTTCACTTTCAGAGTTTTGAACTGTAAGATTCACATGTTAATTGTTTAAAAGTTTCTTTTGAAAATATGAGGACGTTAAATGTTAACCTCCCCTCTTCTGAGACAAAGAATTCATTGAGTGCCTTAATTGTATCTGCATCTCATGTAACCAAACACTATTTAAAGATGTTAAAACTGTGATATTAAATTCTCCCATTGACAATGAAGTTCTGCTTGGTCACTCTGCTGCTAAGGTTCTTAAAATATTTGATGAAAGGGGAAAATCGGTTTAAGGGGTGCCACATTTTCCAACCCTCCTTTTCTAAATTTAATAAAAACTATCTGTATCTCAGCACCCATTTTCAAAAACAACTGAAGTAGTAAGTTTTTAACAAACAAGCTTTTAAAAAACGATGGCAAGGAGACTTTAAAAAGAAAAGGAAAGCCTCCCAGACACAAGGACAGGTCAAAAGTCAGAATAACTACTTGCCTCTTCAGCATCTCCATCACACCCTGGCAGTCTGTCTTTCAGCACCCCCAGCACACCCTGTTAATCTGTCCTTCAGTCTAGGTGCCCATCTTACACAGTGGCATTGGATTATTTCAGACAAGAGGGTTCTGGCAATCATCCAGCAAGGGTACAGATGGCATTGGATGTTCCCACCTCCTTTTCCAGGGATTCCTCCATATTCTGTAAACCAAACAACCCTGTTTCCTCCAGTTTTGGAGGAAATGTTGTCCAGGATGTCATAGAGTTAGTGCCCCGGATCAGATAATGGAGGTTTTTATTCAAGGGTTAGTGCCAAAAGAAAGTGGGAACTTGGAGACCAGTCCTAGAGCTCTCCTTTTTCAAACTTTTTGTCAGGGTCCCAAAGTTCAGACCCTGTTACCTCTCATTCCTTTACTCAGTTTCATAGCAAAGACAGACTTAAAAGATGCTTACAATCAAATTAGAATTAGCAAATATTTCATATATTTCTTAAGATTTTCCATATCTGGCTTACACTATCAGTTCTCTTTTTTACATTTTGGTGTTTTTACTATACCAAGGGTGTTTACAAAGTGTGTATCTCCAGATATGTCTTACTGCAGACTTCAAGGCATTCCCATCTTTCCATATTTGGATGATTGTCTTATATTTGTAGACTCTTTTTTCATCAGAAGATTCTTTGATAAGTCATGAAGCTCCTGCTTAGTATGTGGCTTCAAGTGAACTTACAACAAATCTTCTCTTATGCCTTAACATAAAATATTTTTTTAGGATGTCTTCTGGATGCTTCCGTAGGAAGAGCTTTTCTTTCTTTAGACAAGGTAGAACTATATGAATAAATCTTCTCAAGCTTTTGCAACTAGTCTATTGTATCTGTCAAAGAGTTTCTCAGGATTGCAGGTTTCTTGCATTCTATCATTATCATCATTCCGTTGGCCGGACTTCACTTCAGAAAAACTCTGTGGTACCTCACGTTAGTATGGTCTCAGTATCAACACCTGTTATTTTTTCAGATTCTAGTGCTGGGGTTTGTGAGAAGGGAAATATTGTAGTGAATGGAACAGTTCTTTCTTAATCCAAATCTCTCCTTCCCCCTTCTGCCTCTTTAATCTTTTACGACAGATGCTTCAGACTTTGCTTGAGGGCTGTACACAAAGGGGTAAAAGTCCAAAGTCTGTGGAAGAAGCAAGACAGACAAAAAACACACCAGTGCTAAGGAGATGCTGACAGTAATCAATGATTTGAAAGCCTTAAATCATTTCTGATCTCCAAGAACTTTCAGGTTATCACACAGTGGTGTGTAAACAAACAAGGGATACCAGATCGTACCCTCTCTGCAGACTTGCCATGAAGGCCTGGGAGGCTACAACTCAGCTCAAGTTTGAATCTACTGGCCACATAAATTCCCTCAGAACAAAGTATTGTAGCAGACAAGCTAAGCAAGACTAGGACAGACCCTCACAAATAGAAATTACACCTGGGGGGTCTTGCAAGATTTGATCCAGCTGTATGGAGCACCTCAACTAGACCTGCTTGCCTCCTTTTAAAACACACAGTTAAATACGTTTTGCTCCAGGATTCCTTGCAAACAGATCTGGAAGACAGATGACGTTGCATTCCTATGGTTGGGTTTTGTGTGTGTGTGTGTGTGTGTGTGTGTGTGTGTGTGTGTGTGTGTGTGTGTGTGTGTGTGTGTGTGTGTGTGTGTGTGTCCTTTTTACTGATACCAAGGAGGTCTTCTAAAGACACAAAAGGACTCTCCAGAGATAGTGGCGGTGACTCCTTTTTTGCCTAGGCAACATTGGTTCTCTCTTCTTTTGAAAATGAGCAAGGACAGTTACAACAAGTTTCCTCACAGGATGGACTTACACAGGAGAGGCGTTGTTTTGATAACACACAAACCTTAAATTTTTTACAATTTACTGCTTGGATATTGGAATTTTAGTACTTTTAGGCACATATTTTCTGAGGATATGTAACAGGTATTAAGGGATGCTGAGAAACCTTGTATTAGAAAATCATATTTAGCTAAGTGGAAAAGATGTTCTAGCGGTGCCAAATTAAAAAGAATTCCACCAAGGCACAAAACCACTTGAAAAACTGCAAAAAGTGCCAAGGAATACGAAGACCACCATCCAAATGACAGTAAAGGGTGTTTATTCAACCAAAACAGACATTCCACAAGCACATTAACGCTTCACGAAATACGTTTTCATTCATCACAAACTTCATCAGATGCAGACTGAAAAGTTAAAGTGCACTTATATATCATCCTACATTAACACATTTAACAGTCAATTAAGCAAAGCAAAGTTTTAAAACCCTTCTTTAAAAACTTGATAAAATGAACAAATATATAAGCTTCATTTATTTAAATAGAAATAAATATGTAGATAAAATCACTTTTAGCAGATTAAAAACCTTAAATAAATGTAAAAAAATAATCCCTTTCCTTATAAAATGATACTTATTAATAATCTAAACTCATATTTAGTGATTGGCATTTTATTCATAGTCCTGATACTCTATCTCGTGCCTGAAAGCTAGTACAACAGATACATTTCAAAATGATAAGACAACTCATGTTCCCCTTTTCTTAAAAAGATGTTATCTATATTAAATGAACTGAATTATAGGGATGTATGTCAAAGGAGGGTGTTTAAAACAACATTTGTAAAATCATGTAGAGTTAGAATGTCTTAAGAAAACAGATTATAATTTACAATTTAGCAGCTCTTAATTTTAATAAGGGAGCTATGGAAATATTCTCATTCTAGCCTGGTAATACATTTGCTTGTAAAGTCAGTTGCCACCATATCTCGCTATACTCAATACTCTCTTCCCACAACCCCCTCTTATATCCTTCTTAACCCTTTCTAGAACAAAAAATAAGTAGCGGGAATTTGTGCAAATTTGTTGGTGTTTGTATAAAGCATTGGTCTCTTTTTTAGTGCATATGGCATAATAATGCTCATATATCCTTTTCTTATGTTTCCTTTCATATATTAGAGCACTAGAATCACAGTTCATAGGTTCATAGGTTCATACTAGGCTATCTGACCTAGGGCATTTATAAGCCTAGCCAGAGTGTGTTTGGCTTTCGCCACCCATTTTAAATTAATTTTGCTATGCCTTTTTTTGAGGTTAGTATACTGTGCCTCTGTCTAACAGTGACACAGAAGTGATACCCGGGGTAAACCTACGATCTCCCATCCACTCATCAAGATTCCTCTTGAAGAGAGTCAATGTGGGACTCTGCCTAACCTGGACTGGGATTTTATTCCAGAGTGAAGGGAGCCTCTGAGTTATAAATCTGTCCCTCCAGCATGTCCTATTTATTCAGTGCTGAGGTACAAGTCTCTCGAGCGCGTAGCTCGATGGGATTTGGATTTTCTGAGGTGCAGCATGTCCATTAATTCCGGGTTAGACATGGCTTTATACGTCAGGCACAGATCGCCTCTGAGCAGGCGGTATGCCACTGAGTAGAGCTGGAGTTTCTTTAACCGGGCAGCATATGGCATCTGTTTGAGCCCTTTGATCCTCTTGGTGAGGTACTTTTGGGGTCTTTCCAGTTGCTGCAGGTGTCTGGTAAGGTACATCCCAAAAGGGGCATTGTACTCAATTATGGGCCTGATGAGGGATGAGTAAAGAGGCACGATGACCTCCCCTGATCTAGATGTGAATCCCTTCATGATTAGGTGGGCTATATAAAATGTTTTTCTAACCACTTTGGCCACGTGGCTGTCAAATGAGAGATTGCTATCAACTTGGGTTCCCAGGTCCCTAATGACTTCTTCTGTACTTAATGGATTACCACCTCTGTGGTAATTTGTGGGCACTTTGTTTTTGCCAAAGGGGATGACTATACACTTTTTGGCATTTAGCTTGAGGCCATGGCTCTGGCACCAGTTGTCTGTTTCTATGAGGCCCTTTTAGAGGATGCTTGTGTCGGCTGGAGAGTTGATTATGGCGCCCAGTTTGCAGTCATCTGCGAACTTGGTCAACCACAGTCCTTCCGTGTTGGCCTGTACCGCTGAGAAATATATACCGAACAAGAGAGGTCCCAGGACTGAGCCTTGTGGGACGCCACTTGTAACTGGTTTGGAGTCTGACATGGCTCCAACAATTCTAACCATGTGGGTTCTGTCCTTGAGCCCATTTGCAACCCATCTAGTGACATAGGGGTTTATATTTAAGCTGGTGAGCTTATCTATAATGCCAAAGTGGGGTATTGTATCGAAGGCTTTTGCGAGGTCCAGGTAGGCTGTGTGGACCACCTTCCCCTCGTCAATGGCCTTTTTAACTGTTTCAAAGAAATTGTCCAGGTTTAAGCGGCAGGATCTGCCCTTAACAAAGCCAAACTGGGTAGGATCCAGTGTCTGTAGGTCCCCAATATCTTTATTTATGAGGTCCATGATGATCCTTTCCATAGCTTTGCAGACCAAGCTAGTCAGGCTTATGGGGCGATAGTTTCCAGGATCCGTTGAGGCACCACCTTTGTGGAGAGGGACCACTGTTGCTGTACCCCACTCTTTGGGTAAATATCCTGTAGTAAGGCTAAGACTGAACACTAGTTTTATGTTTGGGTTTAGCTCTTCTTGGAGTTCATGTAGGATGCAGCCCGGGACACCATCTGGTCCCATTGATGCTGTGTTTTTTGCTTTGGAGAGGGCGGCTCTTACCTGAGCATCTGAGATGTCAGGGGGGCAGCACTCTGTTGGGATAGATATTTGCCCTTTTGGTGGGGAGGGGGGAGTTTGCACTGAACCTGTCAGCTAGGATGTTGGCAATGTCTGTGGGCTCAGTGTATTTTTTGTCATTATGGACTAATTCTGAGCATATCTGGGAATTCCCACCCAGGTTCCTAACATAACTAAAGAAAGCCTTGTGATTATCCTTAGTGTCCTGTGCAATTTTTCTCTCGAAGCTGGCCTTAGATGATTTTATGAGTGCCCGTAGTTTTTTGCTAATACTGATCAGAGATGCCTTCCCGTTTTGGGATTTTGCTCTATCATGTAGTAGCTTCCTCCTTCTATTGTATAGTTTGTTTATGGCTGGGGTCCACCAGACAGGACGTCTGCCTTTGGAGGATTGGATATTGGTTTTATTTGGGATTGCATGATCCATGCATTCCTGAAGATGTTCATAGAATGCATTTATAAAGGATTCTGCGGTCTGGGCCGTATTTTCCACAGGCCCGGGGGCTTTGAAAGATTTCGCCTCGGTTTTGAGGTGTGTGAAATTTGCTTTAGAGAAGTTTTTCACTGTGGTTTTCTGGGCAGGGGTGGGGTCGGGATGTGAATATCCAGTGAGATTATTTTATGGTCTGATCTTACCAGTGAGGGATACACTTCTGGTCTGGAGCATAGTGTCCCCATGTTGCTGATGATCAGGTCCAGTATGTTTTCCCCTCTTGTGGGAGTGGTAACAAGTTGTTCCATAGCATTTGAGTTTATAAATTCTAGGAACCTTTGGGCTATGGTGTTGGAGCTAGAGTAATGCTCCCAGTCCATGTTTGGGTAGTTGAAGTCGCCCAATATAATGGTGTTTGGAGAGACCTTCATATTTTCCAGTATTCTCAGGAAGGCCGAGTGGGGTTCCTGTGTTTGGGAGGGTGGTCTGTAGCAGGCTATAAACTGGAAGGCAGTTTTACCCATAGTTAGTTGCACATGGATAGTCTCTGATGCTTCGTGCTGTGCCACCAACCTGGAGGTGTGGTTATCTTTGACGAATCATTCTTTCTTAAACATTCTTGTAACTGCCGTTATACCAAGTGCTCCCTGACTTGGGTCTTTTCTTCATATTGCACGGCTCTTCTCCTTGTATGTTCTGCTGATTCCATTATCTTGTTGCACCTCTGCTTCATCTTTTATACCTAAAATTTAATGATATCACATTCCCACAGCACACTGATTGGCATTCCTTGCTCTATTACAGTAAACTCACAGTTAACCAGAACTCCAGCAACCAGCAAAAAAAATATTGAAAAAAATAAAGTACAATTTTCATGTGTTGCACCTTGTCCGCCCACCCCCCTGCAGAAACATACCTTGCGGTTTTAGAGTTTTAGAGTTTTAAAAAGCAAGACAGGAATAAATTCCCTCTCCCCAACCTGAGAACAAGTCAAACCAAACAAATAGTACAGGGTACAGTATTAGTCAGGCCTATTTTTAATAGTAATGCTTAAGCAACCAGAAACTACAGTTATCCTGCATTTACCAATCCCATGGGTGCTGGTTAACTGAGTTTACTGTATCACTTTTGGTCACTAATCACAAAGAGTGCCAGAGTCCTACTGTGTTTCTCTCCTCTTGCTGTTCAAAAACAACCTGCTCATCATTCAATTCCCACCTCATTGGTTGTTTTGTTCCCAAGTGTTGTTACTAATTGGTCGTTAACGTTTTTATGTGTGGTTGTAAGATAATATGCATTCCCAATCTTATAGTCCTCTCTATCATTAATTATTTTTCAGTTTCTAGTGTCTCAATTTATTTTCAAAATTATTTCTTTCAGATAGAAACTTTGTTCACTTTATTGGCAAAATCACCACGTTAGTGATTTTCACCACCAAAATTCTCAGTCTTTGTGCACAGGTGTACCATACACATCTCATTATGTTTAATCTATAGCGTCATAGCCTTCATACTTAGTTCATTCAATAACTCATTTAAGTTATTTAAAAATACCATCCATTTTACTGGTATCATTCGAAAACTTACTGTGTCAAACCACAGAGAACATGTTGTTTATGCAGTCATCATGCAAGATGTAGATTTTCCCATGCCTACCCCTTATGAGCATTTTTTCTTTGATTCTTTAAGCAGTGCCTGAACATCTGCAATACCCAGTTGTCAGAAAAGTTACAACAAAATGGATGCACAGGCTTCTTAAGGAAGGCAGTCAAACCACTATTCTCCGAGTCTGACTCTTAACTACTGTTCTTGAATAATTTCTGAGTATTGGATAAACTGTCTCGTGTAATTTGAGACTGTGCTCCACTGAGAACACTTCTTGGTCTCCAGATGCAAATACCAGCATAATCATAGTCAAACAAATAAAACATTAGCCAAGGCCCAAAAGTGTTGTTTATTTATTTATTTTTATTTATTTTACATTTGTTGACCGGGATTGTCTGACCAAACTGAAGAGCCTTTTTTCAGCAAAGTCCCGGGGAGAAAAGCTCCAACATATTATACAATTTTCATTATAAATTAGTATTAAACAGCAATGTTACAGGATTATTACAAGGCATTAAGTAGCAATACAGTGTCAATAATCAGGAGTATAGCATAACTATTTCAAGATGTATAAAAAGAAATATGTCATTAAGACGAGCATAGTTTTTGGGGTAAGTGGTTTCAAAAACCCAGTTTTATCATGATGTAGTTGCATGAAGGCAAGATAATTACAATAGAATGTTTTTCTGAGGCAATTTACTTAATAGATTTTAGAAGACAGCAGAAAGAGTAGTCAAGGAAGATTAGAGAGAGCTGGTGAGAAGAGCGAGTTAAGGGCAGAAAGTAGATTAAGGTATGAGAAGTAGGGGATGTTAAGGAGGGAGAGTGCAGTGGCAGGACCAGTGACTTTTAAAGTGCTCTTTGGTGGCTGTCGTAAATTGTTTAGGATGTGTAAGGGTCCCGATTTGTAGTGGGAGTCTATTCCAAGCAGTAGTGGGTTGATAGCTGTATGTGTTGCGTCCAGATTTAGACTTGGGTTTGTTGATTTGTAGTATGTCTTGGTTAAAGCTTCGGAGAGTTCTGGTGGGGGAATAATGGGAGATGAGAGGGGATAGTGCTGGGCAGTAGGAGGGCTGGTATAGGATAGACTGGATGATCTGGAGCTGAGAGAGAAGAAGCTGGTGGTGTAATTCAAGCCAGTTTAGGTGTTTTAGCGAGAGACATTGATGGGATTTGAAGGTTTGTTTGGCAACAAATCTAGCTACCTTGTTGTAGGTAGATTCAAGTTTGGTCAGGAGTGCTGAGTTAAGATTTGTGAGAATTTGAAAATTGTACATTAGACTGAGTAGAAGGTAGGTAAGAGAGAGTAATCTTGGCTTCAGAGGTAAGGAATTTCTTGTTACGGTAAAGGACCCCTAGTTTTGAATGAGTCTTTTTGATACAGTTATTAACATGCAAGTCAAATTTAAGCTGATCATCAATGGTTATGCCTAAGACCTTAGTACTGGATTCTGCCTGAATGGGAGTGTTATTAAGGGACTGTATGGAGAAGGAGGGTTTAATATTGTTGAACGTTTTAGGTAGGAAGAGTAACAGCTTTGTTTTTTAGGGTTAAGGATGAGCTGGTTGTTGGAGAGCCATGTTTCAACTAAGTTAAAAGATGCCTGAGTAGCCGAGAAGAGCTTAGAGGGAGAGTTGGCTGCAGTGATGACTGTAGAGTCATCTGCATATTGCACTAAAGATGACTGAGGACAGGAGGTATAGAGATGATTAGTAAAAATATTAAAAAGTAAAGGCCCCTAGGATAGACCCTTGAGGTACACCCATTTTTACAGGGAGAGGAGGGGAGAGTGCAGAGTGCCATCTCACTGATTGAGATCTATCGGTGAGGTAGCTGAAGAACCATGCAACAGTATCAGAGGAGAAGTTGAGGTTATGCAGTTTGTGCAGCAGAAGAGAGTGTGAGACAGTGTTGAATGCTTTTGAGAGGTCCAAGAATAGGCAAGAAATAAGTTTATGGTCATCCATGGCTATAGAGACAGTGTTGAGGAAGGATAATAGAGCTGTAGTGGTGCTATGTTTGGGTCTGAAGCCATGTTGAATGGGTGTAAGCGATTTTCCTGTATTAGATACTGCATAACTTGTTTATGAATACATTTTTCTAGTACTTTAGAGAGAGGGGAGAGGATAGCGATAGGTCTAAAGTTGGAGATATCAGAGGAGTTACCTCCTTTGTGTATAGGTAGAGTGTAGCATTATTTCCAGATGGAAGGGACTTTAGATTCAGAGATAGAGTCATTAATTAGGATAGATACAGGGAGAGCAAGAGAGTCAGCTGCTTGTAGGAAAAAAGTGGAAGGAATATTGTCAGCTGATGCTGAGCATGGTTTTAATTTAGAGAGTAAAGTTTTGATGTAGCTAGTAGCTACAGGTTTGAGGGAGAAGGTATTTGAGGAGATAGTATTAGGAGTAGGTTCAGAAAAGTTGGAGATAGTAGTAGAGAAGTTTGGGTTAGGGTTCAGTAGCTTAGATATTGAATTGATAAAACAGGTATTGAAGATAGTGGCAGTTTCTTCAGAACAGTACAAAAGTACAGAATAAATAACGCAAAAACAATTATTAAAACAGGTAAGCAGATCAAACACTGATCTTCATGCAAAAATTGAACCACGTACATGCTAAAGGTCAGTTTAAAATAACCAATTCAGTTCAGCAGTTGTGCACAAAAATCTTCTAGATTTCAACAGAGCTTTGAGACTTATCACATTTTTCAAACCTAGTTTATAATTAACTGCTAAATCAGTTTACTAGAAAGTTCTCTCTTCATATCTAAATAAGCTGAAAGTCACCTCCTTAAAACTTACTTGAACCCTTTCCAGTTAAAAAACTTCTTAAGATCATTGCATTTTAATGAATGCCTCTACAAAACACTGTCTTGTTCTTTTGTCTTAGAATAAAAATGATCTGATACAATTTGTCTTGGTTGTCTCCCAGTCTTCTCTATATAGATGATACACATTACACTTGTTACTAGATACATTACATTTGTTATTGAGTATGAATATTTTCCTAACTTCAAGTTCATCCTGTCACTTAATGTATAAAACATTAACTATCTGCCATACAGTTGTACCATCTACAACCTCCACATTTATTTCATAAAACATGAGCAGCAAAGCATTATAGAAAGATAGATGAAGTGTATATCACATGGGATCACCCATTACCAACAGTTCAAAAGATGGATGAAGTGTATATCACATGGGATCACCCATTACCAACAGTTCGAAACATAGATGAAGTGTATATCACATGGGATCATCCATTACCAACAGTTCGAAAGATAGATGAAGTATATATAACATGGGATCACCCATTACCAACAGTTCAAAAGATAGATAAAGTGTATACCACATGGGATCACCCAAAAGACTGAGAAATGAAAGAGTGAATCCACATTTATACATTCCTTTTAGCTTTCATTGAATGCTCTTGAATAATACTTTCCATCTCTGTTAATATTAAACTCTTAATATTGTGGCCTACTACATTATAAAACTCTGGACATTCTCATTGCTTCATATACTAGCTATGAGGCTTGCAAACTCTTGCATTTGCCTATTTCATTTTTATGGATGTTGTGTCAACATTAAAGTCAATTCCCATTCTTGGTCTACGGTTAGTGTTTGTGGTAAATTGCATATTAATCTTACCTCTTGAAACTATATTGGGAAGATATTTACTCTGTCTCTGTACCGTTGAGCATTTTATGCATTTTACAATTTTTCTAAGCAAGTCCTGGTTGAATTTATATATCTTCAAATACTTTTTTAACATTTTGCCTTCAACTTTTCTCCTCTGTATAAATTTAAATTTCATATCCATGTAATATCCAACTTTTCTTTAACATACAACTTGATCTTTCCACATAGTATTCTAGTAATTTGTGTGTATGTGTGTGTGTGTGTGTGTGTGTGTGTGTGGGGGGGGGGGGGGGTACAGTAGGTGAATAGATGCAAATTATCCACAAAATATTTAGTCTTGCGGTCATGTCAGCAATTGCACATCCACATGATTTTTCCATAATAATATCCAGAACATTCTCTTTTTTGGACGAGTACAGCACTACCTAGACATCTCCTCTTTTCTTCTAACCATGCAATTGTTCTCTGCAATCCTTCCTCAAATAATTTATTTTGCTTTACATTTATAAATCTGGTGTCAGTTAAACGCATGACATCACTCTTCATTGTTTTATACTAATTAATAAACAATGAATGTCTCAGGAACATCCTAATGCAGTTAATTTTTTGAGAAAATGTTCACATTAGCAAGTGCTTCCCTTGTTTACTTCCTTTAAATATTTCCATTTCCGTTTGATCTTTTCTTTATCCATTTTCCAATATGCCATTTTTCCGTCTTCTTCTACTCTTTATTGAATTATCACTTATGACATCGGCAGTCATACATTTATTACATAAAAGCAAACCATACTAACATATTTTCAGTTGCAAACTTTATAAATCACATATAATCTATACAAAACATTGATTAGCTAATTCAATTCCTGCCTTCCCCTAAACCTCATTCCTCCTGCAAAACATTATTCTACATGTATTGTTCCCACAATTTTCATTTTTTCTATGTAATTTGCTCCAACCATTTTCTAAGGATCCCACTTCTGGTTCTTTTATCTCTGTTACTATATTTACTACTTCTAGTACAGTTACTTTATAATTTGATTTGCATTTTCTACTAATTGCGTTTTTGGCAGCCACTAGAATTAATCTCAGCAAGGCCTTATTATGTTTAGGCAATTCTGATTCGGTATCACAGCTCAAAAAAATAATTTCTTTAGTTACACCAATTTGCTCACCCAGTATTTCTTACACAGTAGTCTAAAGGGAATTTTTAAATTCGCCAACTCATTACACTCCCAAAACATATGTTCCCAATTACCATTTTCTTCCCCATCACACCTTCAACATTTGCAATCTACCTGAGGAAAAAATTCTTTGGAGTATGCTTGAGGTATAAAAATATCTAAGCAAACACTTCCGAGCAAAGATCCAAAATCTTCTAAAGTTTGTTGCATATTTGGGAGCCATGCATATATCCTTACATTGTTTCTTTGTGAATTGCTTATTCAATCTCTCTTCCGAATCCTTTCTAACCTCCTCTGATTGATTCCTATAGTTATACTGTATTTTATATGCCCTACTAATTATTCCTTCTTTAACAGCAGCTTCCGTTCTAGATTCTACCAAAAAACTCAAGCAGTGCTGGTCTTTCAGTTAGGATTTCCCCATCCCTTTCTCTTTGCCTATACTCTGATGTCAGTCATCGATAGGGAAGGCAATCTCTAGCCTGCAGTCCAAATGAATTCTTGGCTTCTTCGCATTCTGTTACCTTTTCTTGTCTAAGTATTTGCTCCCAAAATATGTTCTTCTTGTATCTGTTCCACCATCTGACCCCTCTAAAACTGTGCTACTACAACCGATAAAACATTTTTCTTGTTGTTGTGCAGCATTACAATAAGCAATGCTGTAAACTGACAACATTTTCAACAATGCTAAGTACAGCCTTTGTATACCTGCTATCCCTGTAATGAGCATGACTTTAATTAGGGAACTTTTTAATTAAGTACTACAAAAGTAATATGTTTTTATCTAAAATGCATACCAAAGCATGCCCCTACAATTGTAAAATGATGTAATACTGTACAGATGTAAAAATTTAATATCATGAGCTTTTAAATCAAGCCATACTTCCTACCCACCAGTGGATATTCCCCTAGAGTGTTTTCTATGCTCTGCTTTATTTCTCCTGTAAAAAATATGTTATTGTCATCTTTATCAAGCACATCAATTCTAAATTGCAAAAATAATAATTTATGAGTCTGTATATAAATGTCCTGGCTCCCTAATTTGTATTTCCGTCCTGAGATGCCATGCTCTGGATAAACTATCAAAAATGGTTGAACATTCTACTAAGTGCACGTTTATGAAATCATCAATGAAACATTGAGGTAAGGTATTCATAGAAATAAGCACCCTGCCTTAAAACCACACCATCAGGAAGAAAAAAAACGCAAAAAAAAAAATAAAATAATAATAAGAAAGTATAAGTACCTGTCCCTTCAGTGTAAGTACCTGTCCCTCCAGTGAATAAGGCAGTAGATATACAAGTCCAGCTCAAAATATGCCACACAAAGTTAAAGTCCCAAGTCAAGTAAAAACAGAGTCCTGACACTGCAATCATTTTATTGAATCAGTCCACAGTTCCACGTAAAGTAAAAAATGGAAAAAAATACCTAACTTTGTGGGATTCAAGCCACAAATGCAGGGTTACAGAGTCTGCTATGTCCATTAAGCCAGAAAGAAGCTCATTAACACCAGCAGCAGTTGTTTTTCTTAACCTATTTAAGTACAGACTCTTCGGCACCACTTTATCTTTTAATATATTATTTTCAATGTTCCATTCACGATTTCATCAAAGGTCATTTAGTAGGACGTTCAGCCACTTTTGATCACTTATCTGGAGCTAGACATCTCAAGACTCAACTACAACTTAGTTAGCCAAGTATCCTACAATGAATACAAACTCCATGGAGACTATTCTTGTTTGGGCACAACACCCTTCACATGATAAGATGATAGTTCAAATGTTTCAGAAGCAAAATTGGCAAAGTATATTTTACTGAATGAATCTGGGAGGCATTAAAACCTAGTGGCTTTAATAATAAATCCCTATAGTTCATGACAATCAAATAGAACATGTTTTTAAACGTAGGTACCTTACCAGTTATAATTTATATGTAGTTTAAGTATTTCACACCATTTTCCTTATTTACCAAACACCTTTTGTGAAACATCTTGGCATAAAGTCTGCAATGTGCTTGAAGCTTTCTTCTCCTTATCTGCCATGGCTACCGTCCCGCTGAGAAGCCTAAGACTGTTTTGGGAGAGGACTAACCAAGTCTGTGAATGTTGTGCCCTTAAAATTTTAACTGTTCCTTTTGAATTTGAGAAGGAATGTTCAACTCCATTAAATAAAACTTGAGGTGGTGTAATTTTCTTAATTAAGTTGGCACTTAATGATTGAATGTTCATTTGGGCCTGGCGGGGCGGGTGGGTCACAAGACTTCAGATATGTACTTGAAGGTTCTAAGATTCTAAGACAGAAATTAAGTTCCTGCTAGAGGTAGAAACTTCAGACAAATTACACAGAAACTTTGCTCCATCTCCTAATGAACAAATGCGTTTAAATAAAGTGTTTTGGCCATGTCTATTTCTAATACAAGTGTTGGCAAATATATTGTCTTACAGCAAGTATATTGTCTTTATTTTTTCCTAAATAAAAAGTGGAAATCTGCATACACCAACTCATAGAGAAACAAAGCCTAGTGATTTTGGACCTGTAGGTTTTGTGGTACATAGAAAACAAAGTGGTCCCGGTTACTAATGAAGTCACAAGAGCTGCACATGCAACATGAAACTGTCAGTTCTGTGGCTATGTCCTGGATACAGAGGTTATGGTCTTCTAACAGCAGTTTAATGTTGTCTGCTACCTTATGCACAAATCTAAGTTTTATTCCTCAACATGGTCCATGTGTTCCGTGTCCTAAAGTGATTTTCTAATTATCTACTATTATCTTTTTAATGTTTTTTTTGAATCAGTAAGGAAAGGAGTGATCAAGTTGCTGCTTCTCTGTACTTCTCCATCAACACTCTCAGAGCAAACACTCATCCACTGGTACAAAATGACTTCATAAGGGGTTGGAAAACATACAAACATGGTGTATTAAAATGTTCTTAAACTAAGTTAAAAAAGGGCAGCATAGTAGCATTTGTCAGAAAGGTTGCTCACACCTCATATGTTATAAATGGTACTCCTCTTCAGACACATATATTCATAAGAGACCTATATACTTATGTGGATAACTGCATCTGTAGTGCTCTTTCCTGGCATGAAACCATACTGCTGATCACTAATCATCACTTCCCTTCTTAACCTAGCTTCCACTACTCTTTCCCATAACTTCATGTTGTGACTGATCAGTTTAATCCCTCTGTAGTTACTACAGCTCTGCACATCAACCTTATTCTTAAAAATCAGTACCAAAACACTTTTTCTCCATTCCTCAGGCATCCTCTCACTTTCCAAGATTTCATTAAACAATCTAGTTAAAACCTCCACTGCCATTTCACCTACACACCTTCATGCTTCCACTGGTATGTCATCTGGACCAACAGCCTTTCCTTTCTTCATCCTCTTCATAGCTATCCTTGCTTCCTCCTTGCTAATCCACTAAACTTCATGATTCACTATCCGCACATCATCCAACCTTCTCACCCTCTCATTCTCTTCATTCATCAACCCCTGAAAGTACTCTTTCCATCTGCTCAACACACTCTCCGTGCTTGTGAGTATGTTTCCCTCATTATCCTTTATCCCCTTACCTGCTGCACATCTTTACTAGCTCGGTCCCTCTGTCTAGCCAATCGGTACAGGTCCTTTTCTCCCTCCTTAGTGTCTAACCTTTTATACAACTCTTCATACGCCTTATCCTTAGCCACCTCTCTCTTTGCCATGCACCTCATCTCCTTATACTCTTGTCTACTTTCTTCATCTCTCTAACAATCCCACTTCTTCTTCGCCAACCTCTATCTCTGTATACTCTCCTGTACTTCTTCATTCCACCACCAGGTCTCCTTGTCCTCCTTCCTCTTTCCAGATGTCACACCAAGCACCTTTCTAGCCATCTCTCTTACTAGCTCTGCTGTAGTTACCCAGCTATTCGGTAACTATTCACTGCCACCCAATGCTTGTCTTAACTCTTCCCTGAACTCCACCTCACAATTACCCTTTTTCAGTTTCCACCATTTGATCCTTGGTGCTGCCCTCACACTCATCCTCCTCTTCTTGATCACCAATGTCATCCTACAAACCACCATCCTATGCTGCCTAACTAAACTTTCCCCTGCCACCACTTTACAGTCTCTAATCTCCTTCAAACTGGCACTCCTACATAAGATATAATCCACCTGTGTGCATCTTCCTCCACTCTTGTATGTCACCCTATGCTCCTCCCTCTTGTTAAAATATGTATTCCTCACAGCCATGTCCATCCTTTTCACAAAATCCACTACCATCTGACCTTCTGCATTCCTTTGCTTAACACCATACATACCCATCACTTCCTCATCCCCTCTGTTCCCTTCACCAACATGCCCATTGAATTCTGCTCCAATCACCAGTCTCTCACCCTTGGATACAGTCATCACCACTTCATCCAACTCATTCCAAAATTTTTTCTTTCTCATCCATCGCACACCCAACTTGTGGAGCATATGCACTAACAACATTCATCATTACACCATCAATTTCCAGCTTCATAAACATCACTCTATCCGCCACTCTTTTCACCTTCAAAACACTCTTAGCATACTGTTCCTTCAGGATAATGCTTACGCCATTTCTCCTCCCATCCACACCATGATAAAACAATTTGAAACCACCTCCGATACACCTAGCCTTGCTCCCCTTCTATCTGGTCTCTTGCACACACAATATACCAACCTTCCTTCAGTCCATCATATCAGCTAGCTCTCTCCCTATACCAGTCATACTGCCAACATTCAAAGTTCCGACCCTCACTGTCACAGTCCTAGCCTTTACCTGCCTTCGGGCATGCCTTCCTCCTCTTCTCCTCCTTCGGCCAACAGTAGCCCAATTTCTGCCAGCACCCTGTTGGTCAACAGTACTGGTGGTGGTCATTAACCCGGGCCTCAACCGATCCGGTATGTATTTTTGTACTGTTGTCTGCATGCATGATTTGGCAAAATTTTACACCGGATGCCCTTCCTGACGCAACCCTCCCCATTTATCCAGGCTTGGGACTGGCACAAAGAAATGCACTGGCTTGTACATCCCCAGTGGCTGGGTTCGCCCTCCTAAATTAACCAATTAGCCCTTCTAAATTAGCCAATTAAATAAATAAATAAATAAAATGATGCCTCCTAAAGGCTTGATTACAATATGGAATTGATTCAAGACTTTATTAATTTTTTGACAAATGTGGTTTTGAACTAAGATCAAAGATTCTTAATTGTAATGACTGTAAAATTGAGTATTCTAGGTCCTGAAGTAGACAGGCTCAAAGTATTTTAAGTGATTTATTGTTTTCTGAATACAAGTTTTTATATGAAAAGGTATTAGCCAAAGTGAACAAAAAGTGTCAAAATATTTTTATTAAGAAACAATGGAAGCTTGAAAGGGATCAAGCAATATTCTCAGAAAAAATGCATATTCCATCCCTAATGCACAGGTTAGTAAAAGTAGAAATAAGGGGGTTTCTTTTGTGGAAAAAGACCAGTCACCACCAGAATACAGAGGTGGATCCTATGGTAAGCATAAATGGGGTTTGTGTGAATTAGACTCCTTTTCACCCTGGCCACAGGATTTTCACCCATTAAGTCAGTTGGAGAGACTGGCCAGCAAATCCACGCAGGTATTAGACCCGGGGCAACATCAGTATTACTCCCCAGGGAAGGACATTCAGAAGTCTGAGGGGGGGAGTCGAGGTGGACTTAATAATTTTTAGTAATGGTGGACTTACAGGCTTCTACTAATGTTTTAAGATATACAACTACACAGAAATACCCCTTGTTAAGGAACACTTTATTTTTGAAAGGGTTTACATTCACTCCAAATAGGAAGGCTGATATAGTGGATTTTATTCTTGAATTTAAACTCTTTACTAGAAAACTGAATGTGGAGACATTTTTAAGGACCAGTCAGGAATGGACAACAGGTTAATCAACCCTTTATGTCCTAAAAGATGTAGTATTTTTAATCCACCCTTAAATCCCTTTATTAAAATTTTTGAGAAGGCAGTTGTGGAGGACATGCATAAATTGTTCTCTCAGGAGAAAAGGTTTCTTTCAAATTTGACTAGGAAGGACAGGGACACAGAGTTATGAAGCCAGATAAAGGGGGAGGGGTGGTGTTATATAATGTGGCATATTATAATAATGCCATGACTAATTTGCTGCATAACAATGTTTCCCCCATATCAAAATATCAGATCCATATTGCTTATCAGCAAATTGCCTCTTATTTAGAAGAATGTCTATTAGATAAAATAATTGATGTCGATATTTATCAATTTTTGTATTAACCCAACCCCATTATCCCAAATATTTGTGGGATTCCCAAAATACATAAATGTGTAGGGAGTACTCCTTTTAGACCAATTATACCTGCAATAGGTTCAAAGACCCATCCCTTAGCAGTTCTTATAGACCATTGGGTTAAGGAAGTGGTTGAGAATAGGCCATATTTGATCAAGGACTCTTTGGATATTTTGGGAAAATTGAGGCAAAGTATATGGAAAAGAGATTTATTTATTTTTGTACTACTGATGTAGTAGATCTCTTCTCTGTTATACCTAGAATGGAAGGCTTAGAGTATTTCCAGAGTACTTTATATCAAAATTTGGGCTTAAGAGTATTTCTAGAGTACTTTATATCAACATTTGTCCTTATTGAAAGAATTCATTTCTACCATCATTGAGTTAATGGAACTTGTCATATAGAGCAACATTTTACATTTCGAGGTGGAATATTATCAACAAATTGCTGGGATAGCAATGGGCACAGCTTGTGCCCCTGTATTTGCAAAACTGGTAACGTTAGGGTGGGAAAATGAGTATGTTTTCAATAGCCCTTTTGCCAAATATTTACATGTATATGTCAGGTTTTTGTACAACATATTTATTTTGTGGGATGGGTCTGTTGAGAGGATTGCAACATTTGTGGGCTATTTGAGCCATTGTACCAGCTATTTTAAGTTCACTAAGTGCTGGAACAAGGAAAGTATCAGCTGTTTGGATAGTTCTATTTCCCACATGAATGGCGGTTTTAAATCCACCTTGTTTAGGAAAGAAACATTTTGTAATAGTTACGTGCATTACTCCAGTAACCATCCAGATTTTCAAAAGAAAAATCTGGTTAAAGGGTAGGCTATGTATAGCAAGGATGACATCTGCTTTTGGGGAGGTTTGGGGCAAAATTGAAAAATTAAAGGAGATGTTCCTAAATAGGGGGTATCCTGAAAAAGTGGTAGATGGAATTATCAATGAAGTTTGCCAAGGGTGGGGTGTCAAATTCAAACCCTTGTTAGGAACAGGGATGGAAAAATCAGGGCGAGTGATTTGAGATGTTAGGTATAAAAAAGCATTAGTGCTTGAGTATAATCAATACTCTTGTGACATCAGAGGAATTGTAAAAAAAGAATTGGAACATTTCTAAGGTTAATAAAGAACTATATGATTTGTTAGGGAAGAGTCTGTTGTTATATACAAAATGAGGACAATTTTTAAACAACTATTTGAGAGAGGTGGACAAAATATTATATCTACGAACAGGGGGACTGGTTCATGTGGTAGGTGCAAGCAGTGTTCATATATAACAGGGGAACATAGTTTGACTATGGAAAATGTGATACAAAGTAGGGTCACTTTTCAAAATGGTAATTGTGGCACTTGCAGCTTAATTTATTTAGCAAAATATGACAGCTGTGCGGCTTTCTATACAGGAAAGACAGAGAGAGCATTAAGAACTAGAATATACGAACATGGTTATGACATTACTATAAAAAGGAGACTAGTGCCTTGTATAAACATTCTACTTCTTGTAGCAATTTTACTCGATTTACATTTGGCATTTTAGAAAATATAAAACTGAATCCTAGCGGCAGTGACTGGAAAAGGTTATTAATGAAGAGAGAACTGCTATGGCAGTTTAGGCTGAATGCTACGTTACCTCCTGGTTTAAATGAACAAGTCTCTCTCAAACCAATTTTAAATGAGAAGGCACCTTCCATATAAATAGGTTTATTTTTCCACTTTTACATATATTATGTTTTTTCTAATGTTTTTTTTCCAATGATTGATTTCAGGAACATGGGCAGTGGGAACATTTAAGTGTCTTATTTTTTTAAAAAAAGCTTTTATGTGGGGAAGGTGTACAGTGTAATATGGGCACATCATTTTTGAAAGTATTTAGAATAGGAATGGGACTTTAAAAGGCATCATTTTATTTAATTAATGAATTATTTAATTGGTTAATTTGGGAGGGATGGAACTGTGTAAAGGTATTTATAGTGGTACTGTAGCTTGGATGTGTATCTGATGAAGTCTCGTTCTCCAAAACCTCATGAAAGGAGGCCTGATTGTCCCCTCTGGAGACAATTGAGGTCAACTATCCCTGCACCAGAGAGCCCGGCTAGAGAAAAGAAAAGCTAAATGGGTGCAGAGGATTACTTCCAGAGGTTATATAATTCCCTTTTCCCTACCACCTCCACCTGTATACAAAATTCCAGATGTTCCACCCAGTCAGAGGAAAGTGGCAGCCCAAGAGATTCAAAAGCTGTTAGGAAAAAAGCCATACAAGAGGTCCCACCAAACCAGTTGGTCTGTAACTTCCTCAAGATTCTTTTTGGAGCCAAAGAAAACAGGGAACTGGAGAACGAATTTGGGTCTTAGCAACTTAATTCAGTATGACACACAAAGTTTTGAATGGTCATGGTTCAGTCCATTCTGCCCTTTTTGGCTAATATGACTAGATGTGTTTGATAGACCTTCAGGATGAGTGCTATCACATAAAACTGAACAGACAATCAAGAAAGTAATTATGCTTCCAGCTGGAAGCCAGTCATTATCATTTCAGAGCACTGCCTTTGGCCTCATCACAGTCCCCAGGGTGTTCACCAAGTGCATGACAGTGGTAGCAGCTCACTTGAGACTGCAAGGATTCGGGGTATTTCCATACTTGGATGACTGGCTCATTACTGCCCTGACTAAGCATCTAGTAATAAGAGCAAAAGATTACATACCTCAGACTTGTTCTCATCTCAGGATATCCATAAATTATAACAAATCTCAAGTACAACTGACTCAAACATTGGAATTTATAGGGGCAATGTTCAACATGGTATCAGTGATAGCTTCTCTTCCTCTATCAAGAATATAAACTATCAGATTCCAAGTCATGAAAATAGTTCACAGTACCAAAAGTTCAACTTGGTTGATCCTTCAAGCCTTGGTGGCAATGATAACTGCCATAATTTTGGTTCTCCTAGCAAGATTTCATATGAGAGTTGTCCAATGGATGCTAGCATCACAATGGTTGATTCTTTATAATTGAATGTCAGCCCAAATAAGAATCACTTAGGCATGCATGAAATACCTTTGGTGATGGATTCGATCAGATCAGGTTTTGCAAGGCCATCCTTTTATTCTCCCTCAATCCAAGGCCATACTGACCAGGGACACATCCCAGATTGGGTGGTTGCACTTCCTGGGGAAAACAGTCCATGGCACTTGGTCCCCCAAAGAGGCCAACATGCATATCAATGTCCTGGAAATGAGAGCAGTACTCTTAGCATTGCAGGCCTTCCAAGACTCTCTTTCTTTTGGGACAAATGCAATTAAAACAGACAACATGTCATTAGTTTGGTACATCAACAAACAAGGAGGAACCAGGTCTTATCCCTTGTATCGAGAAGCCTTCAAAGTGTGGCAATGGGTGATCTCATCCAACCACTTTCTGATAGCAATGCATATTCCAGAAAAGTCCAACATGATAGCAGACAAACTGAGCAGGTCCATTCTACTACCTCATGAGTGGTCTCTCAGCATGAAGGTGGCAGAAATGATTTTTCGCCAATGGGGCCAGCTTTGCTGGGATCTCTTTGCATCTACCCTAAACAACAAGTGCAGCAGCTTCTTTGCCCTAATCCCCCCTCCAGGGGAATCACCAAGAGACGGTCTACTGTACATTTGGCCCCCACTCTCATGATTGGCCCCGCCAGTCTCCTCTATGCTTATCCCCAGACAGGTCTATATCAGATAACCGAACTTTTAATAGTTCGAATCACTAAACATCAAACACTAATGATCAAAATATTAAAAGTCTGAATACCTAATGAAACAATTTTTCAAACAAAAAAAAAAAAACTAAAGGGTGTAAGCAGGGGGGCAAGCCCCTCTGCATGCCCCACGGGGGGGCTGGGCCTTCCACACCCCCGCTACTTAAATATACAAAGTCCGAGATCGCTCTACAGTGTAGGAAATGGAAATATTCCATGTCTGCACTGTATTGCACTAAAGTGCGATCTCGGAGTTGGTATACTTATGTAGCCGGGGGTGTGGGGGTGCAGGTTGGCTTGCCCTCTGCTTAAACCCTTTAGTTTAGTTTTTTTTTTTTTTTGTTTAAAAAATAGTTTTATTAGGTATTCGGACTTTTAATAGTGCAATCATTAGTGTTCAATGTTTAGTGATTCGAACTATTAAAAGTTCGGTTATCTGATATAGACCCTCCCCAGACTCCCTTGATCCCTGAATTTCTGCAGTAAGCTTTCCAGTTGAAGAACAAAGTCATCCTCATCTCACCTTACTGCCTTACTGACCTTGACAGGTATGGTTTGTCTTTCTTTGGCCTCGTCTAATTTACCCACCTTAGATTCTGGATCCAATTCCAGACCTTCTGTCTCACCTGACTGGCATGATTCATCTGGATATCTCAAACCTCAAGCTAACAGCTTGGTTTCTCCAATTCCATTAATAGCCAAACAACCGATGCTGTCTGCCCGCATCTATAAAATTCTTTTGTATTCCCATAAGGCTTCTACAAGAAAACTTTATAGAAGTAAATGGAAAAGGTTCACTTTTTGGGCACAGCAGAAACACTTTGATCCTTTCTCAACCCCTGTAAATTTGTTCTCAAATTTTTAGCAACAATTTTTAATGAAGGAGCTGGCACCTCAACAATTAGAGTTCAGTAAGCAGCAATCTCTAAGTTTCGTATTGGATTTGAGAATTCTACCTTGGCTTCATCGGCACTATCCTGCTGAGACCACCCTATAAGGTCCTTCTCCACCATGGGATTTAAATTTGATACTGCAGGCCTTAATTCATTCCCTCTTTCAACAAGCAGCAAATTGTGATCTTAAATTCCTGACCTGGAAAACTATCTTTCTAGTGGCTGTTACCTCTACTAGAAGAATTTCAGAACTTCAGGCATTGTCCTCTAAACTTCCCTATTTGATTTTTCATAAAGATAGAGTAACATTATGTACCAATGCTTCTTTCCTTCCTAAGGTGATAACAGAATTCAGTGTTAACCAGTCCATTGATCTGCCAGTCTTCCTTCCAAAATTTGCAAACAAAGATGAATATATGTTGCATTTATTGGATGTCCACAGTCAGTTATGTTTTTACTTACATAGAATGAAACAAATTAAAAACGCAGATCAATTATTTGTGTCCTTTGCAGATTCTAAATTGGGAAAGTCACTTGCAAAGGTAACCTTAGCCATATGGCTGATGGATTGTATATCTTTTATCTACAACAAATTGGGTCTATTCTTACCAAAACCTCTAAGAACTCATTCGACTAGGTCCATGGCAACTTTGTCAGTGTTCCTGTCTAAGGCTTCCATGGAAGACATATGTGCAGTGCAACTTGGGCAAATCCTCATACCTTTATTACACATTAGAAACTAGGTTTGGTCTTCAAGGAAAGAGCTGCCTTTGGCTCAACTGTGCTTAGGAATATCCTTCCTTAGAATTCACCTGGGAATTTAGGTAGCTGGGGACTCTGTCCCAACAGTTGAGGATAGAATACAAACTTTATCTGATGTTGTCAATTATCTACTTAACATAATTTTCCATCTGTGTTGTCCATTTTCATTCCTCAACTTCCCATCCACCAACCAGAGGTCGTTCATAAAAATCACAGTTTTCTTATCCAGAGAGATCTCTGCTTGAATCATTCAACTGGCCATGGTTATCTGTGTGGTCAACAAACTGTGGAACCTGGTGTGCCTCTCTACACAGAGACCCTGCTCATCTGAGGAATGTGAGTTGGCCATTCAACCGAGAGCAGCGAATCTTGTTTTCCTAAGGTAAGCATTTGCAGCTATTACAAGGCCATGGCATACTGGCAGTATTCATTGTGACAATGTTTCTCCATAGAAGACTTACCTGATTAAGATGATGATCTTGCCTTTAGTTCAAGGATACTTCCAACAGCTTACAGTTTGGACTTGTACGTGACCTAAATGACTAGTGCAAAGCCTGCTTCTGTGTGCTGTGGTGCCTTTCGTGTCTTTTACAGGATGTATCTTTGTCCCTAATTCTGAAGAAGCCAAATTTCAGTCCTCAGTCTTGATAAGTACTGCTCAAGCTCTAACTTTCCATTCAGTGGTAAGGTTATTAGGAAATTTGTGTATATGCAATTTGGTTTCATCTTAAGAGAATATGGAGTGTATAGTCCATGCAAGAACTGAAATTACCCTCATGGCTCATGCTAGACTCTGTACTGAAATTACCCTCAATGGGGTATTAAATGAGCTTCTGATGGCAAGAGATCAGTGATATTCTGTAAGTGTCCCCTTGATTTGTCTTAGTTTTGAAATGGGTGGCAATGGTACCCTTCTGTACTATCTTTGTACTTATTGCAGAATCTCTGGTACATCCTCTAATTGGTTTGTCTCCTACCTTTCAGGATGGGCTTAGAACAGAATGTGAAATGAGTTCCTCCTCTTCTCTTCTCTCAGTAGACTTGCAGGGCCATTGTTTTCCATGTATATTATTTGCTGGATGAACACATTCAAAGGAGAGACTTACACTATCCATTCTATGTAGATAACATCCAGTTATACTTCTCAGTTCCTCAGGGACAAATATATATCATTGACTCTCCAGTACATAATCTGGAATCCACCCTGTTCCATATATGCTGTAATTTTAGCATATCAATAAATGTGGCTGTGACAATAGATGCCCCCTTCAGGAGCTCAAACTGCCTGACCTGAAATTCCACGTTATCTACAGTAGGA